>NC_139840.1:6108551-6536451 GCF_963691815.1 Echiichthys vipera | reverse complement strand
ATGATTCTGAACAAACTTTGATTAAAAACTAACAAAATTATGGATGTTTCTGTTTGGTTTTTGGTGGTTTGTGTGTTTTTCATTGTTTGGGCAAAGGCCCCTTAATTCTGCTTAATGTTAATCTCAGCACTGCAGTGTACAATGAAACTTTAGACAATACTGTGGTGACAAATTTGTGGCAACACGAAGACGGTGCTTTCCTGTTGAACATGACAACAGCCCTGTGCACAAAGTAAGGTCAAATCCTTGCCAAGTGCCAAACATCAGTGGTGCTCAACCTCATTAATGCTCTTGTGGCTGAATAGGAGCACATCCCTGCACACAGGTTCCAGTATCTTGTGAAAAAGCCTTCCCAGAAGACCGGAGCAGCAGGTTAATGCCCATGGTTCTGGACAATGGATGTACTATAAAGAGAGCTGTATACAGCATTGGAGCTGGTGCCCCATTTATTCCTATGAAAGTAGCTCAGTGGTGCATGAACAAGCCATAGAGCCGGCGCACTTCTGGATAGGCCGAGCAGACTACTTCCGGTTTAGCTTCCGGTCTATTATCAGCGCAAAAGGATCCAATTCTGAATTTCGCAGACATTATGATGCTCAAAAAAAAGCATCCACTGATTTACAGACATCTTTTTCACCATATAAGTCTTTTTGGGCCCCAAGACGTGATGGGACTTTTGACTGACATGTTCAACAATTACATCCTAATAATGAGTATGTGTCCATATACTTTTGACCATAAAGTGCATTTATGTTTTTGTTTTTTTTGTAAAACATTAAAATAGATAACGTGATATTGGTTTTAACCATAAAGGCCAGTTATACTTGCAAACACACAAAAGAAGACACGTGCGTAGGAATACACAGGAGGCACACACACTCTCAAACTGCAGCTCTATAGTAAATACTCTCTCTCATATACACACCAATGCAGTCGTAAAACCTTCCGATTATACACCAGGCACAAGAAGGATAGGGCTCTTGATGCCTGTGGAAGGGCCAGGATTAGAAAAAAGGGGAATATTCCCAAAGCTTAAGCAAAAGAAAGAGTATGAGGAGGATGAAGGAAGAGAGGGAGTGAGGAAGGGAGGGTGAGCCAGGGAGGTAAAGAAAGAGAGAGAGAGAAGGATGAACCAGTGAGCCAAGGGTGACAAGGGAAGATATGCTTCAAATTAAATCATTTGGAACAAAAGAGGATTGTTGCCAAGCAACGCAGCCAGAATGGGGTTACCAGGGCAACCGAGGTGACCCGAAGCTTGACCTAAGAAATGGAGTCGCCCTTGTCGTCTATCGACAAACGCGACGCACACATGCACGCACGCAAACACGCTTGCAGCTCTCTCTCTATTGCTTTTAAGGCCCATCAAACACACACAAACAGACAGCAGGTCTCTTCTGGAAAATGCAGAACACAACTGAAATGTCATCCAGTGGCACAAACAAAAAACAGGGCTTTCAGTCTCGAGGGGTTTTTAAAATTGAGAGTTGATGAGGTTACGTGGCTAATGGATGGCGTAAGCCAAAATCAACAGCTCGTGAAGCACAACACATAAACTGTCAAATGTCCAAGATGAGCTCCTAGAATAAATAAACAGAGCTGTATTTCCAGAGGGTTTTGGCAGCATTGTAAGTACACAAACACTGTTTTGAAATGGATGGATCCCAGATTGTCCTTTAGTTAGGGAAAGGATGCACAATCCTCATTAAAGGAACTATTAGAGAATTGTATGAGGGCATTTGTATTTAAATAGCATGGTACTGTCTTATACCTTAAGCAAAATTGAGACTCCTAGGCCTATTAGCGTCTTCTCACACACCATGTCCAAGCACCATTCACAGCTAATGTCTAGCTCATTTGACCAGTGTGGGTGCAACTGTTCCGTGCCTAGGCACAGCATGCTTCCCGGCCGCGGCCCAGTTGAGCTGATGCACGAGCATAGAAGGCGGTCTTGACGTCAATTTATATGCAACTGTTTCCTGTGACGGACCTCTTAAAAAATGCTGCCAAAGGAGTTTGCAGTGTTCTGATGCGGAGGTGGAATGTGTGCTGCAGATGTGGTCAGATGAAAATATTCAAAACAGTTGGACAAAATGCACAAAAACTGGTCCACGGAACCACTTTTCAATAACAAAACATCGTATTACAATGTGTTGACGTATAAGCAAGGCCCGGATCTGTTGAAGCCATGTGAGTGCAGGCCGGGCGTGGCCAACGGGGGAGAGGGGAGGGGGGACTTAATCGTGCTTAAGCTCGGCACGGATGAACTGGTCAAATGTGAGCGCATCCTTTGAGACACTGAAGACTTGAAGCCAATACAGAAATACGAGAGAATAAAATTCCTTAACATACAGTTTTCAGCCTTTTGTTTTTTCATTCTTCAAACAACTTCTTCTGTCACTTTCCGTGTAAAACACCGTTGCCTTTGAAGATAGACTGTACCAAAAAAGCGCGCGCCGTTATCCCCATTTGTACGATTCATCACCTCAAAACTACAAAGACAAAGAGCTCTTGTAGACAGATAAAGTAGTCAGTGTGATGCAGCCAGGAGGAGGCTATAATGACCTCTGAGATGTGGTTGTAAAACACATACAAAATAGTCTGTTTCAACAATAACCGTTTCATTTACCCCTCTCCGCGGCTGCAATCAGTGCAGATTTGATCAGAAATCAATTTCAATTATTTTAGAAATCAATCTGGCATACAACCTTTTAAGACTTCATTTTGCTTTCAAGGCACAATTAGAAACCTGTCCCGATATTCAAACTACAAACTGTGATACTGAAGTCAGTTTCTTTGGTATTATGTCAACTCTTTTACCTGGCTGCTTCCACTTGATATCACAAATAAACGTGTTCTCTCTTCTTATCGTGTAATTGTTGCTGCCTTACACGAGACCGGTTGTTCTGCTAGATGTTTTGTTTCAGACAGACCTTCTGCCTTTCTTCTCCTCTCTGTTTCACTGACTGCTCAGCAACATGACATGAAAGGACAGAGAGTGTTTTTCGGAGGTGCGATTGTGTGACGGCAGGGAGCGTGAAAAGGAGTGTGCGTGTTTGTTTGTGTGTCTCCCTGAAAGTAGCACGGAAAGCCAACGCAGGGGTTGACAGAAGCAGAAATCTTAATGTGGAGCACAAGTTTGGAGTACAGTGGGTATCAGTGTGTGTTTGTGTGTCCTTTACAAGAAGCGTGTGTTTGTCAGAGAACTGGAATGCTCTCATCCTTGTATCTAGGCTTGTCTCTTTTCTCCAGGGACCACTTTGAGAATATGCGTGTGTCCTCAAGTGTGTGTGTGTGTGTGTGTGTGTGTGTGTGTGTGTGTGTGTGTGTGTGTGTGTGTGTGTGTGTGGTCATGTAAACCCCCTTCTCTTCCCCCATCATGTCTGCAGGAATGCGTGTATGTCTTGTACAGGCGAACGGCCACTAACAAACTCAACCTTTCAGATGGCCCCCGCGGTTTGTCACTCCCAATCAAGACAATGGAGATCAATGGAACAGCGAAGCGGAGGGAAAGGAAGTTGAAGAAGATGAGGAAGAGGAGGAGGGGGAGGGCCTCACTTCTTCAGACAATGGCAGCACAGACCGAAACAATAGGGGCTGGAAAGTGTCGTTTTTATCTGCGTGCACGCTAAGTGGCGTGGCGCCTCCAGACATCGTTAGGGCGCCCCTCGTGGGCTAATTGACTAATTGGGGTCACTCCACATGGTATTAACTGTCATGGCTGCCATCATCGGAGAATTGGCACGGCCGTGACCATCTGGTGACCCACTTGACATGAGACATGAACTGTAAGGGCATGGCATCTTGTGTATGATGCAGGCACTCGGATTTACAAATGGATGAAATGTGGAGATTCTAGCAGTGTTTGTTTTTTTTACATCGCAAACATTTTAATTACCATCAGAATATCCTGTCTTATTTATTCTAATTAATTAATTGCTACTGTATTAAATTATAGTGAAATGAGACCATTTATCATTTTGCTAGAAATCTCCTGGAAGCTCCATCAACGGCCTCTGGACCCTAATGATTTAAATAATGCGAACACAGTGGTGTAGAGCGCACTCAAATACACACCTGCACACACACACACACACACACACACACACAGACACACACACTATAAATACATGTCAGGCTGAGGCTAATGCACTGTAGTGATGTTACAGTAAGTATAGTAAATAGTATGTGAACTCTGGTCAGTGTCAATCAAAAGACCAGGTACCACTTATGTAACCTATCATCTACTGGGCTTTCAGAAACATCCCTGTTTTAGTTCTTAAAAGAGTTAATGTGACTGACATCCATTTGATACTGTTAACTGTAATGTATTCATACAATTTATTCAAACTGAATTTGTCATGGCTCAGTATTTCTATGGAAATGTTATTCTTGTCAGGCGGGAAAAGCCTTCAGAAACATCACTTAGACCATTACAGAACACTAAACGTCATTTCCCAACCATAAAACTCTTAGCAGCTCCCTATGATCAGTTGACACATTACTCTGTTCCAATGCTAGGCCAAAGTGTTGGATATATCAGGCCCTTAATGGAAATTCTGAAAACACAAAACGAAAGGACTCAATACTCAAGCATAAACTTTTGTTGTAGGTACTCCAGCCATGGGAACCATCATTTAAGCTGCAGCATAACTATCTGAGAACTGGTACGAAAAGGCAAATGCCAGCCAGATATATGCATCCCTAATGTGTGCTATAAATTCATATTATAAAAGGTACCTGTCACAAGGGTTTGGTGTTTACTCGGCTTTGTACCGAACCCCCCTCCACTATATCTTTGTCCTTACACGCACAGGCTTGTTAGATGTACAGCAGACAGATGTCTACAGATGTGTGTGTACTGTACCATCAGTGTCATTTAAAAAAGCTCACGTCACCCAAACAGTCGGAACTAAAAACTGCCTATTTTTTTCACAACTAAGAGTTTAAAGCTGAAGTCAGTAACTTTCTGTTCTGTTTTTTTTTTTTCTTTCAATTTTTGCTGAAACTGTCACTTTATCCCGACAGCTCAATGAGACAGACAATCTGCGAGAAAGTCATGTATCTCTACCTCCACCTTCTGCTCTCTGTCTGCTCTTAATGGCATCTGCTAGATTCCACTGCCCCCGCCCGACAACCAATCAGAGCCCAGGAGAGGTTGACGCAGTGTCAATGACTTCCCATGAACTCGGATCAAACTGTGAATCTAGGCAGCGCAGATCAAATATGAAACAATATTCTGTTACTGAAGTGCCTATTTCTCACATAAAGTCTTTGGAAACATATTTTAGTGTACTGGAGCTGTAAGATGAGATAGTTTGTCGGGGGGGTCATCTAGTGGACAAGTTGGAGCGCTTGTTTCTGGTAGACATCTATATTTGAAAGGGAAAAAATCCATGTCTGCATGATCATGTGTTGTGTCACATCTCTCATTGGTGACAAAAACGTAGTTTGGAGGCTATCCTGCTGTCAAGTCTGACGTAACACCCGTTCAAAATACTCCGTTGAAACAAAACAGACAACAGCGGCCGAACATGTGAACAATCACAATGACCTCTTTCATCAGTTAGACACATTTTTCATTGATAAGAAAGAGATAAAATGACAATTATGTTGTTTTTTTTAAACTCAGATCTGTTCGAACAATGGGGAACGGTGAAACGTGGCACTGCAGCGTTGTAGAAATACAAAACTCCGAAGAAGCGAAACAAGCTAAGATGGATCACCACTCCTGAAGTTCTTAATGCATGTAGGCCTCAATGGTCTGCGTTGCACAAACATATGCTGTCCCAGAAATACTGTCATTTTTTTCACAGAGTTCTTTTCATCACCATCTCCGTTTATTTTTGAACACTTGGATGTGAACAGCTTTCAAACTATGCTGTTAAACACGGTTATACTAACCGGTTATACTATGCTGTTATACTATGCTGTTAAACACGTTCTACAAAAACAGAACGGCTTGGACCCAGAAATCCCATTTTGAAAGGGCGTTACGTCAGGTCTTAACAGCCGGATACGTACACATGGGGGATTCCTCCTGGTGAAAGATCTTGTCGTGTGTGACCCCCTGACATCACCCCGCCAGTGGGTCATGTAGTGTAGTGCGAAACGGTCCAAGTTTCCCTTTTTAGAAAATAATTTCCAGTTGCTTTGGATCAGTTATTATACTTTTGAAGTTTCTGTATACTGAAAACCCCACATTACATTAAATGTATGTTTAAAGTTTTGTTTCACCGAGGAACAGCTTCAATGCTCTTTCTGTCTCTGAACTCTACTGGAGGGATTAAAGCCATTCTTACAAAAGATCCTCCCTCATTTGGTGTTTAATGATGGCGGAGCGCTCTGCCTAGGGATTTCTTTTTTTCTTTGTTTTTTTAAACTGGTGACTGTAAAGACCATGGCATATGATTTACATCATTCTCACTCTAATCAAATCCATTTGGTGAGCATGTGGCCCGTATGGGAGCATCTGCATTCAGTGTGTTTCCGGAACAAATTCATTCAAACATAGGTGACTAGAAGTAAATGTTCTGCAAATTAAACAACAAAATACGTATCAGATCATTTGCCCTCCAAAACACATGTGGTTGTGTGGGTTGTATTGTTTTTATTGGTAGAACAGTCTCAAATACAGCTAACAAATAAACTGTAAGGCAAGACCGTGTGCAGGTGCAGTTTACTCTTCATACGGAGCTCCCAAACCGGTTTGCAAAGATTATTTTTCATGCTTGTAAATTTTTCACAAGGAGCATGAAACCCTACGACGGCAATCACAATGTGAGTGAAAGGATCAGTTCACATAAAATACTTTTTTTTTTTTCACTTTCTAACCGTGCAGAGTTGCAGATAGTTGGGGTTTTATGTGTTGAGTTTAGAGATATAAATCTGTGAGATTTCTGCTGCCACCCCAGTTCAACAGAACTGAAAGGAATGTTGTTTGTCATGCTAGAAAATCAATGATAATTTCTTTGGGATAAAATAGCTCCATTAAAAACTCTTCACAGTGAGTATGTGGAGCGATGGAGACGTTCTTCTAGAAAGATACACTTTCAGATTTTTGAAAATGTATTTTTCAATGCTGTAAGCACAAAAAAAAAAGAAATTCTGTTCACCTCCATTGTACTGAAGACTGATATTTCAAAACCTTTGGCAAATACTTCGATACCACAGAGTCAGCCAGAACAGGTTTTTTGTTAATTTGGGTTGAACTGACGTTTTTCACACGTAGTGACAGTATTAGTGAGTACAGTGTAACATCCGGTGAACAGCCTTGCACAGACATGCTATAAGTAGTTCTCTGCGCTGAGCTACTGTACAGCAGCACATTACTATGATATACTTGTGCTCTCCATTCATACACTCAGTCATGACGCTGAATCTTATTTAATGTCACAAGCCACATTTGCCTGGAGTGGAGCCCTACAAGCTGAGCTCTGAGAAGAAAGGACTGAAGTCATCTTTCTTTTCCTGCCGTCTGCCTCTGTTTTTGCTCTCTCTCTCTCTCCCTCTGTATCTCTTCATCTGCTTCTCTGCTGTGATCGCACACACACCCTCCCCCATCTTCTCTCTCTCTTCCCCTCACTGTCTCGCTCCATCTATGCCTCTCTACCTCTCTCTCTTCCCCTCTGCAGTCGGTGAATTCCCTCGGGTTCGACAGCGGGAGACTATTACACTCACAGACGGATTCGCTCTCCTCCAATTTCTCTCTGTCCTCTTCCTCCCAGCTCTCCCCTTCTTTCATCATCCCTCTCTTCCTCCTCCTCCTCCTCTGCTCCTCCCATCCTCTCAAGCCTCGATCCCCTCCCCATTCTCTCCATCAGTGTAAATGTGTGAATGTGTGCGTTATTGTGCATGCGTGCATAGGTCTTCCAACCATCCCTCCTCCTCCTCTCTGTCTCCCCCCTTTCCTTTCTCCTTTTCTTCAGTCAATATAATTGGCATCGCAGGAGTGCTCCCTGCAGAGTATGCTAAAACAGCAAGCACAAAAAACAGAGGGAGAGCAGAGAGGGAGGCAGGAAGGGAGAGAGATGTGGATAAAGGCAAGGAGCCGAAGAGAAAGTGAAAGGGGAGGACAGGAAAGCAGAGGGCTTGGAAGAGACAGCAGAGAAGACAAGAGAAAGGGACTTAAAAGTGATGAGTGAAGGAGATATAAATATAGAAAACAGAAAGAAGAAATACAGCAAAGAGGTGACAGAGTAAAATAAGAATGAAAGAAAAAGAGATGAAAGGAGTGAGGGAAATTGGGAGAAAGTGGGAATGAAGGGAGGGGGAGAAAACACAGCGATAAATATAATATGAAGGGGATGAAGAAGAAAAGAAGAAACAAAAACAGCAGGGAAAGGAGAAATAAAGCAAGGAAAGGGAAGGAGTGACGAGAGCTTGAAAAAAACACAAAAGACAGCTAAAAAGAGGAAGCAGAGGCCAAAAATAAAATAAATCGTGAGATGCAAAACGGAAGGAAAACAAAGAGGAGAACAGACAAACACAAAGAGAGAGAAATTAAGAGAGGAGAGGAGAAAGGAGGACACAACCAGAAGAAGATGCAGGGAAGATAAGACAAAGGGCAACACACAGAGAGGAAAATGAGGGAGAAAAATAGCAGACAAGTCATGAAGAAGGCAATCAGCAACCAAAGAAACCGGAGCACGTTCATTGTGAAACCAGCCAGCCACTCAAGGCAAATTCCACCATATATCTCCTCCTGACTAGACACACAAGTGCCAAACCACATTAGACTGCAAGACAACCATCTTTAAATAACTCAGACCTCAGTCGCAGCAGCTCTCTTTCTCTCTCTGTCTCTGCCTCCACAGTCTCTCTGCCACTTTCACAAACAACGATTAAAGATTGTTGTTTAACTTGTAGGCAATATTTTAATGGAAGAGAGTCCCATAGCAAGCTAGCTACCTAGCCAGCCAGCCGGCCAGCCAGCCAGCCGCTGAATGAGTAAAATGTAACAACTTGCAATCAACATGCATCATCCACAAACTATTGTCACTAGTATAGAAAGCACATTGCTATCACCAGATGAGTGACACGGCTCGTTCCTGTATCCATTGTAGCATGAAGGCATGGTGGAATTAGCAAACTAGTTACAGTAACCAGCCAGAATGTCAGGATATACATCTGATTTGACTGCAGAGATTCAGGTGTCAGACCACGGTGCACGCTGGCTGGTTGCCATGGTCGCTCTGTCTTGATTCCCACCTCCAGTAGACTTTTTCACCATGGGGGCCTTCCGGCGTCCACTTTCCTCTGGCAAAGTAAGTTAGTAGTTTCTTTCCCAATCAAATATTAATGTTTATATTCAAATATATATTTAAGTTTAGAACATTATTCGAGTTCCAAGTGCAACTTTTCGAGCGAGACACAGGAGAAGTGTGGCGACGCAACCGTACTACTACTTCTTTAATGTTAGGTTGGTCTGTCTCGGCCTTACATGATATATTCTTCATTAGATTCAGCAACGAAAAGCAGCCGACTATTGAGACCTTCCACATTTGTCCTAATTAACCAACACGATGTCAGTAGCAGGAAATGTTCTTGGCAAATTGCACATTAATCAAACCTCAAGCGCAAGAAACAAAGCGCCATTGAGTGTCCTTCCCAGAGAAAGTGAGCTGACCGAGCTGACCGGCCACCTGTCTGCCCAGCAGCCACTCATGTGGCAGAAATGCAGGTCAGAGGAGTGCAAAGATTATTGTCATTACAGCACCTACATTAGCGAAGATTACAACGTCACAGGACTTCGGGCTAATGAGTCTCTCAGTAACGAGCTAATGAATCTCCTGCTGCCACTGGGGGCTGGCTAAAATGAAACACCGCCTTGTGCAATCTAAATGTGACACATGTAGGGCTGCAACTAACCTTTGTTTTCATTATTATTAATCAGTCGGTTGTGTTTGGATTAGTCAATCACTCATGTGGGTAAATAACATGCAGACAAATGAAGACAAATACCCATCAGAACTTCATGGCGGGGCCTTAAAATGCTTACTCAGTCCGAGCAAAAACTCAAATGTTCTCTCTCTCCTCCTTTTCTGTCCATTTCTGTCCCTCTCACTCAAAAACGTTCTCATTTGCCAAGCACTCACGTCTAACTTCATGCACCTGTGAGCGTGTGCCTCTTGTGTCAGGTGGAAGAGCTGAGTGCTATAGCACTTATTCCTGAAGGCTAGAAGTACTGTAACTTGGATTGTACCTTATTTGTATGTTGCTTTGGAAAAAAATAATCTCTCAAATGAACAGAAAATACTAATATAACAAAAATAACACGAAAGGGGGACAGGAATAGAAGAAGAAGAAGTAGAAGGAGAAGAAAATACTCAGAGAGCATATAGGTCACGCTTTGAAGAGTAAAACACAGAAAGACAGGGTCACGTGAAATAAAATAGGAATAAAAAGACAAAAAGACAAAGATTCAGTTATTTAATGTGTGCAAATGTTCTCAAGTGAGCACATGTACTAGTTTTAGGGTTCCCACATTCACTAAGAAATCATTTTCCAGGATCTTTCCAGGACATTTTCGGGAGGGTTGTTTTGACAATACAGGACAGCACTTGCTCAGAGTGACCATATAATATACTGGTAGGCCGGGTACTGACCATAGACGGTATAAAAAATGGACGTAGCATACGCCTCGGGGTCCGTTCTCTCAACTTGATCCAATCATACTCGACTACGGGAGTCGCCATCTCAGACTTTGACTCCTCCTCATTTCCTCTCACCAAAAAAGGGCATTGATGTGACGTTGGGGGGGAGGGAGATACGTCCGTCTGGGTGAAGTATACCTTCGAGGCGAAGTGAGGGCTAGCGGCTAGCTACAGCTCAGCTAGTTATTCATAAACTTTAACCTCCAATATAATAAAAAACTAGCCTGGTACAAAACACAATCACCCCCTCAGTGTTGTCATGGAGATATGACCTACACATACAGACTAGAATCTTTTTTGTACCTTAAATAGGTTTAATAATACTGTGAAAACGGCATATTTAACATGGGGGTCAATGAGAAACTGCTCTATTATGCAAACTGCAGTTTTTGTCATTTCCGTATTGAATCAACCAGGAAGTCGCTGTGGTGGGGGCTTGGTACCGACTCATATAACCTCAGTTTTATTCCACCTTTGTTGTTAATGATGCAGGGTTCGTGATAAAGTGTCTCGGGTTCATTACAGGCGACGGCTACATTCATGACCTCTAACTGTACAATACGGTAGTCTTACCTCCTCTGTTAAAAAGCCACCGATATCCAAGTTACACCTTTGTCCAGTCTTAAGTGAAAACACATATTAAAAATATTCAAGGGTCATACTTTTGTATCATCTTTTCACTTGGTTAGAAAGTGCAAGCTCTATTTTAATTTGTTATGCCACTTTATTTACATTCAGGGTACAAAGAAAAACTCCCAGTGTGAATCAGTTTATTCTCATTGTGAATTAAAAAAATGGTCTGTAAACCATCCAGCACCCTGTCATGGGGCGTAAATTGAGTATCACAGTAGAATTCGGATTCAAAAATATAAATGAAAACCCATCATCATCCAGTTAGCTAGCTGGCTAATTCCCGCTGGGATTCAGAGATTACTGCTCCAGAAAAAAATCGATCCCATGCTGAAAGATCACTGCGAGTCTGTTCGTATCAGGTGTGAACAACTAGATTGACTGACAAGGGAGCAAAAATGAAAAGGGGGAGTTTTTCCATTCTGCTTTGTGTCGGGTCAACCTGCTTTCATACTGTGCAGCTTAAATAAGCCAAAATAAGCACCTAGGTTTACTTCTAAATTACAATTCAAATTTTCCAGAACATCAAGATTATTTCCAGGATATCTAGTATTACCAGCAGACCTGTTGTACATGGACTGCTGTGGTTCTGCTATTTCACCAGGGATAAAATTGTGCCACTGAACTGATTTAGTTGTAGGTTGGTTATCTAGATATATGTGATAGTATTATGACACATCACATATATATTGTGCCCAATTAAATGTCAACAGTATGTGGAACGCTGTGAACAATGTTGAGCTGTAGAATAAATATGGTATTTATAAGGAAATCAATATGACGAAAGAATCCGTATTTGTGCTTTAAATCAATTCATAGAGTCTTAATGAATGTCAGCATGAGATACGTGTAGTATTTTGTACCTCTAAAAATCCGGATCCCTAATATATGTATGTGTATCACTGGTGAAGAAAACATGTGTATAAGGCTTAATACAAGCTCTTTGTGTGAGAGATTTCCCACACAATCTGATATGATAGGACACTGCAGCACAGGGGCCCTTAGAGGCTGACACTCTGCCAGGTAATAGTGTCATTTCTTTACGGTAATTACTTTATTGCCAAAATGTGGCGAGGGTTTACAGATCATACAATGCTTCAAATAGAACACTAGAAAACTGCCAAAAGCAACTTATTTGCGATTCATAACGACAACTAAAAATTAATGGAAATTATGAATGGCCAGTGTAACAAAAAGGACATGAACTTATTTGTTGAGGAACATGAAATCTAACTTTGTTTACTAAAGCATAAATAATGAATAAAACGTCACACTCCCACTCTGGTACGATCTGAAATAATCTAAGAGGAGACACGCAGGACAGAGAAAGTTATAGAGTGGTGGGGAAAATAATAACCTCTAATACAGATATTTCCCCCCTTCCAATGCCTTAAATTGTGATTTATTTTAAGGCTTTTGCAATTTTAAATACCCATGGATGCTCTCTCTTGCTCTGTATTTCTTTTTTCTCCTCTGTATCCTCTGACTCTCCCTCTCTTAGTGTCTCCTTCCCTGACTCTCCCTCTCTTTGTGTCTCCTTCCCTCCCTTCCTCTATCTAATCTTGCTTTCTGAAGCCACAGCGGAAAAAAAGAAGAAGAAGAGGACAGACTCTATTCTATTCAAATCCAAAGCCGGGAGAGCAGGCTCAAATCCAGCCCAATCGCATTTATAGTCGGGTTCCGCTCCAAATGGTAATTTGTCGACTGTCTATTGGCTTGGGCGCAGGGACTCCTGTGATTGACGCTCTGACTACAACACAGCTAAGGGAGGAGGTGGGGAAGGAGGAAATGCTGACATCATGTTGCTGTGATCATTTCACTTTCATGCAATGTTTTAATCTTTTATTACGATCGTTTTAATTACATTGCTGGTCTTTCAGATTCACGGGAAATTATAGATTAAGCTCCTCATTTACCTGCTCATTGCTCGAGGCATGGCCTGAAGATGTGGATCGCCTTGGTAAAGACTGGAATATCTCAACAAGTTTTGGATTAATCTCCGTGGAATTTGGTACCGACATTCATGTTCCCCGATGAAAAAACTGTGATCATTTTCATCTTGAGTCATAATCTGGTCAAACTTTCAATTTGTCTAATACTTTAGTTTCTGATCAAATAATATTGCAAGAACACTATCACACTAATCTCAGATGATGAACATGTTCAATTTTACCTGCTCTGACGTCTTTGTGAGCATGTTAGCATGTTAGCATGCTACGACAGCTGGCGTTGCTGTAGACAATTTTGTTTTTTTCCTGTCATGAAAACAAGATTTCTGTCCATGTGTCAAAAGCTCAAATGTGAAACTTTTCCTTTTAAACTGAGTTCTCCATCACATCAAGTGCTATGTGTCGGATTTTAAGGTCAGAGAAAAAAATCTTTACAGACATCAATTTTGAGAAATCTCTGTCTCGGTACTGTAAATGAAAAGCAACTCGACCTCCTTTTCCGGCCTAACTGATGCTTCGAGCTCTGATCTGAAGGCTTTTATAGATGACAGGTGGAACATCTCCAAAAATATATAAACAACATGCCCAGTTACCTTTGACATACTACTTTTAGACAGACAATATCCCGTGTCATCACTTGACAGATTGTAAAGGAAGTTCTACATCACACCAAGTGGAATTTCAGATAAAATATTGCTGACATCAATTGTTTGCAACCGCTGTCTGTCTGTGACAATCTTAAATCACCCCAACTTGCTGTTTGACCACTGAGATATTGAAACTGAGCTGAAGATGACAGGTGAAACATCTTAAGAACTAGTATATTCCACTTTTGGATAGAAATTACTGCCGTTTCATGTATTGTAATGTATTTTGTTCCCAAAAAGTCCAACACCCTCTACTGGCCTTTAGAACTCCAATCTTGCATGAAATCTGCTGCAACGCTATATCTCTGTGGATAAATCTCTGCACAAACACGGTCATGGTTAGGGATTCCCCTCGGGCTAGCAGTGCTCCAAAATGTATGCAGTCATGGTGGTGCTCTGGGAGAAATCATCTGACAAATGGCAGGTGTTGCATCACCGTTCCATTTCTTGTTTTTAATGGATTTACTTTTTCTGAAAGTGAAGCTGTTTGTGACTTTACTTTGAAACTGCTGTATAATGGTTATTTTATCAGGCTGTCTATCATGTCTGCTACTCTGAATTATTGATATTTCTCTTAGTACTATCCAAGTGGAGCTTTGAAGTGTTTTTTTTTAAAAAGAAAGAAAGAATATTATGCATGATGATGTTTGTCCACTCCCAGTAATGCATGTTTTTCTTTTACTTGTCCCTACAGTGAGGTACTCAAAAAGAGTACTTGAGCCACTTTGTTGACCTGTAATCCGCACGTGTTTCCATACACATAAAGAAGCTGCTGAGGACAGGAAATGGTATGTATAATTGATTTATGATAGTTAAGGGGTCTTTGTTCCAATGGCAACTGTGTACTAAATGACCCTACACACAATAAACTGCTCACATAAATGTTTGGTAGTGTCTTGCTGATTAAAGTATCTCTTTATTGAAACTGAAAAGATGTCAGGTTTGATTCAGGTGAAGCTTTCAGTTTTCATTTCAAACAGCGCAACATTAGTTGATTGGGGGGAGTTAAGTGATTCAAACTCTGACAAGAAATTTTATAGCGGTACTTTATTGAGGATGAACCAAATTGAAAGAGTGACAGTTAAGCCAAAAAGCAAAATCGCCTCCTCCCGCCTCCTGCTGTCACTCCTGCACTGTGGTAAATGTCCCCTGTTACCACTGGTAGTTGTGTCTACATAAGCTGTGACAGACTTATATTGTTTAGGGAATATGTGCCAGTCAATTTATGACATGCTGCCGCTGGCTGGAGCTAATCTGAAACTGCCAGTAAAAATGATTGGATTTTTGAAGATGGAACTACTGCACGTCCTTAACATGTCGGCCATTTAGCTGACGCTCTACAACGGAGCCAAGCACAATGACAGAGCAGATAGTTAAGTGCAGTGTCTCAGCCAAAGACCATTTACAGGACACGTGGTTAAACTGGGGCTGTGTGACATACTTCATTTGTCTATATATCAAGAGATAATAAGACATCATCGATTAATGTGATAACAATTTTTAAGGATAACTTGTTAACCTCGAGTACTCATTACTTTTGTAAATAAGGAAAGTGAAGATGATCTAAATGATGTCTAGAATTATAGGAATTCATTTGGGAATTAATTTTAATTAAGTTGAGAAATGATGACACTAGAGAAAGTACAAGTTTTTTTTGCAGCAAATAAAGTTTATGAAAATGTAGAGGTATGTTTTTGCCCAAATAATATTACCGTATATCAAATAGGGATACATCCTGGAATAGTGTAGAAGAGACATAAACAAGAGACATTTATTAAACTGCGTAGTTGCCTGATGGTCATCAGTAACTTCACGGTTTGCTACAAATCAAATGAATGAATGACTTAAATTCTGAAGAAGCGAGTGTGAAACTTTAGCAAAAACCTTCTCGTGTCTCATGTTTTGACTGCACCAACTGTAAACAATTAATGAGGGCTCCAATTAATGATTATTTACATCGTCTACTAATTTGCTGATTATTTTCCTAATGAATTGTTCGGTCTATAAAATCTTTCACAGAGCCGACAGTGACCGCTTTCAAATGACTTCCTTTTCTCAGGCAACGGTCCAAATCCTTAAGATGTTTAGTTGATTATCAAGTACGACAAAGAAAAGCAACAAATCCTCACAACTGAGAAGCTGACACTAGAGAATGTGAACCATTTTTGATAAATGACGAGTACTTCATAAGCCAATTCATTTTCTGTTGTTAGGTTAATTGATGACTCTACAAAATTGCCCTTAGGTGTGAATGGTTGTCTGTCTCTGTATGTCTCTATGTGCCCTGTGATAGACTGGCGTCCTGTCCAGGGCGGACCCCGCCTCACGGCCGATGTCAGCTGGGATCGGCTCCAGCACCCCCACGACCCCGACCCCGGGATAAGCGGTTGAAGATGAATGAATGAATGAATGAATGGATAAATTGAGTAATTGTTTCAGCTCTGTAATTAATACGCCAGCGTAAGGTAGGTTGTGCCTAGTCACACAGCTTGAACTGACTTCATTAAGGCCATGCACTGAAAGACCTGGTGTTAGCAATGTAGTTGATACTATTAAACTGTAATAAAAGGGAAACGGTTGTGTGTTGTGTTGGTCAGCGTTGAGACTTGTGTCTTTATTTTCAAGTACAACTTGACTTTGATTGTCCTCAGGGACTTGAAACTTGACTTGAGACGTAATCTACTTAGACAATCTTTGACCCAAATACAGCACTTGACCTGCCCCCAACACATGAACTCAAACACTTTGCATCTTTGGCAAATGTCTGAGATTGCAAAGTTTACTGTTTAACTTAATAAATATACTGGATATCAAAATTAGAGAATGAATTTAATTGAATTTGAATAAATTAATTTAATAGAATATCAGCTGCGGCTATACCACTGCTAGACTAACATTTTTTTTTAAATAACCAAGAAACTCCTACAAAAACCTTTATGTGGTGAAAAAAGCAGTGAGCAAAATTAGAGAACACTTTCAGATCTCTCCCAGTTATTGGTGTTAATCTGGTACCTGGTGACAATTTACTTAATTGTTGAACACACCCTATTCATCTGGCAGCTCTCCTGGTTACTTTGCAAGATGGCAATCATCTGACAGCAGGTTTTCCAGATGAAGGTCAAAGGGATGACCCTCTCAGCCAATTGCAAGTTGGGCGCTCCAAGCAGCCCCGGCGTCAGGGGGTCATTTATGTTTACGTTCACACTGCAATCTAGGAATCGGTTAGTGAAAAGTGCATCTGAATATGTTGCACAACTGCGCTCAGAAAGTGAGTTTAACAACATCATGGGACAGTGTTAAGAGACAGGAAGGCCACAAAAGTGGAAGAGGAAAGTAAACAAAGGTCTCGAAGGATATGCTGTTGAAGAGACTGTTGGCCAGCAGCAGGGTGACACTGACTAGGGTGACGCTGAACTGCAGAGATTATTCGACAGCACCCTGGACGCGCTTTATGATGACGGCCTTTAAACTGACGCTTGGAGCATCAACAGCCATGTGTGGGAATTCTTTTTCTACTTTAAAAAGTGTTCTCACAGACAATAGGCTCAGCATGCTGCACCATCGAAAAGCACATTTAGTGCAGCTGGCCTTTGAAAAAGACTTAACTAAAAGATTTGCTACTGAATGGAAGGAAGCACTAATGAAGAGGTTCAACTCTGGGAGACGCTGACTGCAGCTCTACTAAGTGGTGAGTAGAGAAGATATGTATTTAAAGGGGTGTGATATTGTGATTGCTGTTGGTAGTACAACTGGTTTTCGCGTGCATATGAAGTGAAATTTGTGCTTGTCCCGGTAATGATAGACTTTATACAGAAGATTAAGTACAGTATGTGTATGTGCAGATCTGTGGGAAAATCAACACTGCCCCCCTGTGATCATCACATGCCCCCCTCACAATATGGTTCTGGAGCCGGGGCTGGTTCCTAGTCTGTGATTTTAAGAATATTGAAACTTTACAAGGACACAGATTAATTTATGTCTCTTATAAAGGCCAGTCGTCCACGTAAAACAAGTTCACGAGAAAGATGGAGGAGAGGATTATGAAAAGACTCTCAATGGGGAATCGGTTTAACACTGCCACTGGAGTTGCTCGCCAATTCAGTGCTGAACAGGGCAAGGATCTGTTTCTTCGCACAGTGTCTCGTCATTTAAGACAATTTGGACTGAAAGCCCACTCTGCAGTGACCAAACCTCTCATCAGCAGAAAGAATAAAAAGGCTAGACTTGCCTTTGCTGAGGAGCATGTTGTGTGGGCAGAGGAGAACTGGTCCAGAGTGATTTCAGTGATGAGAGTACATTCAATTTATTTGGGTCTGATGTGAAACATTAGGTTTGGTGTAGGACTAGGGAAAGACTGAACCCAAAGTATGTAAAGAAGTCAGTTAACGTTGGGGGAGGAAGTGTCATGGTTTGGTGGATGTTTTCTGCAGCAGGAGTTGGGCCTCTTGTACAGCTACGTGGCAGGGTGAATGCAAATTTTTCTGTTAACCTCCTTCCGCAACATTGCAATAACAAAATAAAGGTTTTTGTTGAAGTGTCTTGGTTATTTAAAAAACATGCTAGGACAGCAGTTGTATAGCCACAGAGGATATTCTATTGAATTCTGAACAATAAAAAATAACAATATTTCAGAATAAATCAAGAATTAATACTTTTTCTCTAATTTTGAACTCCAGTGTTTTCAGAAATGTTTGCAAAATGTGTCGTTGCACACAACTTTTTTACTGAAATCTTGAAACAAGATCTCCTTTAACACTCAGTACAGCAGGGTGGTAGGTCTTGCCAGGGTGCCTTGGTTTTCATCTTTGCTCCATCGAAGTGTAACGCACAATAATATGGAGAAATGTCAGCACGTAACCATCTTGCCACCAGCAACTGACCCTATGACGTAAATGACCCTTCCTTTTCTCTTCGTCCTTTCAAACAGAACCTCAGTAAATTGTATCAGGAGGTTGATGAAACCAGGCCAGCACTGACTCTTTCAGGCCCCTGAGGGAAGGAACCAGAAAATGTCACAGAACCCTTCAAACAACAACAAAAAGACGCTCTCCCAGGCAGCGCTGTCACAAAGTCAAGCATGACACCTCCCATGTACAAGTCTGTGTGTCAGCCTCCCCTACCTCCTGCCTGTGAAGATATCAACCTGAAAATAGCTCAGTGAAGCCGAACACTGAGCTGCGATAAATAAATCACAATAATATTTAAATATTCATTGTAGAATAAGAGAACAAGAAGAAAAAATAACTGAGACGCAGAGGATCCTTCTTCTTTGCTTCACACATCAAAACCGTTTGCCTTGAGGAAGTTTGACTGCATTATCAAATTCTCCCTTCAAGGGACTCATCAAACATACAGTAGCCTGTGTAAGGGGCTGATAGTCGTCACGCCTTGGGCTGCCCGTATGAATGAACAGCAGATAAGGACATGTAGCTCATTAACTCAATTATATCGTTCACTTGTGCCTTCTGTCGATGCATTACGCAAATGGGACGAATTTGCCAGTAGATATGAAGTCATCTTCATTGACACACAGGCCAAGGGAGAGTGATTATACTGTAACTCTACAGAGAGGGAGGAGTCCATTCAGAAACTAGACCACATGAGGTCCGTTAAGCCTCACAGCAGGAGCTGTGTCAATAAATCTGTCCTTTAACAACGCCTGCCCATTTGCTGAAAGGAAGCAGAAACAATCAAAGTAGCACTCGATATGCTGCGACGCTCACCGCTGAAAAAAGGGAGGCATGCACTCCCCAATACAGCCCCGCTGTTTGCTTTTGATAACAAAAGTCATAATGGCATTCAAGTACCCAACAGGCTGAGAAATGAAGCAGCGACAGAAGGAGAGAAATGGAGATAGAAGACAGAAAAAGAGAGGAACATGTGTGTGTTCACAGAGTACTCGTGTGAGTGCATGTGGAGGCTACTCTACGTGCTAGTACAAATGTGCGCGGGGCCGGATGAGTCGTACTGTAAGCTGGCTGGGTGCCAAGTGCTCTACTCCTTCAACATGGAGGGTTTGTAGAGTCGTTTAATTACTCCGCGCTTTGCTCGCTAGGAAATGGGCTGTTGCTGGTTGGACTGGGTGCTATCTTTTATAGTGTCTGTAAGAGATAAACCTCCAAACAGCATATGTAGCATAATGCAGCCTATTATCATTCCTAACTGCATGTAATTCATGTTTTTCACTTTACTTAACTTAACCTTTTTACTTTCTTGTGTTACGGTGCTGTATCACCAAGTCTAATTCCCGTGAAAAGTGCACATTTTCCGAATAAAGGGATTCTGACTCTGGTAAGCAGTTTTGAAAATGTTACATCGAATGCCCACACTGTGTATATACATAAGTGGGATGCTGTTTGGGGAATATATGAGTGCATTGGCTGGCATGCTAAACACACACACTTATGCACACAGACACGCAAGCACACACGCACGCACGCAGACGCACGCGCACACAGATAGCTAGACGGCCGCACACACAAACACACACATAATTTTTCGACTGGCAGTCAACAGCTTGGCTGACGGGTATTTTTGCTTGAGTAAAGAAAGGAAGGCCCCCAAATCTCTATTTGAATACATTTGTGTGTAAGAGTATGTGCGCCTTCATGCATAGATATGTACATATATATTTTTCTTAAATTGTTTCTCTGAGTGTTGTCTGTTTAAACATTTGTTTATGTGTGTGCATCTCTGAGGATTTCTGTGAATGTGTGTTGATGCATGTGTGCGTGCGTGCGTGCGTGTGTGCATGCATGCGTGTGTGTGCGTGCGTGCGTGTGTGCATGCATGTTTGTGTGTGTGCGTGCGTGTGTGTGTTAGTAAACCAAAGAAGCTCAACAGTCTGTCTAGCAGGGTGTGAGAAAGCGAAAGTGTGTGTCAATGTGTGTAGCAGATAGATTCTCATGCGGGGATAAGCAGCTTAGGAAAGGAGCATATTCTTTTCTAAGTAAATCTCATTAATTTTAATTAGCTGTATATTTAGCCCGTACACCTGGATTGGGTGTAATTCAGTTTGTATATATAGCGACTACTGAGCAGAGCAGGTGAAATGAGTCAGGTAGCGATTATATTGCCGTAGCCATCTCATATTTGCATAATGCCCTGTTTTTGATTGTGTCGCGTGCCTAAGGAGGATATAACAGGCAAATATGCATTCCCTTCATTTGCCTATCGCATGCTCTATGTAGCGTGCCACAGCTCGTCCTTTTAAACGTACACCTTTTTTCTCTTGTGTGTTTTTTCATTCTCCCTCGCTCCCTACACTGTTTTTCCTATTCATTTTCTCTCCGGTCTGTGCACCCCATCATTAGAGTGCACTCGCTCTTCTTTTTTTTTCTCTTACTACCCCTCCTCCTCCATTTCGCTGCCCTCATGCTCTCCTACTGTATGGATTTCTCTTGTTCACGTGCACGCCTCTGTCTTTCTCCCTCGCCCTCCCTCCTTTCCTGGGTAATCAGCTTATCCTATGTGTGTCCAAGCCTCTATGTCTGCGTTCCTCCTCTCTTTGTTTCGGATTCATTCAGCAGGGAGATTAGAGATGCCTATTTGGTGCCTTTGTCTTCAACAAGCGCGGTAGCGCCGAGTTACACCGTGCAGCGATGGCCTCATCGTCAAAAGACACATCCACTCATCATGTGCTCATCATGCTCCAATCGGGGTCATGGGCCAGATGCAGAGTTAAAAAAGTCAAGGCCGCACCTGTCCACTGGGCAGTGAGTGAATTTGAAGTTTCAACTTGTATGAGGTGATTGACTGCTTGATTGATTGACTGACCTTATTCAATGTTTAAAGGGAAGCTATATATTGCCTGCACTACTCACTGTATCACTGGAGAGCATGGATGTGTCTGTCGTTAAAACCTATTGGATAACCGAACAAAGCCTACAAGCTCATTTTTGTTCACAACTAGATTGCTGTTTTGAAATCTTGAATTGTAAAAAACTGATGACTTCAATTCCTCCATTTAAGATACTTAGAAGTGAAAGAAGCAGATCTCGTGAAAGGGAAATGATACAGACTGGAGGTCACAAGCACTGTATTCGCCAAGTGAAAGTATTCAAACAATAGAGATATTCATTATTATTATTATAGGTGAGCATACAGTGGTATTGAGGGAGACACATAATAGACCTAACGCACAAAAGCACTAGGGGAAGACTATTGACTCCACTCTGTTTAAGCATATAAGACTCTAACCTCATTTACACTTTGTATTAAAATGATGCCACTGCTAATAAAGTGAGGTGAGCAAGCGCACATTACAATCGGAAAGTTATCAGCTCCTTAAGACCACCTGATACAGTCCACACAGCGTGTATTCACATCTTGCAAACTGTGCAGAAAAGTCTTAACTAACTCCAAAGCTTCTCTAAAGACACCTACAGCACTGCACTCCATTCCCACCAGTTCTGACTACTCTCCCTCTTCCGCAGCCTTTTCAGTTGTTGCGAAGTGCAGCAAAAAAACGCGTCATCATTTTTGTTGGCTTCCTGGAAAGACTCATAAAAGACGACCTTTTCCACTTCAATAAAAAGCAAATCCGGGCTCTATGTATCAAGTCTAATGATCCTACACCCGTCATGCTTGCTCTTGTTGACAATGCAACTGCACAAACTACTTCCCCGTCTTGCGGGGCACATGAAAAATTTGATCCAATTACAATGAAGCCATAAATGATGATGAAAACATATACACTAAATGCCAGGTAATGTGTGGATGCAAATCCCATTTAAATGATACAGACTACATTTGAACAGCACATGTAGATGGGAGAAATGAGCATTTCATCAGTGTGGTACAGTGTTATTTGGTGTGCAGCTGTGCACTTGAACCATATATTAGCTCCACTGAGCAGATGCATCTGAAACAATATACGGTATATGCTATGTATAGGATAAGGTAAACGATATTTAAAATAGCTTCAGGCCAGCGTGGAGATATAATCTCTCCACCTAGTCCTGGGTCTTCCTCGAGGCCTCCTCCCAGCTGGACGTGCCTGGAACACCTCCTTAGGGAGTTCCTTACTAGATGCCCGAACCACCTCAACTGGCTCCTTTCAACGCAAAGGAGCAGCGGCTCTACTCCGAGTTCCTCACGGATGGCTGAACTTCTCACCCTTTCTCTAAGGGAGACTCCAGCCACCCTCCTGAGAAAACCCATTTTGGCCAAGATTGACCGGTAGATCGAGAGCTTTGCCTTCCGGCTTAGCTCTCTTTTGGTCACAACGGTGCGGTAGAGCGACTGCAACACCGCCCCCGCTGCTCCGATTCTCCGGCCAAACTCACGCTCACGCTCCCCTCACTCGTGAACATGATCCCGAGGTACTTGAACTCCTTCACTTGGGGTAAGGACTCATTCCCTACCTGGAGTAAGCAACCCACCGGCTTACTCCAGTACAATGATATACTTTTAAAATAACTTTCTATCAGATTTGAAGCTGCAACGAACAGTTTAATCACCCACTCTGTTGATCAATCAGTAGATTCTAAAGCTTAGAAACATAACTGTATGTGCAAAGACAGGACAAAGCTTCAAGGACTTGGTCTGTCAGTCTGGCTGCTGAGTCACTTTGACATTGGATCAGCTGGTAAAGCAGAAGTGCCAGACTATGCTTCAGACTGTGGCAAATTCAGTGCTAAACTGGGAAGTGTATTCCAAATGATTTACAGTAAACATCCCTTTACAGTTACATTATTAGAGTGGGGGAGTGAAATGGCAGTGTGTGTCAGGTTTGCTGACACAGAAGCTGCTGTTCAGAACTATTTCAAGTAAGAATGCATTGTGTAATAATACGTAAATATAGACATTTAGCAAAGTTCCATACTAGTGGTGATTATGAGGGTTTATATCCATGCTACTTTTCCCGCCACTGGTTGTATATGTGACAGTATTGTTAGTACATTGATATGAATCACCACCCACTGAATGGACATTGATATCCTCAGCAGAAACCAGAATAGGGAGAATTGGTTGTGGTATCAGCGATAAGATCACACACACACACACACACACACACACACACACACACACACACACACACACACACACACACACACACACACACACACACACACACACACACACACACACACGCACACACACACACGCACACACGCACACACGCACACACACACGCACACACACACACATACACACATACACGCACACACACACTCTCCCTTGCACCAGCTGAAGTGATGGCATCATCAAAAAGAGGCAATAAACAAGAGCACGCTCTGCTCTTTCATTGGTGGAGCTCCTGTGCTCGAGGGGAACCCTCAGCACTCAGACTCAATCAATACAAACGCTGTGCTTTACAGCCACGCACTCGCATCCCGTCAGAGTTGGAGTTTCACACAACACAGTGATGAGCTCCAACAAACAGATACACCTTTGCAGGAAGCCCTTGGTCTGACCAACCATGCGTCAATGACAGGATGGGTGATTTCCACCCCCGCAGCAATCAATTAAAACACCCGTCGGAGAACTCCGGCAGGTAATGGGAGAAAAGGGGGGGTAGGGTTTGGGGGTGGTGAGAGCGGGGGACCTGATCAAAGGAAAAGTCATTTGAGTGTGGAGAGCAATAATAAGGGCTCTTGTTGTGGGACTCAAAGTAAATTAATTTATTCCAAGGCTGACGTTATTGTTGTAAGGTTGGTTTAATCTGCGGCGTCTTGGCGAGGTGATGGTTTAAAGCTGACAGTTCTGCAAATGTCCGACCCCATATTTTGCCAACCTTGAGCTGCTGCAGAGTGATGTGTCCTAAGAGCACCTGAGAGGAAGATGAGTGTGTTACCACTTTTCAAAATCTCAAGAGCAATTCTCTCTTTCACTTTCTAACTGCCATCGGCTGCTATTATGATGCTAGCAAGTGAGATTCATCTGTTCTGATCGTACATTGCCCAAGTGGGCTTGGGTGGATGAGATCTGCCTCAGCTTGATGAGGTCTAATGAACTCCTGTTCGGGTGCTCTTGATACCTTTAAGATCCGATAATACTGGCACGCAACTGCTTTTTAATTCTGCTTAATTTAGCCACAAATTACTTATCGCCACTTGTGCCTTGTCGAGCTGTGTATTCTCTTCCTGTTACTTATGCATGTGTAATGTTCCAGCATGTCTGAGGAGTTATATGAAGATAACATGAAGACACAGCAATGTGCATAATGGGTGAAGCAAATCATCCCCAGGGGTTCGGTGCTCGTGGTTGGATCTTTGTTGGGAGTTTAATCAATCAGCCACAGCGCCTTAATTAATCGGCATGATGAACAGGAGAAATAATTGGTTTTCTGCCAGATGTGAATCTGTTGCAAACTAAAGCCAGCCAATCAGAAGCCAATTTATAATCACAAAACTGATCTGGACGACAAAACACTTAAAGGATCAGAGACGAGAAAACATGCAAGACAATGGAAGCAATATGGCTTTGGGTTTAAAATTCTCATAGAAGACAGTTGCTTCTGCATGTTGTACTGAGGTATTTTAGATGCCTAATCAGATCTATAGAGTTCCGGTCTCACTGACAGAACAGCATATTTTATGTGTTTGAATGTCATTGACTTTTTCCTTTAAAAGAAAACAAACATTTTGATAATTAATTGGCATGAGAATAATTAATTGGGCTCCTCCCCAGATGTTCTGAATGAATCTGCAGCAAACTAATGAGGGGTGGCTGCTTTTCCATAGAAGCAGCAGATGTCATTAAGTGCAGCCCACATTGACAATGCTGATCTGCTCCACACCAATCAGACCCGGTAACCAGTGGCTGAAACAAATGGAAAAGCACTGGAGCCAGTAAATAGCCGGGGTCGAGATTGAAAACCACTGGTTTAGCCCAGTGCCAGTGGAGCCAAATGGAAAAATAGCTTAGGAGTCTTATTAATGTCACAGTGGCTAGGTGGTAATTCCCTCAGGCTCTGTGTACCTCAGCTTGTTAATGAGTCACTGCTTATCAGTCAGCCTTGTTAACAGGCAGAGGCCTCCCATCCAAACCGCCTACTGCTATTGTGTGCTAGCCGTACTGTGTATTAGCCAAATGTTCCCCCATCTTGGCACACAGGAAGTCAACAGTAAACAACAGCAGCACACACAGGAAGTGGGCATTGAGCCAGTGAGAAAGATCTGGTCCAGAGGGGAAGGAGCCCATTTTGTGGCAGGATAAAGTGAACCGCTGGCAGAGGCACACACATGCGGAGCCCTCCCGCCTGTAAATCTTACCACACTAACGATTGGTCCACACTGCTCCCGTCCTTTAATCCTTATTCATTATTGGCCTCAGCTGGATGCATCAGGCTTCACTTGTTCCAACCAGCAGAACTCGTGGAGGTAAATAAACTATTAGGCATGTTTTCTTGTCACAAACGCAAACATTCTCCTGGGGTCTGGGATCAGGCTGCCGTGGAGTTGAGAGCCAGGTGGCTGATGGGAGGTCACAGCGCGTTGCTCTGCACACTGTCTGTTGAGTGCTCAGGCTGATGGACCCTCCACACTGCACAGCAGCCCCGGGGTAACTGGGTCAGCGGTACAGAACCAGGGCACAGCCAGCCAATTGCATGCCTAATCTGTGCCCTTCTGAGAGGCACTTTCCATCCGCAGCGCATGGCTGCACATGCAGCTGTGGAAATGGATATGTCAAATGGCGCGCAATTAGTGTCTCTCCGAATCATTCACTTGCTCTAAGGAAGCCTGGTCACAGACAAATCCAGAAGAAAAACAGAGTTAGTACTGTCCTTTTCTTTATTAGTTTGACATACAGCAAATGAAGATGGGTCAGTGGAAGTAAAAGGTTTGGGGTGTCCAGGATCGGGCAGGAATTTAGGAGGTCATGACATGACATGCAGCCTGTTGGTTGCTGTATGATAATCAACTGGATGACTCATGGGTGAAGCTCGCTTTCTGTCTTTCCTTCTCTGGATTATAAAAGGGAACAGTCCGCATGTTTTTAATTTACTGTGGAAGTACAGCAGTGATGGGCAGCCCTGCTCTGTGCCATAGCTCATCTGCTCTCACATTGATTTGCTGAGCTAATCGTTTTTCCACTCTGATACATAACATTGAATTATTTATGCTAAGTAGGCCCTTCTGTTCCGAGGCCTCTTAGTATGGAGATCTCCATTATGACGGCATTATCTGCCCGCCCCGCCCTACTCCATCTTCTACTTAACAGCTCTGCTGCTGTGTCACAGCAGCACCAATCAGACAGATCGGAGCAGATGTGAGCAATGGACTGGTGCTCTGCAGCTTACGCACATTTTCCTCTGAAGCTGGAACACCACTGTTTGCCACATTGCTCAACTGTCTGGAAACTATAGAACAGTGAACACAAGATCCATAAATATATAAATATTTCCTGTCTGCTGAATTTTGGCACTGCTCCAGTTTAGTATGTGAGCTCCGGTGAGACCTGAATCAAAAATTGTCAGGAGATTTTTTCACTTTTGCCACTGAGACAAATTTGTGTTGATTTAGTTGATAAAAAAAAAATACATTCTCATTCTGATTGATGATTAATTATTTCCTAATTAGTACAATGATCATATTTTTTTTCTTTTTTTTTTTGGACAAAAGGGATTCTGATTGATTTCACTGCATAAACGATATGATGATACAATTTAGTGTTAGTGTAAGTATCAGAGTTGTATTAGGCTTTGATAGAAACAACTATTG
This sequence comes from Echiichthys vipera, assembly GCF_963691815.1. Taxonomy (NCBI): domain Eukaryota; kingdom Metazoa; phylum Chordata; class Actinopteri; order Perciformes; family Trachinidae; genus Echiichthys; species Echiichthys vipera. The sequence continues at coordinate 6,508,906 of NC_139840.1, read as the reverse complement.
ACAAAGGACCTTGAGCACAACTCACTGGTTTACCACATGCACACTCAGACTGTTAAGTCAGCATTCAGTCCCTGCTTCCCTTTGACTCTAAATTGCACTCTTTGACGTGTTTTCTCATCTCCTAAACACTGTTAGACGTCCCAGGCTTAATTACTCTCCATGACTGACATGATAATGTAAAACAGCTCTTAGGTGAAACCAAGGCAGGAATTGGTCATGCATGGTCAGGCCTCCCGCTAGGCACACCTTAATCAAATGTGACATGAGTCTGAATGCTAGCCAAAATCGTTTTCGGACCAAAATAACAAACCACTGCCTCGGTTTCAATGCCGAGCTACACAGTCGGGGTCAGCACTCTGACGAGAGATTGATATTTCATCATCAGTGCCTCAATCTGGAGATTGTTTGTGCATTTCTCATCTTCAACAGCTTTCAGGGGCCTTGACAAGCATCCATTTGCATTTGTTAAGCAGTGACCTCATCCCTGCTTCTTGACACAGCCGGGTTGTCAGTCTCTTTTACTGCACTGACCACTTTGAGCTAACCCACAACAAACCGCCACATTTGATACACAAACTTGCACAAGTATGCATAATTCAAAAGAAAATATAAACAGCTGATGTGGATAAACACAGTGGAAGTAGAGTAAATGTGGTGTGTGAGCTTGCATATGCATATTGCAGTGTGCATACACATGTACACTGTGGATATGTCCATGCACTCAGATATAGTCAGATTTGTGAAATTGTGTGGGTGTGCACAAGAGAGTGCAAGGGGCCTCTGAGAATATACATTGCAAATGCAAATCAGGGAGCGTCTATTAGAAGCCTTCTTGCCTGCTATATATCGTCTTACAGTTTTTTGCCCAACACTCTGTGCAATTAAATCCTTACTGTAATGAGAAAATGCCAACAGGATTCTACCTGAGTCAATCAATTTTCTATGGATTGAGGGACAATCATTACGCTCCTTTTCACCATCAGCACGATTTGCCCTCTAAAGGTTGTATTACCGGCAGCCAGTCACTTGAGTGTTATGTAATTGGAAAAGCACGTTGGACAGTGAATTCCTGTTCACTGGGTGCTCGCAGCAGGGATGATATCATTACAAAGTGCCTCTCTCATCAAATCCTCTCTTACCATCCGCTTTCAGCCGCGCCCAGCTCATCAAATGTTGAGCTTCAGCCATGACGAGTGTCTGCGCTGTATGTGTGTTAAGTGTGCACACTGTAGGTGATGATTACTGCTTATCTTCAGGTTGCCTGAACCTCCGACACAGATACAGTCCATGCACGTGTGAGAAGACAGAGATGCTGTGTAGATGAACATGAAAGTTAGAATGCTTGTGTGTGAGTATGTGTCTGCTTCTGTACTGTTATGCAAGTCTATCAGATTGACTACAGACTGTATGGAGAGAAAAAGGGGGAAAAGAGAGCCCTGGCAAGGACCTGTAGTATGAATATGTGTGTATATGGAGTACTGCACCCACGTGCAAGTCACACACATTCTTTAAAAACAACAGAAATTCCAGTGGGGTCCAGGAAGGTGGGAGTGTCCCATGTGCTTATTAACGGCTCTCTGATTCCCTTGTCATAATACAGGAAACAACAAAAAAGCCTCGTGCCAACAGATAAGGGGCTCCACCGGAGAGAGAAAGAGAGGGTCAGGGAGGTCAGGGGCCTAGGGACAGCCAGCGATATATAGTGAATAGGAAGCCGATAGATAGAGAGGGAGAGAGGTGCTTACCATAGATAATGTTGCTGTGAACCGCTGCTGCGAATAGTACTGTCAATAAGCTGACACTCCATAATGCGGAGGAGGCTGATGGGCAGGCCATGGTCGGGCGCACAGATCCGCCTGTCTCACTGAATCCTCAGGAGGGCAGAGGAGCTCTGGAGTGTCACCTGCAGGGAGAGCAGCGGAGAGATAAGGAAAACAAGCAGGGCAAGCCGAGGAGCCACTAATTTCGTCCCCTGCCATTGGTTGGCTGCTGCTGAACAAACGATTGGCCAACCCCTTGCTCACGCATCGCTCCATGGCTATTCATCGATCTGCTTGTGTCATACCATACTGAGAGGCGATTGAGAGAGACAGGGGTTAGGGGAGAGTGGGGGGGGGGGGGGGGGTAGAGCCAGAGAAAGATGGTGCTGGTGGTGGTGTATATGTGGTAATGAGGGGAGGAGAGGAGGAGAGGAGGGGGTTCATATTACAGTGAATTTATTCATCCACTTTAACAAGCTGTGCGTGTGTGGAGGGAAGGGAAATGAGTGTTTTGGACAGCCCATAACCGATCTACAACTAATTCACGCTAATTGGAAATAAAGCCAAGCAGCAATCCCCCAGTTGGTCGTGAAAAAAAAAAAAAAAAAGAAGAAGAGGAAAGAAAAAAAACACACACACAACAGCAGCAGAGAGGTGCACCTGTCGCCCGGTGAGAATACACGGTGCGCTTTGCACAGGACTGGAGACGGACAGACGTGCACAATAGGAGCTCAGATACTCGTACACGCACACGCACACGCACACGCACACGCACACGCACACGCACACGCACACACACATACACATACACATACACATACACATACACATACACACACACACACACACACACACACACACACACACACACACACACACACACACACACACACACACACACACACACACACACACACACACACACACACTCGTTTTCTCTCACGCACGGTCCTTAAAATAGCAGTGGCCTGTGCCGAGGTAAGCTCTCGGTCCATCTGCGAAACGCTCCCTCACTGCCAACGCTGGGAGGAAACCGTGGCAGGAGTGTTGCCTGCGGGACGGGCGGGTGGTTAGGGCGGGGATAGAGGGTGGGTTGGAGGAGAGGAGTGGGGTGGGGGTGGGGGTCTGTGTTTATTGTTGCTCCAGCCCTTACTGATGGCGAGAAAATGAAAACAAAACTGGAACAAGTGCATCCATGGGAAATAACCGACACTCTGGGCGTGATTTCACACAAGTTCTTGCGGTCTGCTCTTACAGCGAGAGTAATAATTATTGATGATGATGCTGATGATAATAATGAGAATAAGAATGAGAAGGAAAAGAATAACAGCTCTCGGTGGCCTGCATTGCTGCGACGGACCGCGGGAGAACCAGAGCAATGTTTCCCAGGTCGGAGCCGGTCCCTGAAACCTTCTCCCGCACTTGCAGAAATAGCTGGTGCTGATGGGATGAAATTTCGAGACTCTTGTGAAGGCTGAGGAGAGGTGGCTACTTCACACAGCACGCAGTTGTGATTTGCAGAGCGACAGGAGCCGGCAGAGGAAGGGGATCGGAGTCGGGTAAAGCGCAGGCAGCCCGACAACAAAACGCATATTCAGAGTAAATTATAGAAACACGGGGGGATTATATGCTTTCTCCCTGGGCAGGCATAACGGATTACACACACACACACACACACACGCACACACTTGCACCTACCCAGAGCGCGTACACAGACACATTCCTTGAGACAGAACAGCGTCAGCAGTGACAGGTGTCTCCTGTCCGCCCTACAGACTACAACCTACAGCCTAACCCTGGATAACACAAACTACGAAGCAATGCACTATAGCCCCACACACGCACATGCACACACGCACACACACCGTTATATTCCGCCTCCGGAGTCGGGTTTTGTTGGCGCTGGTCTCCAATAAGGTTCCCAGTACGGTCCCTCCTTTGATGCGCAGCAGTCGCTTGTCCGGAGCCTCCTCTCAATCTGTTTTATCGACTTTTGTATCTCCTTGTTCCTTCTCCTGACTCTTTGTTTTTCTTGCTTTTCCTCCGCGCACTCTCTCTCTCTCTCTCTCTTTCTCTCTCTGTTTGTATCTGTGTCTCTCTCTCTTCACGGCTGCCGTTCACTGCAGCAAAAACAGTCTGTCTGAAAGACGAGAGGGAGGGGAGGGGACAAGGGAGGGAGCAATGGAGGGAGGGAGGGGATTTTAATACGATTTGGCCCGTACCATCGGGATAACAGGGCCAGAGCAGGGGCCTACTGACAGAGAGCAACATGAGGGAGATGGGGCAGATAGACACGTGTGATCTCCCCATACAGAGAAATAACCATAACGTCCCTATAATAATCCACAGCCAGTTCCCACTGACCTTATCGCACTTTATGGTATTTGATTATCTCCAGTGGTGTCACATCACTGTAGGGTTCCCAGTGGTCTTTATCTGGGGTTCAGACAGCCCGGGGTAGGTCTAGTAGGCTATCTTTCTTAACTTATAGGTTTTAAGTCTGCATATGGAATGAGATGAAGCAGCAGCGGTCATCTGGACTCGATTTCCGCGCTTCTCAGCATATAATGTTCCTTATCATTGATATTATGGAGCTATTACTCCTATCTCGCAGATAGACCCGCCGCTATTTCCCGCAGGCCTGATCATTTGCAGTATGGTAATGATATCACTGTGTCCGTGGCTTTGTGGAGTTGTGGAACTTTTCCTGTGTCATTTCATCCTCCCCGCATCACACCGCGGTTCACATGTGCCGCGCACTGACTTTATTGCGTCTTTATCACTCCACTCTGTGTATTACCCCATAACGTACATCATAATGTTTATACCCGTGGGAATGGCCAGGCTTGCATACAAACTTTTTCAGAGGGTAGTCTATATACTGTATAGGTCTGACGTTTTGTGCATCAGGTCCGTTTGGGAATGACGATCCAAGGGAGGAGGGAGGGAGGGAGGGAGAGAAGGGGGGGGGGGGGCTCAACTTGCCAGAGAGGATTAAGGATTAGTTTTACTGGCGGATTAGGTCTGTGTGTGGGGAGGCATGATGGGGTTAAACATGGATGGTGGCAGCCGCACGACAGCCCAATCAGTGCTGACGAACTGAAGCCGGGGAGGTGGGTTTGAAGAAAATACAAAATAATAAAAGCCATGGGGAGCCGGGAGGGGTGAGAGTCGGGGCGTTTTGAGAGATCTTCAAGCAAGCAGCTGCTTTCCACACTGAGAAAAGAAAAAAAAAGTAGCGCTGCTCTGGGCGTCCATGATTTGAGCAATGTAGTTTTTTTTTTTTTTTCTAATGCAGAAACTAAAGTCCACCTTCAGGGGTCCTTAAAGGGATTCCAGAAAGGTCCCTCACTCTGATTTCGTTCAATTAAAAACACATGATGCCTTCTGCAATGCTTATTTTCCACTTGCAGCGCCACAGTTTAGTTATGGCTTATAATTCAAAACAAACCATGCACAGAAAAACTTAACAGGACACACTTTTCTTCAAAGTAAAGCACAGCCTGGTCTCTCCCTCTGCCTCTAAAACCAAATGGGAGAGTAGAATTGCAGCATCTGCCGTCATTAAACACTTGTTATGGGGACGGTAAAGGCTCTAAACGGGTTGTTGTTGGCGCTGCATTAGAAAAGCTTTTGCTCTGGCTTAGATGAGTGGACTGCCCCAGGTGCTGAACTCGTGCTCGGGCGAGCGTGCGCGCGTGCCCACTGACTTCCACACGACTAGACTGCACGCCGCTGTGTTGTCCTGTGATGACCGTAGGACCGGAGCCTGAGCACGCACCCTGGACAGTAATAGGCTGGTACCGTGGACCGCGCTGCGCTGCTGCACCGGACCTGTGCGTCCAGGCTCGTTGCCTGTTTGAAATCTGCATATAAAGCGCTGACCTTTACGCGCAGAATAGGCTCGTCCATGTGAAATATCTAAAAGAAATCCAGCTCCAGACGCACCGTGCATTGGGCCTCTGCAAAATAAACACATCTCAAACAGTCTAGTCTATCCATCCCCCCCATTCATCATGCATCCGTCTATCTATCACTCTTGTGTGTCCATCTATCCGTCATATCTGGAGACAGAGCAGCCTATGAAGATGCATTTTTCGATGCAATAGCAATAAACCAATCTCTTTGTCTCATCCAAAAAGCCAAAACCGTGCCATCCACATCTCTGCCGGGACTCGAACCCGGAGCCTCTGGATTAGAAGTCCAGCGCGCTATTCCATTGCGCCACAGAGACTGTGCCACATTTTTTTCAATCAAAAGCGGGTTTATCCTTCCCCCTCCCAGCCCTGTGCAGCATCCTCACCATCCCTCAGCATCAGGACCGCAGCCCTGTGGATAATAATTTGCCGCCCGGTAGGGGGTGCTGCCGCCGCATAATCATTAGGCCTTATGGAGCAGGCGAGAGCCCCTACTCTCCATCCCCCATTGCTTTCACACAGGTGATCTCGTCAAAACATCATGATGGTGATATTATCGGAGCAAAATCAAACGATGGAACACCTTATGTTGTGAACACATCAATATCTATCAGGCAAAGTGCTCACTCCACACAGGAGTAGCTCCAGTGAACAACCCATGATTTTATTACACGGTTACTGTTCTACTCTAAATATGTGGAATGTGTCTGCAGTGTTTGGTTTAAACAGACTATGAACACATCAAGTTTTAAGCCCTGGAGAGTTTGAGCAATTTCCCCATTCACCACAATAGAAAATTGAAGAGCGATGGATGGCCGGCTCAGATGGAAATGTGCCCATAACATGGATTAGACTCGATGTAGGAAACATCAGATAACACATATAGCAATCAGCCACAAAGTCACAGACAGAGAGCAATTTCGCAAGTGTTGTTTTTGCTGTGCTAGTTTTGTCGAGCTGGCATCTCTTAAATATAGAGGTGTTTGTCCAGTAACAGATTTGGTACGGCTCTGAGGAATATTACACTATCAAAAGCAATAAATTAGCTCCTGTGTTTCATAAACACTGAGAGGGATGGTGGACGGTTCTTTATAAGCAATGTTTGATCATATGTGTGGCTCAGAATTACATTACATCAACAGAAAGATATTAATATGAAGGTTGACAAGCATTTTCCCCTCATCCCACCAGTAACAAATTGTTAAACCACATTTCTTGAAGCTAACCAGACTAAGTGTCTGTGTTGGTTCTCAGTGCACATCCTTGATCTAAACAGACACGTTTTAAAATGAGCTGGCACATAACAGTATGGGTGCAGCCGTCTCCCCAGAACATTTACAGTTGTTTTCTTTCTCTGTTTACACTTGTAACCGTACCCCACATGAACGGAGTTGGATCTGACATTACATCACGGCTTGCTTTTATTCACACTGCTGGACAAAAGCTGTCGAGGTGCCGTGTAGCTCCTGTGTGGCTCAGTGGGAGGTAAGGCCTGAGGCAGGCTGCCGGTGAGGAGCCTGTTCACATACACAGATTCCACCGCTGGGCTGCCTCTCCACATTTCAGGCTCGCTCTTTTCCTGATGTTAAAAAATGCATTTGAGGAGCTGCGGCTCGGAGAAGGTAAAATATGAATGACAGCCTACAGTAAACAACCGCTCTACAGACACAAACATACCGTACGTTCCTGGGCAAAACGAGAAGGCGTGCGGTGACTGAGCACTTAGGGCAACGAAAAGTAATTAATACATTTGACGTCACAGCACCATTAGATAAATTACATAAGGCTATAACATGTAGGACACGTCTAATTTTGGCTGCCAGTTGTTGTTCACACAGGGACAAGTGTAAAATTAACTGGGTCACATTTGCATGCACTTTGCACCCTTGCTGCATTTGATGACCCTAAAGCTTTCCAGAGTATAATTAATTCCAAGGGACAAAACAGCACAAGACATCTTCTGCATACAGCACAATATAATCCTTTATTATTACTTTGATGAAATAGTGATCAACGAAACATATAAACAAATCCCCCACAGTGAATCCAGTCCACATTCACTTCGACTCCTCTTCTTCTTTCCCTCCTGCTCATCTCTTCTCGTTCTGTTCTCAGAGTATAGCCAGTGCCACGGAGGTAATGATGGACAGACCAATAACTGTGTAGCCAGTGCGGTAGACCTCTGGGATTTTGAAACCCTTGCCAAGGTCCCACCACTGATTAACATAATAATACACAAAGAAGGGGAAAGAGAGAGAGAAGAACATTTAGTATAAGGGACACCACTGGCTTATAAATCATGTGTAAATGAAAATGACAAAAATAAAAAATATAAAAGTGCATAGTGAACCGTCTCCTATGAAAAGTTTAAGCTGAGGAGTCCACAAAATACATCAAACATGGTAATGGCAACAAATTACCGAATAATCTCAAATATACTGAAGTATCTTTTTATTTAAAAAGAAGAAGACATTTGCAAGAACTATAAATAAATAAATCAATCAAAGAATAAGTCTTACCAAGTGGCGGATGCCGTTATAGGTGTGGTAGGACACAGGGAAGGTGATGCCGAACTTGGCCAACCCAATGAGATAGGGGCCGATGGTGAGCGAGTGGATCAAGTCCAGGTAGTAGGGGTAATGTCCCGGTAATACCAGCGCTGCCAAGGCAAAGGCTGATATAGCTAGATACAGACAGAAGTAATGAGACCAGAGACTGGATAAGATGTGTATGTGAATGGGTGTTGCGCATACATGCTTTTTAGAGTCAAAGTAATACGTGAGAAATGACCGAAACACACATCAGGGACTATGCTACTACCATTGGTTTTCGCTGGATTAGTCTCCATGAATCACCACAACACCTGACTACAGTGGACAGTCTTTTTCATTTTTTTAACATCGGACTATTTTAGTTATGCAAAGACTTTTTTTGTTTGCTGACATTAAATAAAGGCCAAACAATGGTTCTGTTCCAGATCTGCACTAAATTGTTGTTTAGTGCAGATTTGGTCTGTGTGATGATTTAAAAAGCAAGCAAAGAAATTCTTAGCTGGCCGACACTCGTACCATCAACGAATCAATCAGTTGATTGAATCGACAGATGTGTAAATCTGAGTTTCTCCACAAAGAATCATGCAAAATCCCTTTAAATCTTGTGTTTAAAAGAGATGTGCCCATAGCTTTCTTGAAAGTAAGTCTTTTGGCATGGATGAATGAAATGAGCCGACTAGTTGACTAACACACCAAGGGGGGCAGCCCTACACGTGCGCCAGAAAGTCAATTATAGTGATCAAGCACATGTGATGTTTTGCTTGGAAGATGTACTGAGTGTCTGTTGGCAGTTGAGTGTGCTGACCTTTATTGAAACCATTCACATATAAACAAAGTTGGACCCAGCTTTTACAGCATGGTACAACTAGGTCTACAGTGATGATGTGCCATGAGACAGAAAAGCAGGCTCAACTTTTACATCATGCACACGAATAAAAAGCAGCAAGCGGTCCAGTATTAAACTTCATTTTCACATAAAGGATTGAATTGTATTGAACAAATTCTTTTTTTAAATGCTCTTAGCAGAAATCAATAGTGATGGACTAAAAAGCCCTGTTCGGGGTTAATCAAAAGCTGAGAGTGGCAGTAGAACAGCATCACTTTGATGTTAGAGTGATGACATAAAAGACTCACAAAGCCAGCCTTTTTTATGTGGGATAATTTGAGTATTTTAACAAAAAAAAAACTAACTACTGAAGGGAGCGTTTTCAAAAGCATATATTTTGACTTAAATCATTGATTACCTCCACTGAGCCCCACTCCAGTTCCTCTGAATGTGACAGACATCATCATGGGGACGGACCACCTGAAACACAAAGGAAATGTCACACACTCATGATAATTGCACATACATGTGGCTGAAACACACTCCAAACCACAAGTCAAAGCCTCGAGCCTTCACTGACTCTACTTGAATTTTAAAATCTGTTTTGTTTCAAATTAGGCTCAAGCTGACAAACTGCATTGCTGAAACATAGTACAGAAAGAAGAAAAAAAGGACTCTTCAGTATTTTATCAGATGCAGACAGTGATGCTTACTCAAAGTGCTTGAGACTCATAAGGCAGAGCCGCAAGCCGTGGGAGGATTTCAAATGAACGTAAATGACAAGTGGCACTTACAGGTTTGGATGTCTACAGGTACGGTTAGAAATGAAGATACTAGTCTTATACAGAGTAACTCAAAACACGTGAAAGAGTATCACCTATGTTAGAACCCACAAATGGTTGGTGTCACAGACAAAGTGCCCTGATTAGTGGTTAAAGAATCACAGATGACAGAGAATTACAAAGGGAAAAAGATCCAGGACTCTAGTGTGATATTACAAAGCCCATACTGAATGAAAAGGTTCACTTCACTGCAGGTTTTGGGTTATTATCTACCTGGCAGTAAACACAGTTGCTAAGTGCACTACACTCCAAAGGCATGCAAATGTAATAATAGTAGATTAACATGCTGTTTTGTCCGAAATAAAATAATGAAAACACTGATTGACCTGAATTGACTTTATTGGTAACACTTGTATTATTTTCAGCTTGGATAATATGCTGCAATTTTTGTGTCTTAGAACTATAGTACATACGTGGAGTGTATGATTTATCTTGAACTGAGTCATCTCCATCCTTCACTTGAGATTATTTTCTGGACAAGACACAGAATACACCCGTGACATAGAGTACATACTTGTAAATGGTGAGATGAGGAGACATGGGTCTGTTTAATTTGGCATTTTTGGCCCAAAACTTGTTCATCTCATCTTTAGCGGTGGTTCCCATTGGTGCAGCACTAGAGGGAGAAAATAAATATTTAGGGCACAGAAGTTTACAGGGGTTTTTAACATGTATTTATAACATTAGAATGAGTTGTGGCAGTGTATTAATGTAAACAACACTGTCTCTTTCTCTCTCACACAAGCACACACAAGACTTACTGTCTGTAGAGGACACCGTTGTGTGGCCTGGAGAGACAGACACCCTGACGGGCCAACGTCCTAGACAAAAAAAAATTAGTGTTATAATTTAGCGCTTTCTTGTTATCAGGAGGTTTCTGTCTGCAGTCAAATAGAATAAAAGAAAAACGTACAGTTTCGAAGAAGAAGAAGAAGAATTCCTTTATTTATCCCACTATTTTTCATTCTGTTATTATTATTATTCAGGTTACACAAACAGGCCCAAAATACACACACCTGCACAAACTGGACCTATTTACATGGAAATAATGGAGAGATGTCAGAGCGAGGGGGCTGCCAATGGATCAGCACCCCGAGCAGTTGGGGGTTCGGTGCATTGCTCAACAGCAAATCCGCAGTGCCCAGGAGATGAACTGGCACCTCTCCAGCCACCAGTCCACGCTCCATTTATGGTCCACACAGGGACTCGAACCGGTTCCCAGCCGAGACACCTATGTACTGAGCTACTGCCGCCCCTAATACACATCAGGTTTGTATTACCATTGTAAATTAGATATTTTATATTGTTTTATATTTCTGTTTTTACAAATATGTTACCTGTATAATATCGTTGTTGTTAAATATGTTGTTTGTATAGCTGGAATTTGAAACAAAACAATTTCCCCCCTGGGATTATTTAAGTATTTCTGATTCTGATTCTGATTAACTTGTGGAAATATTTTAGGGTGGTTCCAAAATATTTCAGTACTTACTGACATCTCTATTAATTTATTTTTTTAATATCGGGAAATTGAATAATGATATAAATAATGCCTCCTACACCACCACCACAAAGCATTTGCTAAGTCATATTCCTGACAACATCAAAAACATCCCTTCAACTTACTATTCTCATACTAACATAAATCTGTCTCAAACAGAGACTACACCAATTCATACGGGCCAACCCAAGTCCCTCTGATGAAGGAGAAGACAGTGATGTGCAGCCGTCAGCGCCTGTGTCAGCGCCTATTAAGGTTGTCAAAAGTATCTAAGTAATGATACTTTTCAACACCACATGTTTTAAAATGATACAATATCCAAATGTTATAGTATTGAAAGTGCCAGAGGTAAACGGTGCCTGGTGATGTGGCTGCTGGGTGTAGGCCTATATGTTTAGCCAGGTTGCAATTGGCAATTATTTGAGATATTTGCAACCAGTTCTTGGGCTTTGGTTGCCATCAGTGGCAACAACTCTTTAACATAAAACCTAGAGACAGCAAACAGCAAAACCTGCACCTTAAAACAAACACATTTTTAATATTTGTTGCATAGTGATGTTAAGTAGTTTGACTGTGGGGTGAAAAGTTACAAACAGATCAACATCACAACTTAATGTGCAAATTGATTCAACTGACAAAAAAACAGATGAACCTGAACTGAAAACAAAAAGGAAATTTGGAAATGTTGGTGTCTTTATGCCTCGTTTTCAATTTAGACTGACAGATAACTGCAAAGAGTTGTTCAGGTACCAGTACCTCAGTGCCTCCGACACTGCCTAAAATACTGGTAACAGTATCGGTGAGTATGTGAGACAATGTACTGACCCTGTACCATATATTTTAGCCCGGAAAATATACTTTAAAGTGGTTTATTTATGTTCCTTTTTCAGTTATGACTGACTGTCAAACAATGTAATAAACTAAAGTTATATGGCATTCATTATCTGCATGTATTTGTTAATGTTTTACAAACAGTTTACCCAGAGCCAGTCCATACAACAATGATAGTGATCATAGACATACAGGGTTGTACAGCTGTTAAAAATAATATATAAAAACACTGGAATCCGTATGTGGAAGGAAAAAAATAACATTTCTACTGCACAGTGTATTAACTACTGAAAAGTGACTAAATTACTGGAAGATGAGAAGAATATTTTCAGTTTCAGCAACCAAATGCTGATGCCTGGTTGCCAGACTGGCAACTATATTTAAAAGCTAGTGTTGAGCCGTGGTTTAAGTATATATTCATGGATGTAAGAGGTGGAAATGTGTAGGTATGCAAGTAACCTGTGTGTTGAACACATATATAGATCAAGAGATATTTTTTCTCTTGCCTTGCTTAGTTGTTTATAGAAGGAAGTATTGCTTTAAATATATCCCACAATTGAAAAAAATGACCCTTTAACTTTGTTGTCCTGTTCTATATTTGAAATAAATCCTATAAAAAACTAACTTCTAAGGGCAGTGACAAACATTGGTTAGATAAGCCTGAGAGGCTCTGTGCTCACCTTAAGCAGCCACTTATAAGGTCAATGAGGTGGACAAAGTTCAGTATTTGACTCTCTAACGTCGCTTACTAAAGGTGGGAACACTGCTGGTGAAGGCACGCCAGCGTAGCTACACTGCCAGTTAACGTTAGCTATCTCCAAACCAAACCAAACCAAAAAAACCCGGTTACAGTCTGGTTTAGCAGCGGTCATACAACGCCTATATGAAGGCTAAGGGTATCAAACAACCCCTTTTGAGCCTGACATTAAGAGCCGAAGTCCACTCTCTGCTTCCCTTCAAATACCCGACAAACAGCTAGCGTTAGCCCGCTCGCTAACGACAGCTAATACTCAGTCGCACCATATTTCCGTTAAATCATGAAAATAAACCAAAGTCAAAAGTTAAACTCGGGCGGGTCCTCCTCCGCTGTATTGCATAACGCTGTAAATGCGTCTATTTGACGTGATAACCCCGAAAAACGACACAAAAAGCTTCCCCGACCCCAAACAAGTTGTAGCACAGTTGTACTGACCTTAGAAGTAGCGCCATGTTTGACAGCAGGGAACGGAAGTGACGTTAACGGATGTTGTTGTTCAGACCTTGAAGGGTTGCGTTTAAGGTCAGGCTCGGGCAGAGTGAGGTCAATGCGTTGTGTACACAGACTGTATAAAAAGGTTGTGTAGTGTAAATGCTATGATTCAAACATTATCTTTATAAATGAGCGTGTTGGTCTTTCACCTCATTATATACGCTACCATATATTTTCATACTTTCCAGCTGATATAAATAAATATATAGCTTTAAAAAAATAATAATAATGCAGGTAAATAAGCCTATTTAAGTCAATAAAATAAATATCTGCTGAAGTAAAATGTAAAGTAGTGTCTGTTTATTTCTGTTTGGGTTTTTTCTGTATTAGTTAACATTGGAGCTGAAACTATTAGCCAAGTTGATCAATCAGTTGATCAGCAAAAAAAATATTGGCAACTATTTTGGTAATCATTGAAGTATTAATGCCCCACATTCTCCTGTTGTGAGGATTTTCTGACTTCCTTTGTCCTACGGGATAGACCAAACAATGAATTCATCAAAAAATAATAATAGTAAACCAAGCCCCCACCACAGCGACTTCCTGGTTGATCCAATATGGAAGTGCCGTATTGCAGTACTCCAAGTGTCCACTAGGAGTAGCTTGTACAATAGAGCAGTTTCTTATTGACCCCCATGTTAAACAGGCTGTTTTTCACAGCATAATTAAACCTATTTGAGGCCTGGTACAAAACACATTCTAGTCTGTATGTTTAGGTCATATCTCCATGACAACACTGAGGGGGGTGAATGTTTTTGTCCCAGGCTAGTTTTTATTTTATTTTGGGGTTAAAGTTTAGGAGTCAGGATTAGCATGCTAACTCCGTCATCTCGACCTCGACTGTGGTCATTCGTGTGGTGGTGTTTCTATAAGTGACAAGATGGTTTGCTCTTCGATCGACTGTACAAACAGATGGTTTAGGAACACAACGTGTTAATGTTAGCTCTGTTATGCTAATTAAATAGCCACACTTGCACCATGGCTTGAACATAGCCTAATATCTATGACACATACATAAGATGCTAATCTGGAGCACTGGAGGATTCGGGCTGTGAGAGATGGTGTTTTACAGTCTATCGGCATGGGACTGGAATATCATAGATCATAAATGCTGGCTGCCCGCACTTGACTATTGGAGTCGATGTAATCTTCGCCAGAGACACAGAGTGCCGTGTCAGTCTCTGCCCTCTAAAAAAATCCTGTACCCATTAAAAAAAAAAAAAAAATGACTCCCATTCCCTCTCGGTCCCGGAAAATAATCTCAACACTGAATCACACTCCCGATTATCTAACAGCGTGTGCTGTTAGCCTAGCTCCGGGTGGTGGAGCTAACGTGGCTTATTCAGTATATGTCAGCCAAACAGACGTATCTCCCTCCCCCCGACGTCACATCACTGCCCTTTTTTGGTAAGAGGAAATGAGGAGGAGTCAACAAGATGGCAGCTCCCAGTCTCTGTAGTAAACACATGTCAATAATGACAATAATTGAGTAATTCAAGTTTATCTATGAAGTGAATTTACACAGTGAATTTACACAACTCAACCTCATAAAATGATAAGTAATTGCAAAATGAAATGATGCAATACAGTGTGCAACCTAATTGCAATGAAACACCAAAGAGAATAGGACAAAATGAGAATAACTGCAAGTTGGTACAACACGACAGTCCAAACCTCAACTATGTAACTGCATCCCCGACTTTTAAGACCCCAAGAGAAGACAAGAAATCACAAGAGAATCTTTAATTAATTACAATTCAACTCAACACAGAAGGAGCACCGGTTTCAGCATTCAGTTCATCCCACGCAATAATAAAATGGTCAATGTGACTTTGAGATAGGAAACAAGAAAAGAATGCAGCAACACCCATATCCACTGCTGGGAAAAATAAATATAGAAGTGTTGAAAAAACCACACTCAGACATTCACATACACACTCATACAGATAGCAAACAGGTAGTAAGGTTAATGATGCCCAGAAGCAGCCCCTAGACTGGGTTCCCAATGGCCTGGTCCTATTTTAATGCTGCATAAAGGATAGGAACAGACTATGTACGACTCAAGGTTCTAACAAAGTTTACAATAGTTTTCTTCTTGACTAAATATTTAAAGGTTCCTGAAAAAATCGCTTCCACAAAAACCTGTTTTCAGAGCTGAACAACGTGGGAGGAAACTGATTGGCTGTCTGTGGGTTTGTTGTTGACCATTTTGACAGTAAGGTAAGTAATGAGTGTCAAGTGAATAGAAGACACGAAGAGTGGCCATACATAATGGATGATGAGATCAGGAAGGTATGAATATTGGCAGAGCCTGACGATGGATTCTTGACAATGATACCAGTACAAACTGTAAGGATGTGTATCGGACAGTTTTTATGTGGCTTTTAGAGAAGTGGGGCCAAGATTTGTATTGAGAAGTTTACATTTGAAAAATAAACTTGTCAGTGCTCTGGTGAACAAACTATGTAACAATGGCAACAGTTCTTAAATTAATGTTGTATTGCAGTGTTTTGTTGCTGTATTGTGTACCATCAACTGATCCATGCATTCAAAGGCAGATCTGGGGATGTGGAAAACATAACAATACATGTGACATCCTACATGTTAAAATTGACAAATTGCTCGATATATTCTCCCAGTTTAATGTCTAACCATCAATACACTCGGGAGTTACTGTGCAATAATAGCACTATGGACCACAAAATCAATAATGAACAATTAAAACAATGGCCAGGAATATTTTTGGAATACATTTTATTTGGTACATTTCACATGATGAATGACGTTTGGTATTCCTCTATAGTCAAACAGGCCATGATACATCACTTAGGTAACAGTTAGTGTAAGGCACACAGGTGTACTTTACCATTGTTCTGCTGGAAATGTTTTTCTGAGAAAACAAAAAGGAAAATCTCAATCAAAAGCCTATTTTCAGCAGTGTTTTTCTGGGATAATCAGATTTGTGAACTGATCCATGCAATATTACAACTGACAGACAAACATACCGTTCTGCCCTCACGAGCACACACAAATTCACATGTACACATAAACGCACAGTCACAGACACACAATTGAAACTGACATTTTCTGAATGTTAATAATACGTCTCCTGCTCCACCCAACCTGGAAGAGAGAGGCAGAAAGAGAGAAAGTGTCAGAGACCAGAATGGCAGGCGAGCAGTTTTAATAATATCCTTTTGTATCGCTCTATTTGTATTCATCTAGTTGTCTTTGTCTCTGTACATTTCCAAATGAATCCCCTTATAACTCAAAGAGTCTGATCAGCAGCCTGTGACACACAGATTAACAGAAATGATTAACTGTCACGATAAATTGTATTATTCTCTCCATGTCTTGGCCCTCATCAGCTGAAACGACGTGGCAGAGAACAGATTCGGAGCTATTGTTGTGTGTCCATATCATGTGTATAATCTCAGGGGCTTATCTCAAGAGTCTTCATCAGCCTGCTTTAATTTCCTTTTTCATCATTCTCTTCTGTTTCTATGGATGTCGGACAGGTGTAATCTGTTTCCTGATGCAAGTTTAACATATTTTCACTGAGTTGTCTGAGTCCATAAAGATTGCAGATTGTTTAATGCATTGCAAAAGGTTTTTACCTTCAGGCCAGAAGAAGAACCACTAAACATCGTATGTCTCCACTGCTTCCATCAACAAAATTAGAAGTGACCCACTTCTGTCCGTTTAATAGCAAGATATATTAAAACGTTGCAAAGGATTTGGTTGAAATCTAGTGCAAATGCAGCCCTTGGCCCAACAATCAGATCAGATTCGATTTCAGTGGTGATGTGTGATTTTCACCCCTGAATTGTTTCTCGTGCACTTGCAGTGATTCTATGCTCCGTTTATAAAATTCAATTCTCGAGCTTAGTGCGACACCACAGTGGATTTACATGCTATTTTGTCAGAAATCAAACCTGCAAGACGATTAGTAATCAGTCAAGTGTCGTGGAGGGTTTTTTTCAGCTGCGTCGGTTACAGCTTCAGCTTAATTACAACTTTTAAATATTAATTACTACACTTCACTACTACCCGTCAATACACACTAATGACAATAAGCACATTCAAATATGCCAGGAAAACTATGCAAATTGCTCAATTTGCATCATGTACTTTGTACCCCCCAAAAGTGAAAGAGATTTCAATAGGACAGCTGGCACCATTGTCGAAAACCCATGTTTTCAACATTTCACCACAATTAGAGCGCACATCCTTAGTCGCCTATAATCACCCGTAGTTTTTTACATTGTTTTGTAAAATTGGTAACCGTACTTTGCTTGTTTTTATCTTTGTTCTAAACAGGTCTTTGTTGTCATTAAATACGTTTTTGTGCTCATTTTGACTGACACTGAACTTCATCTCGGACTGCATGTCACCATCCGTCAAATGTTTGCTGGCAGAGCTGCAGAGCAGAGCTAGGGATTGGATAGTCTCCTCTTTTAGGATGTTTATCTTTTTTTTTCACAAGGACATTAAAGGAAGGCTGAGAGGGGAACAGAGGACGGGAGAAAAGGTCTTGAAAGGAGATGTCACGTGTTTCCTGAGATAGGCGTGTCAAGCATTAAACTATCACTTGGCTTTTTTTTTCAGCTTATTAACAAGACAAAGAAGGTTGAAACCTTCTAATCTTGGTCTCTCTTATTAACTGCTTACCTCCTGGGCTCCTCCTCAGAATGAATTTACGGACCTCATCATAAATGAAGATGAGAAGACTGTATGGGAAGGCACAGAACCACCACAGGGGCCTGAGACGAAGAGAGGAAGAGTATAACAGGGGTGGGGGGTGATAGAGTAGCAGTGAGTCACAGGCAGGGTGCAAATTGCTAAATTCATTGCAGTCATTTTTGAATATTAAGGATAACAACGTGGTGTTTAAGAAGATCACAGACTTCACTTAAAGCTGAGAGTGACATGCTAATAGCAGGCTATTAGGCCTTCAAGAGGTTATTTTTTGGTTCGGTGGAGATATGCATATGCAGAGCGTACTTCAGGGGGTACATGCGCAACGCAACGTCCATTCCAGGGCAGTAGGAGAGGAAGGCAGCCAGAGCGGTCTCAACAAACAGACCGAAGATCAGGATCCTGTTCCTGTTGACCAGAAAAAAATAAAAGGTTAAAAGAAATGTCCTCACAGAAACCTTCAGTTACTGCCTTAAAGGTGAATCTGCCCTATAAAACCCTATATCCATCTTTTACTCAGCCAATTCGGCCATAATCAGCCAGTTGAGCAGGTGTTTCCAGTTCTTATCACTACCATGGATATGAGGCGGTATGGCCCTATGCTGCCTCCTAGTTGGCTCATTAGGCCGTCAGCATCTATTCTATTGGTAAGCTAGATAACCCATCCGCATCACTCTAAACTGCTTGACCGCAGCGCTGTAAAATGACGTAGTATGAAAAAACAAAAACGGCGAGAAGTGGGGGGAGTATAAAAGACACAGAGATCCAAATCGCATACTTTATCTTTTAATTTTCAGAATGTACTGCAGATGCCGTGCATACGATTGGGACATAATATTTCTTTGTAACATTGTGACTTGAACTTGGACCCTCTGGCTCATACACCGTATACTGTGCAGAGAATTGCTGGTCAGAATAGCCAGAAAAGCATGCCTGTTTGCATATTGCAAAATCTGAAATATGCAGTAGGACATCCTGGTATTTTTTGGCATGCTGCATTTGACATATACTATGAATCGTGACGTTCTAAATCCTTTTCTGGCAAATGATACTGGCATACTGGTATGAGTATCAGAACTTTGACCTGGAAAAGTGGAGTTCTCAAGCTTATGGCGAGACTTTTTAATTTAACTTTCTCTTTTTTCTCTCTTTCGTATTTTAACCCAAACCGCAATCTTTTCCTAAACCTAACCACATAGCTTTGTTGCAAAAAGTAATTCAAGTAGCTTTGTTTGAGTTCCCAACAGGACTCCCAGAGTGTTATAAAGTGACGTCAAGGGGGCCTGACCAAGCTAACAGTGATTGTTACCATGTGAATGGATGACATCATTCTTCTGAACCTACTGGTAGATGTAGCAGGCTCCTTCTAACCCATATCTATGAGGCTGATAACCACAGATAACGCCCATTGGATGAATCGATAACATCCAAATTGTGTTTTTTCCTCTCCCTTCCTTACTCCCACACTTACTTCATGCCTTGCTGAAAGAGGGAATTCCTCCTGGTCTTGCAGATGATAACATCAGCCCATTGCACAACGACAATGCTGATGAAGAAGGAGGTGTGGCAGGTGAATTCAATGATCTTCCTCTGCTCATAGGTCTGCAAGGTTGAAATGCACATTGTATTCATTACTGCATCAGTACGGGAATATTCAAAGGGTGGGCTGCTTTGTCTTTGTGCCCCACTCCTTACCCACTGTTGCCCATAGGTGTCCTCCAGATCGTTTACTTCACGGTCGTCCCACCTGACGCGAACACCTGGCAGGTCCTTTGGGTGGAACCCGTTCTCAGCCAAAATCACAAAGTAGGTGAAAAAACCAGCAAGAGCCTGGATCATCCCTGAAAACAAAAAATATACAACGGATCAGAGTCAAAACATCATCTATTCGCAGTATTCTTAGTAATAGTTACCTATTATTATATGACATATTATTGCAATGCTTTATTTTACAGGCCTGTCATTTCCTAATTACTTGCAATGTGGTGATGATGTGTGTAAATGTGGTTATTTAGTTATTTGTGATGAGTTTGTAAGGAGCTGAAATGCATGCTTGTCTGTAACTAGCTGCTGTCTGTTATGTCAGAATTTATTTTAAATCAGTCAATCCGAAGTGTACCAAACGAGGAAATTATTTTTGATAATTAAGACTGTATTTTTTATTATTATTTATCTAGAAAATTCTGACCTATCCGACTGTTAAGTCTGACGTGACGCCCTTTCAAAATAAGACTTCCAGATCCAAACGCTCCGTTGAAACAAAACAGACAACAACGGCCTAACGTGAACAATCACGATCACCTCTTTTGTCAGTTAAACACCTTTTTCATCCATAAGAAAGAGGTAAAATGACAATTACGTTGCTTTTTTAAAAACTCAGATCTGTTCAAACAAGGGGGAACACGGCAGAAATACAGGGCTTCGACCTGCTTTTGAAAGGGCGTTACGTCACGACTTTACAGCCGAATAGAACAAGATCTTAACAATTTGATTAGTGTGGTGTTTTGAAGACACGCATTATCAGTGAAACATCAGTCATCAAAGCATTTTCCCATTTATATTTGGGATATTGGTATAAATTACAGCTACAGAGATTGACTGATTCATTGATGGATGGATGGATGGATGGATGAATGGATGGATGGATGGATGGATGGATGGATGGATGGATGGATGGATGGATGGATGGATGGATTGATGGATGGATGGATGGATGGATGGATGGATTGATGGATGGATGGATGGATGAATGGATGGATGGGCTCTACTGTGTTGTGTCACTGGAGATCATCAGTTAAATGTTCATTGTTGATGCCTCAGGACTTGAAGCTGTAATCTCACAACAGCGCATTGTAAACATGATTTGATGTGATCTGCGAAGGTTTTGCCCCGGTGGGTTTTGCCCTGGTGGTCATCTTGGAAGAATTATGAGGCTGATAGGAGTCGTCGTCTGTTTTGAACATGGTCAGCTTCAAATTGTATGCTATCCAATGAAGCCCTGTCATATTTTGACCTATTTAACAGCCTATAAAATTGGGCCAGCCCTTTGGGTTTCACTATTCCCAAACCATATAAAACCAGAGATAAAAAATCATGCATTCAAGTGAGGCTCCAACCAGTGAAACATGACCAAGATTAAGTAGGAAATAGTTGCACTCTCCACTCTCAATTTGCTGTAAATGTCACGACAATTACAAGAAAATTGTGGGACTCTCTCCTGACTGTGTGCTCGCCTCTGGCTCTATTTTCCCTCAACTGTACAAAACTAAACATCTACAAAGGCAGTAAAAATATCAAGATTTTCTGATAAATGTCAATGTTTACTGTTTTTATGCCTGTGGTGTTTATTACAAAAAAAGTAAGAGTTTACATTTGAGCCACAACAAGACAAACCTATTTGTCCGTATGCCATGCTGATGAGGCGTTCATTGACCAGCTTGTCTGTTTTGGGGTTCCTCGGTTGGCGTTTCATGATGTCACTCTCGGCTGTCTCATAAGCCAATGAGATGGCTGGAACCTGAAGGATAGCACAGAATCAGTTCATTTAAGGTGTTTTGTACAATAAACGTTGAGGAATTTGTCTTTTCTGGCAACACTACAAAGGCACGATGACAGCGCCAGACACGGGTACCCTAGACATTACACCGTTAATATAACTCTGCACTCAATCTTCGTGTGCAAGGAGAAAAGAAACCAAAAAGGGACGGGGGGGTTGACAGTGACGGAGAGAGGGTTGGAGAAAGGAGAGAAGAGGAGAGAGACAGATAGTGACTTTCAAGACACTCATAAAGCAGGAGGCTGGAAAGGTCTCTGTAATAAAGATCTTATATTGGCTGGTTTTACCAGGTAAGCACCAGAGCAATATGTGTGAGTCAGGGCACGATATCTGTGCGACTTAGGTGGGATTTGAGGTGGGGACTTAGCTCTGTGTGAAACTGAACACATGCTCAGCGGTCTACAAATCCAGTTTGTTTTGGTGTTACCCTCCCCTGACCCACAGCCGTTGAGAAAGACAAGCAGAGGGAAGAGGATGCCGCTATGCTTGGCATTGATTTTTTACACCTCTGAAGGTGTGTGTGTGTGTGTGTGTGTGTGTGTGTGTGTGTGTGTGTGTGTGTGTGTGTGTGTGTGTGTGTGTGTGTGTGTGTGTGTGTGTGTGTGTGTGTGTGTGTGAGAGTGTGTGTATGTGTGTGTGTGTGTGTGTGTGTGTGTGTGTGTGTGTGTGAGTGTGTGTGTGTGTGTGTGTGTGTGTGTGAGTGTGTGTGTGAGTGTGTGTGCGTGTGCGTGTGCGTGTGCGTGCGTGCGTGCGTGTATTTGCTTGTATTTATGTGACTGTGTGCACTTTTCAAATTTGAAGCATTCTTAAGTGTGCCACATCCTACTTTGATAAGCATCTTTCGCAGCCATCCTTTGCCACATGGCAGTACTTGCTAAAAATAATCATAGCAGACTCAGAAGTGTTGCTTGTCACAGTTAAATCTCAGCAGAGCCCTCAAGCCTGTTGCCTGGAGTTGAACTAAGCTGTTAACAAGCTGTTAACAACCTCACCAGCAGACATGGGGAATTAGTAATTTTATTTTTGTACTGTATTATAAACACTTTTCAGGTACTTTATTGAATATTTAAATATTTTCATTTTAGGGTCCTACTCTTCAAAGCAGACATCCAGCTGTTCCCTCCACCAGCGGTTATTAAATACATGCAGGCGTGTGACTTTGAAGGAAAGGGTTTTTATATGCAAAACAGTTGCACAAATAAAATGTTTTTAAACTTCAATCATGGCATCTTTAAAGAGAAATCCAGCTAATAAAGAATGCACTATCCCTGTGATCTCTGACAGTCAGGAAAATATTTGTGAACATGAACCAATCTGTCCTGCTGCCAGAATACCAAAGAAGTTCATCTTTGATGTCACTCAACTCAAATATGTGGAACTGCTTTATTAATAATGTTAGCAGGCTGCTTCTCTTTATCTTTAACCTATGGAGACTTAAAAAGCCTCTCAGCAGTCGAATATGAGGCCATTACAGTTTACATGTACATCATTACTTTTCATCACTATTTTTTGCTTTCAGCTCTTTAGGATGTATGTGAACCAGTTTCAGCCATCTGGTGGATGAGAATAGGAAAAATGAAAGTTACAGAAATGAACACAAGTGAACAAATTCTTTCGAATATGTTCATCCTGTGCTTGCTTTCTTTTGCGATGATGGATTATGCCCCTCAGGCAAGCAGCGTGCCAGCAACTCTTTTTGTTGCTGCTGGAAATACAATGGAGAGACTGGCATCTAGAAATGGCAGAGCTCTGAAATGTAAATCTGTACGTGAGCGTCACCCGGCCTTTTGTTGGGCTTGAACAAATGTACGTCGGCACTAGGCCAAAAGAAAATTTCTCCCACAGAAAACGGAAGAAACAAATTTCACCGAGCATTTTGTTCTTTTTATCTTCAGGCGCTCAGATTTGACAGCAGTATTAACACGAGTTTCCTTGATGTCGCCTTTTGCTTGCCTGTAGCTAGGCAACAAGCTATCAATTAGCATCACCGCATTGAGAATAATCAATTAAGTCAGCCAACAATTAGCTTTGGACACTGAGGGTGCAATAAATCCAGGTGAATTCAAAACTATATGTTTTGTTGTAATGGCATAATGTGAAGCTCCTGTGAACTGAATGTGTAGAGAAAGCATAAAAAGCCAGCATCAAAAGGCCAGGGGAGGAGAAAGACGTCTTCAAATCAAAAGCACGTCATACACTTAAAACACTACGGTCAATACATCTTCGAACACATTGCCTAAAACAATGAAGGAAAACATTAAGATGTCTACAGAGGGATTGAGGGACTGAACAAAGGGTCGTTTTCCCCACCGCTCACCATGTCAGTGCCCAGGTCGATGCAGAGGATGGTGACAGTTCCCAATGGAAGAGGAACACTCGCGCAGATGAAAAGCAGGAAGGGCGAGATCTCTGGGATGTTACTGGTCAGCGTGTACGCGATGGACTTCTTCAAGTTGTCAAAGATGAGACGACCTGCAGCGATCCGAAAACACAAGAAAGAAAAATTGGAGGGACGCAAGATACGTGTATTTAGATGTAATAATAATATTGTGATATGTGTGAATTTTGGATGGGATATTGGTTACATACTACCCAGGCTCACCATCACCATCATTTGAATATAGTATTTTTCTGATGCTTCATCGTTTTGGAGTGAATTTTCTAGACTTACTGAAATAGAAAATGACTTTGACTGCTTCGTCAGCATATCCACATCACTAATGGTTTTTTTCTCAGACCGTATTAGCAACCCCCAATTTAATTAAATACCAGTCTCTTGTGGCAAGCCTCAAGTCAAATCTCAAATCTGTCAGAGTAACTCTCCAGCCATGTCCTTGAGGGCAGTAGCCTGTCAGTTCACAAGTGTAACTAAGCAAATTGCAGATTAAGATTCAGGTCTCCGAGTGCTGATCACAACATTGATATATTTGAATATTTTCCCTTCAAAGATGTTAGTAGTGTTTTTTACATAGCTGAGGTCAAGTCCCTTCAATATATAGGTACAGGTAAGCCCAGCATGGTGCTGTCTTATTTCTTTTTTACCGTCCCAGATTTTAGCAGTTCAAAGCTTGAGACTTGAATGTTTTTCCTTTCAAGTTTCCAAGCCCAATTCCACTCGAGCCCCTACACTCCCAATCCGTGTGGAGTCACACTCATGTATGAATAAAGCGCCCTTCATTTAGGTGTAGGGTATAAATACATGCTTACAGCAGCAAGCATTGGGAGGAACTGGCAGAAAGACGAACTGTTTTAACATTTTGTGACCATCGTTCAAAGGGATATTTGACGAATTTTAAACCAGCTCTGTATCATGGTAATGTGAGCAGTGTGAGCACATCAATGGTGTTTGGCGCCCCTTCATGATCTCCATGGAGCATAGCAGCGGTGGTCTGTCCAGTGGATCTTGGCGGACTCTTGGCGGACCTCTGTTGCTCCGAGATTTGTGTGTTGCGGCCATGGATGGAAGCCAAATAGTATGTCTGCACACACTGCCCACACCGCTAGGATACAGAGCTGGATTCAAATCAGCAAAATATCTCTTTAAGCTGTAGTTTGTTTCCTTTTCTGTTTCTCTATTTTTGTATAAACGTAAAAGTGTAAATCAAAAAAAGAAAAGAAAGTTGTGACTATAATCAAAATATATATAATACTTAATGTAATATGTAAGTGTTTTTACATTACATTGAAGTTAGCTGACAGGTTTATCCAGAGCGACTCACAATGTTTACATTGTTTAAAATGAAAGACATAGGCAGGAATGTGCAAAGGTATTCTGGGGGATGTGCAAAGGTTCACAGTGATACAAATTAAAAGTAGGAAATATGCAATGCACAGAGAAACTAGAGGTTAAAAAAATAAAATGTACTCCCATCTTTTCGTTTTTCACTCTGATGTTCATAAACCGTTCGAATTTTGCAACAGTCCCTGTAAATATATAACACATTACAATCAAATAATTACCATTTGAGGTAGGGTGACTTATTATGTATCCTATAGAAATAACTGCACAGGATTCACATTTGTAGGTATGTGGCATTTCCTCCGGGCACAAAGAGGTGCTGCACTCGAGAGGAGTGTGGTTTATAAGCCTGCATCGATGCAGACTCGCTGTTTGAGGGCTTTATAGCCCATTTCCACTCCCCACTAATTGGTTTGGAATGACACTTAATGTGGAGTGATAGTGGGTAGGGAGAAGGTGTAGGGCTTTAATGTGGTGTTGTCCCAATATATGAAGTCTGACTCTAGTCCGTGTCACAAGTCTCCAGTCTACTGTTCTGCTCAACTACAATAATACTCCTATCACATTTTCAATATTCAGATATTTATTCAAAAATAATCTTCAGTGTCGTGACGACAGAATTCTTTTCATTTAAAAGTTTTTCAATCTCCTTTCCCTTTGTTCCTCTGACTTGCTTTCTTCCCTTCTCCCTTTTTTCCCTTCTTTTATTCTCCCATTCTGTCTGTATTGTCTCACACCTTTCCCTTCTTCATCCCCCCACACACTCACCCTCCTCCACTCCGGTGACGATGGAGGCGAAGTTGTCGTCCAGCAGGATCATGTCAGCCGCCTGCTTGGACACATCAGAGCCTGCGATTCCCATGGCAACGCCGATGTCGGCTTTCTTCAAGGCTGGGGAGTCGTTCACACCGTCGCCCGTCACAGCCACGATCGCCCCCTGCACCCACAAGGACCCGCGAACAAAAAGTGTCAAGAAGAGACAGATAAGTACGGTGATTTAAGCTTTTTTCTCTCCACTTCCCGCTCTTTCCCCCTCCCCTTCTGTCTTAATAATGTCTTTTCAAAGCAGCTCTGGGGAGATTAAATGAAAAATGGAATTGAGTTGCAATCATTCAGTCAAACGGAGGGAGAGTGAGAGTCAGGGTGAATTGTAGCGTGACCTCAATATATGGGGATGAGAGCAAGTGCATACACATATCTATCTTTGACTATTCACACATAAAACCATACACATACATTAAGGCAACATATACAGTATAGGGAGTTAATCATACACTTCATAGATACACACTTGTGTTCAAGCATATACTCACAAATGGACCATGCACGCACACAAACCTACACACATGCACAAAACACTGTATTCTTCCATTCAACCCCCTGCACCAACAACCACCTGCTCAAAACAAACAAAGAGTGCCACATGACCGCATTCAGCCTTAAATGGCACACACACACACACACACACACACACACACACACACACACGCACACGCACACGCACACGCACACGCACACACACACACACACACACACACACACACACACACACACACACACACACACACACTCCAGCTCATTGACCTGTCTCTGGCAGCCCTCCACTATGATGAGCTTCTGCTGAGGAGAGGTGCGAGCGAACACTATCTCAGTGTGGTTGCTCAGCAGGTCGTCCAAGTACTCGGGGCTCATGTCCTTTAGATCCGAGCCGTGCACCACACAAGCCTTGGCATCCCTGGGATACACACAAACACACACATATATTTTTATATATACAGACATAGACACGCACAAACACATTAAGGAGTCAGTGATACTGGGGAGGATTATGCATAGGCGAACCTTGACATTTTTATGCTTTCTCATCAAGTTTGTCTTTCTGTTTCTCTCTCGCTCTCTTTCTCTCACTCACTCACACACACACACACACACACACACACATGCACACACACACACACACACACACACACACACACACACAATGTTAAACTATTTCTGAACTATTTAATATCCAAACAAGCAAGCACAGACATCCTGTAGACAAATCAGTGCCCACATACTCAACATACTCTCTCTCACTGTCTCTCTCTCTCTCTCTCTCACACACACACACACACACACACACACACACACACACACACACCTGGGGTTAACTTGGCTCAGAGGGATGTTGAGTCTCTCAGCGATGTCCTCAACCGTCTCGTTCCCCTCAGAGATGATGCCCACACCTTTAGCGATGGCCTTGGCTGTGATTGGGTGGTCCCCTGTTACCATGATCACCTGACGGCAGACAGAAGGTCCCATAAATCACAGAGCATATATAAAACCTGCCTGTATTTCACCTGTATGTCATTTGTCACTGCATATGTGAGCTGCAGTGCAGTATGGGCTTTAAGGCCTATAAGTCATCCAAATGTGTTGTGTAGTTACACTGGGGAACAATGGTGCTATAAGGGGTGAAGGGGTCAAATCTGGCAGTATACTAGTATTTATATACAAAAAATGTGTTCTGTGTGTTCTCATAGGCAGAGTAGTGGGATTGTGAAAACCCATCAAAATGAGGGTTTGTGACCAAAAACAAGAGTAGGACTGCAACTAACAATTAATTAAATTGTCGATTAATTGATTTGTTGTTCATAAAATGTCAGAAAATGGTAAAAAATGTGGATCAGTGTTTCATTAATATATTATATTCAACTGTCTGGTTTGTCCACAACTAAAAAATACTCAGTTTACTGTCATAGGGGAGTAAAGAAACCTGATAATAGTCACATTTAAGAGCCTGGAATCAGAAGTTTGTGACTTTGATTGATCGTTGCCGCTCTAAAAAAAGCCATAAGCCGTATGTATTCAGTGTCAACAATGTCATAAGACTAGTTTCAGGAGTTTTCATTTCCCTTCCACAATATTAAACTAGTGTCACTGTTTAAGTTTCAATTTCTCATCTGAATCGTTTGCCATACTGTATTACTAAAGAAACAAATAAAGTAAGATTTAAAAAGCGTATAAAAAGAGGTTATTCTTGAAAAGAGGCATGTCATGCATGTCTCTCTGGTTTGGTGAAACATGTAGCTTAAAGCATTTTATATGTCTTTATATACAGAGAGATGTTTAGGGGTCAGGGGTTTGGGCTGATGTTAGTGATATAAGTGTATTTATGGATGCATGTATGTGGAAGCATGCACATATAATGTTTTTAACATGGACCCCAGAAGGAGTAGCTGTTACCTTGGTAACAACTTATGGGGATCCAAATGAACAATAAACAGTAAGTGCTTTGAGTGTGACTTTGCAAGCTGCTTTTGGTCCTGAAGGAGCTTTTCTGACACAGTATCGTGCAAATGTTTTGTAATCAAGCAAATTTAAGAAACGGACAGAAAAAGACTTGACTAGAAATCTCTCTTCTTGTTTCATTACATAAGTGAACATACAGTATAATAAGTTGCATTCTTAGTTCCTCCAAAATCTCCCATCAGACAAAATATGTCCATGTCTGGGATATTTATGAATATAACCTTTTCTGTTTCGGTGACCAGTGATAAAGAATCAAACATTAACCTTAAAATGAAAGTGAGAGAGGTTTATGGGTTGTTATAAAACCACATAAAGTCCACATAACTTTTTTTTGAATATCTATGTATAGCATCTGAACCTCATATAAAAAGTAAGGTAATTATGGGGCTCATCTGTTCCCCTACCATCATAATCTACAGCAGCAGGACACAGGCTGAATGGAGGAGTAATAAATACAGAGCACTATATATTGCACTAAAGCCTTTGGACTGATGCTGTGGACCGAGGATGTGCAGATCACTGAAATGTTGGCGTTACATCCAATAAAAAGTGTGTAAAGCAACGGAGCCATGTGATCTAGTCAGCTATGAAGAAACACAGCTGATTTGTACTGGTGTGTGAATATAAAATGTTCTTCGTCCAGCTCAATGAAACAGCCCCACCTACGGCACTTAATGTCTGACAGTCTGACAGTTATATGAAATATGTTGACACTCCTCATCACAGGAAGTATAATTATATCATCTGCATAGAGTATA
Source organism: Echiichthys vipera (assembly GCF_963691815.1). Taxonomy (NCBI): domain Eukaryota; kingdom Metazoa; phylum Chordata; class Actinopteri; order Perciformes; family Trachinidae; genus Echiichthys; species Echiichthys vipera. The sequence goes on along the minus strand of NC_139840.1, from coordinate 6,479,383 downwards.
ATTAATCATACCAACCACTTTAAATCCCTGTTTAGTCTCGAGTTCAGATGTTTGATTATTTCTCTAAATAAGTCTGAGTGTCCATGTAGCTTTCTATTTTAGCCCCGGCGTCTTTCTTCAGTTGATCCTAATGAGGAGAGAGCATATGTGGCCACTTAGACATAAACCGCTGCAGACAGTTTATTTAAACGGAGCACTTCAACTAGTTTTGTGCGGTCGCTCCGAAGGCTTCTAGTTTAAAACCTCTGTACTTTTTTTTAGATTGTCTGGTGACTGATGTCATCCCTGTTGCTCCTGTTCAGGAAACTCACAACAAAAACAGAAAAAGCCCATTTGTGAGAGCCGATCAGCCAGACAGTGAATTTTACCGATGAGTGTTTTGCTTTTAGTACCGTACACGTTGTTAGCTTGTTGTTAGCTTGTTGTTAGCTTGTTGTTGGCTTGTTCAAATTATTTTAACCTCTTTGGCTTGTTGTTAGCTTGTTGTTAGCTGTGTTGTCAACCCCTTTGTTAACGTATCATTAAGTTAGCTACCTAGCTAACTTTAATGTAATTGTCATAGAAACCAAACCTACGCACAGCCAGCACTTTTTTGGATTAAACGTTGGGTTGAAGCGCTCCCCAGTCTCCTGCCACCTCTTTTCTGCAAGCAAAAAATGCCTAATATTCCCTAAGACAGCCTATGTCGATATTGTCCATTTGTAATGTCTGCCCACATTTCTATCTACAAATTAATTTAAATCGACAATATGTTTAGATCCCAGTCAGATCTTTGTTAGGTAAAACAAAACATGGTATTATTTTACCACAATGCCATAGTCAAATCAAAGCTGATATATTGCAACTCAAAACTTTGTGATCTCAACATTTTATCAGACATGTCATCATTTCTTTTTTTTAGCATAAACTCATGAACCGTTTTCTCCCTTAGGCGAGGGAAACATCTTCATTCACTTCTAGCCTCTAGTCAGTTCTTTAAGCCAATTACAGTGTGTCTTTTAAAAAGTTTTTTTTATCAAAGGAAGCATGATAACTTAAATGTGCAAAATCCTTTCCCCGTATTTGTTCCCCATATAGTTTGCCCGAAATTAGTATGACTCATTCTACTTATGATCCATTTTTATCTCTGACGAAGTTGTTAAACCTTCCTGCGGCTCGGCTTATTACATTTCTGAGGAAACATCAGTCCGTAATTCATCCTTTATGGCCTGTTGCTTTTTATTTTAACATCATAAATGGGATTTTTTTTGTCCTACAGATTTTTTAATTTCACTAATATCTTGAGAGAGGAGTACACACAAAGCTGTTCACTTGGCTTCTGTTCTGTTGTGTCTGCCCTGTGTTCACAGTGAATATGTTATCAACAGCTTTCCCAAAGCAATAGAACTTAATTTATCCATAGATTATCATCTATCAGGGCCCCTCGGAGAGAGCAGTTGTCATTTGGACTGCATTTTGTGATTTGAAAAGACATTTGACATGCAAAATCCCTTCACTAAAAAGGCCGATAAATGAAGCCCCAGGAAAAGACTTTTCACAAACTACAATGAAGGTTGAGTCTGTGGAACCAATTACCTTGATACCAGCAGAGCGGCATTTACCCACTGCGTCAGGCACAGCGGCACGCGGCGGATCAATCATGGAGATGAGACCCAGGAAGCAGAGCTGCTCTGTGGGGAAGTTCGTGTCGTCGCAGTCGAAGGTGAATCCCCGAGGGAACTGGGATGAAGACAGATTGGAGTGGCAGAAGCCTGCAAGAGAAGGAGGTTATCAGTGAGGTGATCGTTCATAACTGACTGACATCTCAAAGTGCACACGAAATAACAAAAAAACCTGTGTTGTTGTGCTGCTTTGACATCAACCAAGAATTTATCTGGCACTTTAAAAAGTAGACACATTTTTCATGACCCTAAGGATGTTTTTAAGTCCAAAACATCCCAAAAAACAATAGTGACGCTCTAGTGTATTGTGCTGTTGCTATTAAAAGTAAAACACTACTAAGTAAATACTGTATGAAAGACACCTTCGGAAAAGACATTGTCTTTGCTGAAACAATCCTTTACCTTACCGTATGCATACAAATCATTTTAATTTTAGATCTGGAGGTTGCAGCTCTGAAATACAAATTGAATCAGCCACTTTTATTAATTCATGACCCACAGGCCTTGAAATATGCATCTCTTGAATCCCTATAGAGCACAACACAATACAACGCTCCGTCTAAAAGTGAAGAAAGCGTTCTTTGTCATGAAAAACACAACCCATCATCATCATCATCATCTCCCCAGGCATAACTGAGGCTCAATAATTTACATGATTTCAGGAGTTTCACTCCAAAATGGCATTATTTCACATTTCACTTGAAAAAGTGACACCTGAAATGATGATAGTACATAATTATTACCTATGGCACTTTTAAAAAGACGCCAGGTAACTTTTTTACTTAGGTTGTCAAAATGATGACATTTGGAGTCTGAATGCGGAACACTCTAGAGCTATTGAAAGCGTAACTTTGAGTAATGATTGAATGATCAAAACGTTATTTTGTTTGAATTACCAGTCCATTACCATCTCATAATGCATACAAAGTGACATACTAAAACACAGAACATTTGTATATTTAAGCTCTGATTCCATGTCAGCTTATTACAATTATGTATGTTTGACTGCGGTGTCTTTGAATACACTGCTGCAATAAAAGCATTCTTCACTTGTGCAGGGACATGTGGCTAAACTATCCTCTTCACCGAGGACATTATAAAATGTGTCCAGCTGCTTCTCTTCACTACCTATTCCCAGGCTGATAATAGCGGATGCCACAAAACATACCCAGCACTCTCTCTCCCAGTCCTCCCAGCTCCATGTAGGCGCTCTGGAAAGCCTCTCTCCAGTTTTCGTCAAGTGGCTGCTCCTGGCCGTGAATCATAATGCTACTGCACCTATAAAACATTTACATTATTTGACATTATTAATACTTTTACCGCTTCTACCGCCAAATATATTATATCTACCTGTCTAGCAATCATATTAACAAAGTGCTGTAAAACAGGAGCAAACAAACAGTGATAATGGTTGATGTAGAGGAGCTTTTGGGCTGAACGCAAGGGAAGCATGGGCCGGACTTGGGCCCACACTGGTGTGACGTTATACATACAATGGAGATCAGAATTAGAGAACAGTAACCATTGTGTCAGAAGAGAAGATTTAAACAATGTTTCATGATTCAAAAATCAACAGGAAGTGTAGAGGCCTCAGCTTTGAATGACTTCAGCACATCTGTGCCCACAGGACATCACTAGTTTCTCACACTGCTCTGGTTTGATCTTGGTCCATTCTGACTCAGTCTCTTCCACAGTTCACTAACTGTAGTGGGTTTCTAAGATATTACTTTGCTGCCAAGGATTTTCCAGAGATTCTCTATGGGGTTTAGATCTGGACTCTGGGCATTTCATTGTTTCAATATTCTTGGCTTCAAGAAACTGCTTAACCTGTTTTGCAGAGGGACAGGGGACATTGGCTTGCATGAAAATTGCAGCTGATGGGAGACAATTGCAGTGAAGGTATTGCAGGTTGCTGAAGGAAGTTCACAGAAACATTTGCATTCACCCTGCCACATAGCTGTACAAGAGGCCCAACTCCTGCTGCAGAAAACATCCCCCAAACCATGACACTTCCTCCTCTAAATTTAACTGACTTCTTTACACACTTTGGGTTCAGTCTTTCCCCAGTCCTACACCAAACATAATGTTTCCCATCAGACACAAATAAATTGAACGTCCTCTCATCACTGAAGTCACTCTGGACCACTTCTCCTCTGTCCACACAACATGCTCCTAAGCAAAGGTTTACGAATACATCAAGTATTTGTTAGTTGTTCTCTAATTTGGATCTCCAGTGTAGTGTGACAATATGACCCAAATGAAGCATGAGTGGTCCATTTGGGCTCAGAAAATATCTTCCTCACCCCATCCCCCGTGCCATTAATATGCAATAAAAACAACATCATAAGGATGAGACTGATTTCACTCTTTATTTTTCTCTTTCTCAACAAATTTAGTGAAAGGACCTTGAGTCATTTCTGATTTCCCTACCAAGCTTGTGGTTTCCTACTGAGCAAAGGTCATACATATCCAGGTTAATTGTTTTTTTTCTTTTGTTTAAAAGGGTGAGTCATTTTCTGAAACAGCTGGAGAGTTAATAAGGAATTTGTTGGGGACTATTTTCTCCAGTGGATTAATACACATTTGTTGCTCTAGTGAGTAATTTCGGTGTATGTCGACTCAAGTAAACTAAAATGTTCATTGTTCATGGTGATGAAAGAACGTGTTTTAAAAAATATTTTCCAATTCTTTAAGTCACTTTTGGGTCAACAATGGTTTTGGATTCACAGATTACATTTGTTTCTTGTGTCAATTTAAAGATGTTTTCAGTCTTTTACAGGATTGGTTAACAATTAAAAACAAAAGCTTATAGAATATCACCAGCCTTTGAAAGAGTGTACTTTTTTCACTTCATTCCTGGAAGAGAAGGATGAAATTAAATGAAAAAAGACACATAATCGATCCATTATAGATTAACAAACCTGTCCAAGATTCTCTCCGGCGCTCCCTTCATGACCAGAGTATGACCAGAGGGATTATCCTCTATTTCATGGACAGAGAGCTTGAAGAAAAAGGGGAGAAAATCAAAGGACTGATGAGGACATAACATGATGGGATTTATTTTGAAACAAGATGCAACATGTAGTTTAGGGTTGGTTGTTTCTTGCTGGTCAAAAATGTTTTTTTAGTGAGAAAAAGACTCTGGACAGACATGCTCCTTGGGAACTCTCAACAATAAATTTCACAGTCGTAACAGCAATCATTTCTCCGGTGCTGGTGTCATATTTTTCCAACTGGTTTGAAATAGGTCTTTTCGGAGCAGTCTTGACAGAGTGCACATTGTAAGTCATATGTATTCCCAGTGTTGAAGGAGCATTCATTCACACTCACATGTATTCCTGTGGTGTTACGCCTCGCAGAACCCCTTCCCCCCACTCAAACGCATGCACACACACATTCCCCCAGGTAATTTGTATCTGAGTCACAGCATATCTAATCTCAGAAAACCAGAGCAAAATTGCTTTTTCCCCCCTCAACACAGGCCTTCGTATTTAAGTCAGGGAACAGGTGCACAAAATGCATGCAGGAAGTCCTTTGTTTGCTTCAACATCACTGTTGTGTTATTCATACGCTGGTTCAATTCTCCAGACAGGATGGCAAGACAGAAGAAACATCTTCCGTCTTAATTGCTGCAGCGCCCTTGTGCAAGGTGTTAAAACTCTGTCTGATGACTTTTTCCACAGACCTTTTAACTTCATTTCTATTCTTTTTGCTTGTGTTGTTGTCGACTCCTACAGGAAATAATGGAACATGCAGCTAAACCTGGAGGAATAATTCACCATTTGTATATAAGTCGCTCCCTGAGCGTTGCCTTGAACTCGTGACATTTTAAATAGTAAGGTTTAAATGAAATGCATGTGTAAGTTGTCTGTGAGCTGGCGTTTGAAACACAGCTGCCTGTTACATCAATGCAAGACTTTTCTCCCTTTTTTTCATATCTATTCAAATTGGAGACGTGCAAAAAGAAGTTTTCTTTCCATTCAGGTGTTCACACTCTGGGAGTAATTGATACGCAAACAGGCAAAGTATTCCTTTAAAACTCTTCAGAGTACCTGGCGGGATCTGTTGTGTATGGTAAAATAGCACAAAATTGAAATTGGAAAGAAAATATTTTTTTTTATAGTTGTTGTTATAGTTGTATATAAGGAAGAGTATATTTAAAATATTTACAACTATGTGCACCAGGCAAAACATGCTTGATCATTAGAAATGTAGCAGACTGCATCTGCAAATGCTAATATTGTTTAAGATGGAAGTTATCACATGGAGCTTCTTATGTGTTGACAATTATTTCAGTGTATTTTATAGTGTTTTTCACCCAGTGCATCAAACACTCGTCTTCGCACCGAACCCTACCCAAACAACATCTTTTGGCTGTGACCATCTCAATCAAAAGGGATTTCCGTCCACTGAACAGCAGCGAACGAGCTTCTTCTGAGCAGGCAAAAGCGAGCAGTTCATAATCCACATGTATATTTCTATCATAAATACCAAACATTGCAACACAGCAACAGTATCTCTGTGACTAACAGTGTTGTGCTTGTGGCCTGTTGGGCAGCTTCCAAGCATAAATGTAGGCAACAGTATGAATGTAAAGCAGGGGGTCTATGTGCATGTTCAGGCTGCCTTCCTCGGATGGAAAAAGGTTAAAAATGAATATGCATGATTCACTCAAAGCTTGTAAGTCTTGGAAAAGGTTCTTTAAAAAAATAAATTCATAATATTGTCAATTTAAGGAGCACTAACAGAATTAAAATAGATTCATTAAATACAAAATTAAGTTTAATAAGAAAAAAAGATTTCAAAATAAAGAAAATGAAATAATAATAATACAATAAAAATAATATAAATTAAATTGTATTTATTAATTAATGCATATCTTGTTTAAAATGACATACTTTTAGTGTGATGGATTTATAATAGCCAAAGACAAATCTACAGCGGCCATGACGTAAGTTATGAGTGGTCTGTAAACGGGTGATAGGATATCATTGTAAACTTGCATCAGCAGCACTTGCGGCACAGAGTCATGATGCAACACTGGTCCCATGCAGTACCTGGTATTTGTTGGTGGAGTTGAAGGGAATCTCTGCCACTTTGGGGTTTCTAGTTCTCATTCCCCGAACGCTCCCGCAGCAAAGCTCGATGCATTTCAACAGAGCTGACTCTGATGCATCCCCCGCTGTCTCCCTCTGGGGAAACACACACACACACACATTAGCGCACTCACTCACATATGCATATTAAGAAATGAGTGTTGTCTCACTGCCTGTGTTGATCACACAGCAGTGGAAGGGGACTGTAAGTGATTAAAGCGGTACCTGAGAGGACTTTCTTTACTTCCATTATGGTTCTCATCAATGATGCAGGTAGCTGAATATCATCTGCATCACTACCTGGCCACATTGTTTTTTAAAGTTATGTAACAATTTAATGTAGAAATAATGAAAGTGCAAAGCCTGACTTTCTGTTTAAATTCAGGAGATGAACAACAATTTTATTAAAGCAGCTCAATTTCTTCAGGAAAAATACAGCTCATTAGTTTGCCATGTATGCCATTTGCGAGGTTTCCTAAGGGTATTATATGAAGAGTTGGAGAACCATATTGTTGTACCACAGTCTGGAGCCTGCATAACTGGGGATATGAGCTTCAAGAAAAAAAATGAAAATTTGAAGTTACACAGCCCCTCTGAACTTTGTATCACAGCGATCATCTCATATCCCATTCTCTGTTCGACTCTGCTTCAGGCTGTGGCTGACAGTTCACATGGATTATGGTTCTTTGTGAATACAGTGATATGGATTTGAGGACAATGATGTGACTGGATACATAGCGTGTCTTGTTGTTGAACATTAAAGGTTGAATATGTAGAATCTTCATTAAAAGCTATATTTAAAAAAAAGAAAAGACACATCACATCACATCACATCACATCACATCACACACACGCACGCACGCACGCACACACACACACACACACACACACACACACACACACACACACACACACACACACACACAGCGACATTAGGGAGGTCTAGTATTTTAAAAGGCTCAGAATTAAATGATGCCCTGTTTGGATGCAAAGCACTCCATATTTAAATGGATCACCGGCTTCAAAATGTGTGACAGAGTTGCTTGTGCAGTGCTTAAATCATTTGGGGAGAAAAAAATCTCATCTGATAACCTGTAAAATCCTACTTGATAAAAATCCCATGATGACCATTGTAATTCATCCCACTCTTGGAGCCAATTTATTAAAAATCCACGCTGAGCTGATTGACCTGACGATCAATATTCCAACGGGGGCTGAACCAAGACAAGAGATTTCTCTTTATTCCTGTTTATTCATTCATGAACAGCCACAAAACAAGGACACGCTCTGCAAGATTTGTCCTTGTTTGTGCCTTTTCATGAATGAATAAATAGATGAAGGAAATTCCATTCCTCTGTTTTTCCGGGTGCAGATAGAGTCTTGTTCTTGTAATGGTAGTGGAGCCTGGGCCTTGCCTGCTGTGTTTGAGTGCTATCAGGAGATACGGCTGTTACTTAATGCAAGGAGGGAGCCTGGGCACCTCGAGGGGTAGAGAGACTGAAGCGGCAGGGTCTGCTCCCACCGGAGTCAAGGAGCTGTAATCCCTCTCGCTGAGAGCCACACAGAGAATTTCTTCAGGTCAGCGTAGCACAGGCTGAGGGATAGCGGTTGGTAGAACACTGGTATATTATTGACTTACGTACCCCAGCAGTTTATGTGTTTGTGTGTCACAGTTCGAGAGTTATTTCCAGGGCTTTGGATTATTCTGTGAATGTGCGTTGAGGTGATGTGTGAGAGGGAGGCTAAGCGTGTAAGCCAGTGTGTGTGTGTGTGTGTGTGTGGTCCACCTGTGGCAAGTATCGACGAATCCTTTTTATCGGTTGCTTTTCCCCTGTGGATGCCAAGAGAATGCAAAGTGCATCTAGTCGAGTACTGTTCTGTTTTGAAGTGCTTAAACGTTACTTGAGTATATTCATATTAGTGAGTGAGTGAGTAAACTTATACTTTATGAAATTTTGGAGAAATATTGTACATTTTTTTTCTGATCATTGCATTGTTTTATTTACTCTTAGTAATAAACCGTAACTGAGTACTTTTATTCAAATACTATACTATCAAAAATATTCGAAATATACAGTACATATAGCTATAAAGAGTTAAACATGAACTACTTTTGTAATTTTGTACTTTTATCTACATTTTATGACAACTATTCCTAGTTACTTTTCAGATAACGACATTGAACACAAACCCATATCATGACTTTATTACTTTACTATAACTTTTCTGGATTTTTCAGTCCAAATTTAAAGTAATTAAAAGTATAAAAGTATTTTTGCATTGCAATATACTGTATCTCCTTTACTTAAGTAAGTGATCTGAATACTAGCACTGCTTATTTTTGAATGACAGCTCACCTGACACTGTCCTTATGTTGTTAACTACCCCCTATCGGCGAACCAGGTATGCCGATCCCATTTTATGAATAATGTGCATACATTATTTGATCCGAATCTAAAAAGGTCTGCTTATAATGTCCTTAGATGACACTAAAACTGTTACAACCCACGGCTTTAGAGAGTACAGATAATTCATGAGACTGAACCATCGATGCCCATGTTCGGCTGTTGTAGTGTGTGTGTGTGTGTGTGTGTCGGGCGGAGGCTTATACCATCAGGATGGGGAAGCTCTCCTGTCCAGCTTTAAAGTCAGCTCTGTTGCACAGGCCGGCCACGCGAGACAGGGCAGCCCAAGTAGCAGAGCTCTTGTCAAAACCCAAACCTGAGAGAATATCAGAGGGAGATGTGTCAGACTTTTTTTTTTGAAGCAGGACTCATGCAGTATGTATGCTAAGAGTTAACTTGGTTCACAGAGTAGTGCTGCGTATTGTAGCTAAATAACAGAATTAGGGCCAGCGAAGTTGAGCAATGACTAATTCTTTGACAAAAGTGATTTTTTTAAATCCCCAGTCTGGAAAATAGCATTAATTTGTAACTCGAATGTCTTGAAATATAAAAGCTGTTCAGAAATGTTTATCAAAATTTCATCCCTCCCACACAACTGCATTGAAAATAACCTTCACTCTGCTGTGTTCATTTCTCATTTTTGCCTCGAGTCTCCAGAGTGGTCAGTGTCACTGTTGTTGTGAAAACAGAATATGATAGCATCATGCAACATACATTAGGAACACGCTGGCAAAATGCGTCTGCAGTTGTTGAACTGGACAAAGCGAGGCGGAAAAGGCTCCGATACTTGCAACAGCTGCAAAAATAATCTCTACTCACTGACTAACTGAACACAGTACAGTTTTTTTCTTCTTCTTCAGCACTTGCACTGTTTCAGCTGTTCGGCATTTGTCTGCACTGCTGGCTATTCATTATGATTGCACAATCCCCCGACTCAATACTCATTGGTATGCATAGAACACCTTTCTTCTTTTTTTGTCCAAACTTTTTGGTTATTGCTAAAAGCTTCTTTGTAATTTGACTCGGTTCGTAGCTGTTTGGTCAGAGACAGAAATCTGATTGGTTTCACAGCAGCAGTCTTGCCCAAAAACTCTGGTAAAAGACATGTTTGTAGCTGAGGGTTGTGCCGCCCACTGCATACCGCTGCTCAATTAATCCAAGCAGTAGTGCACACAGCAATGCCGGTTGGCAGCGTTAACATTGGACAGATGAATTTCAGCAGGTGGTCTCACTCCCCCTCTGAATTCCCACACACTCTCTATCTCCCCTTTTATTTATTTAGCCTTCCCATCTTTCCCCTAAGCTCTCTCCTTCCGCTCTTTCTCTTTCCCCTCCTCCTCCCCTTTATTTTCATCTCTCCCTCTCTCTCTGTCTTACCAGTCTGGTCCTCTGTAGTGTCGGCCTCGTGGATCTGGTTGTCGAACCACATGTGGGCCACGGTCATGCGGTTCTGGGTCAGCGTGCCCGTCTTGTCGGAGCAGATGGTGGAGGTGGAGCCGAGAGTCTCTACGGCCTCCAGGTTCTTCACCAGACAGTTCTTCTTGGCCATTCGCTTGGCAGTAAGAGTCAGGCACACCTGGGAGGATGGTGGGAGGTGAGGGTTGGGGGAGGAGAGGAGGGGAGGATGGATGATTGTTAGTCAATGAGAAGAGAGAGCGTGTGAATGCACCGGTGCTCTCAAGTGTTTGTGCATGTGAAACCATGCGTGGTCCAGGTGCCTTACAGCTTAAAGTGTATGTTGTGTGCTCGCATGTGTGCATTAGTTGTATGCATGTATTTGGTTGGCTGGTTAACAGCAGGTGCACAGGGACATAAAAATACGACGGATAGACCCGTTCCATATGTTGTAGGAGACACATCCGCGCACATGAATTAAAGCTGACCACATTAGTCACAGAACAACGAATGCAGCAAACAAGCACAATCTTTCCCACACATAACTCACGGTGTGTTTAAAGCGAAAGCAACTAAGGAAACCAGTCACCGTAGGTTAATTTATTTTCTGTGGCCAGTGAAATGTCGAATGATGACATTTCAAATGCCAGCTGGAATCCACCTCGGCTCACTCTTTGTTTATTGTTGCAGAAAAAGTTAGATGCACTTCAACATTTGAGCAACTCCAGTAGTCAGTGATAAATCACCCGCTCTGCTGTGTTGTGTCGTATCTTTACAGCTACAGCTAACATTCACAGAGTGAAGATTAGTGTTAGGAAAAGCACAGGTGTAACAAATAACACTGATGATGGCTCCATACCATTTAGATGTGCCAGTAAACCATGACAGTGAGCCAGCAGGCACAATATGAGAGCTCTAAAACTGGCATGCTCGCAGCAGCAATTACAATATTTTGATGTTAAGAATGGATCAGATTACTGCATATAATGAGAAAACAGATGCTCAAGATGACAAAAGAGTGGAGAATTAACACCCAGCAGTCAGAGATTAAAAAAACAGAGCTAAAGGAGAATAAATATTTGACATGTATTCATTGGGTGGCCAGGAGAATGACTCCAAATGGATGGTCATGTTGCCCAGGGCCTGCTGGATGTGTTAATAGGCAATTGTTTGCTAATATTTTCACTCAGGCTTCATCTAATGATTACTTTCATTATCGACTAATCTGCCGATTGTTTTCTAGATTAATCAATTCATCGTTTGGTCAATAAAGTGTCAGAAAATAGTGGAAAATGTCCAAGATGATGTCATTAAATGTCTTGTTTTGTAAGTCCAAAACCCCTAAATAATCAGTTTAATATAATATAAGCAGGAAATCTCCATATTTCAGAGGCTGAAAACAGCATTTTCTGACATTTTTGTGTGAAAAACTACTTTGACCATTAATAAATAATCAAAATAGTTTGACGATCAATAAGTTGACTAATGTTTGCAGCTTGAACGTTCACCATAACTTGAAAAAAGATATTTCATATTGTATTTTCGTCTTGTTACTGTGCCCCCAAATAAACAGATATGTGAATTAACACAGCTTTAAACAGAGTAATGGAGCAACTATCAATGTGTTATTAGTTAGATGTTTTAGTTTGTTTGTGAACAATTTCACCGTCAGAGTAATAAAATACAATTAGAAAAAACGAATAATGAAAATACCGTTTGTAACATAAAACATGTTAAATCTGTTTGTTTGTGTACAGCAGCCCATTTATGACATTTCCTCATGCTTCTGTTCACTCCTTCCAGAGGCATATTATGTCCTGTCCTTGCTAGAAGGGGGTCTTCACTAAATTGCATATTGTCTTCTCACAGCAGAAACAAGGAAAAGATGTGCAGGGACATATTATCCCATTTAAAGAAACACTCAAACTGATCTGATTCTTTGGTAAACATCAGTGAAAAAAAGCCTCTCATAAAAACTGGGAAGCACATTCACACACACTACTCACAGTAACAGTAGCCAGCAGACCCTCAGGCACATTCGCCACAATGATGCCAATGAGGAAGATGACCGCCTCCAGCCAGGTGTAGCCCAGGATGAGTGACAGGATGAAGAAGGACACGCCCAGGAAGACAGCCACGCCCGTGATGAGGTGGATGAAATGTTCGATCTCTATGTTGATGGGCGTACGGCGGACTTCAAGCTCTGACGCCAGCGTGGCAATGCGGCCCATCACTGTTCGGTCACCGGTGCCTATCACGATGCCATGGGCCGTACCTGAGAGAGAGGGGTTCACTGTTAGTCTCTCTGGATAGATGCATCAATTAACACTTGACACCCTATTTGTCATTTTGTTGTAGAGAACTCTTTAAACAAGATGTCCTGACCTCAGCTAGCTGACCCGATGATCTTTCTGCTTTAGTGAAATGTGTGTGTGTTTCTCGGAGCGATGTCTTAAGAGACAAATGACTGTTGTAACAGTGTGTAAGACACTGCAGGAGCTGCGCATGGTAAACAGGAAGGCCGGTTAATATGGAGGTGATGTGCTGGATGAAGTGTAGTGATGGATGGAGGAGAATTACAGGTGTTGGCCAGTGATTGATGGTTGGGCACATGCCGCACTGAGCGAGTGAGGAAAGAATCCGAATCAGGTAAACTACGGATAATCGGACCTCGCTGTCAGCACTTTTTTAAAGCGATTGTGTTCTCAGTTAAAAGGCCGTTCCATTGAAACCTGTTCAAAATGAGATCTGTTGATTGTTAATATTATAATGAATATTTTTAGAAAATGTTGCTACTGATGCACCACAAACTAAAATTTCATTTATCTCTTTTGTATTAGTGCGGCTGCAGAAATCTCCGGGACAGATATGTTCAAATGTGGACACGCAGAAGCCAAACTATCCGTCTTTCTAGACATCACTGGAGTTAAGTGAGAAAATATGGTGAGGCTTTTTTGGTCATTTGTGTGAATGTATCATTTAAGAGGGAACCAAATTGAATAAGAGACTTAATACATTATATTTACACAGCTCATCGCAAAGAGTTTACATTAATTCAGATATTGAGTTTTTAAAAAAAGCTGACACTAAAATGGTTCAGTTCACATTTTAGTATTACATTTTTCCAATCGTCAGCTTTTCAGTCAACGCGGACAAGAAGTCGTTTAAGTGCTCAGGGAACAAATGGAAAATTCCATGTCTACATTTCCATGACAACTGGGCAAACTCCATCTGATGATGAGGATTATGTCATCAGCTACATAATGGACCGTGTGGTGATTTAAGTAGTGAGCTAGTAAGTATCATTAGATATGTTTCCTGAATGAATGTACTGAACTTCGGAGATAAAATCTTCACTTCATATTTAACCATGTCATTAGAATTTAGATGTTTGATGAAGAAGATTTGAATATGGAAATCCCATTGAAATGCTTACTGCATCATCACCGCATTGATAATTGATAGCAACTGAAATACCGACCAAAATTCCCATCGGGTAAGTCTCAAATGGAAACACTCATTAATAATCTCAGTGCATTGGAAATTCAATAAGTACACACGACCGTGGGCTAGAGTGAAGGCTGTTCTGATGAATGCACTGAAACACGCTCATGGTTGAGTGGCAGAGCAGATCTCTGTTGATCTCCAGATGGCTTAACAACGACTTTTAGACGCGATAAGAGACAATCTTGGCCAGATTTGGCCTACTGACCCTCGACACAGTTGGTGGAATAGAAACAGATGTTGCGGGTCTCCAGAGGATTGTCGTGTGTTAACTCTGGGGAGCGAGTCTGAGGCTCTGATTCTCCCGTTAGAGACGAGTTGTCCACCTTCAAGGAAAGAGGATAGGGAGAAAGGAACAAAGAACGATGTTATCAAGTGAGACTGAGGACATTTTCACACCTCCGAACCAAATCAGTCAGTGAGTTTGTAAACTTGGAGCGTTTTCCCCGTCGGCTCCATTTCTTTTCACACTGAGAATAAAATCAAGGTGAACCAAAATGTATCACTACAAACCAAGCGTGAATGTTCACTCCACTTATTGGTCAGATGGAAGCGCCGAAGGAAATAAGACGGTCCTGTGTTCTGGACCAGTGTATGTTTCTGTGAGACATTGCAATTTTTTTTTCCAGTTAGATGCTACTACAGCACTACTACGCAAGCTGCTCCCCAGAATGCAAAGCGTATCTGGATACAGGAGTGGTTAAGCTTAAACTTTTAACAGGTTGTTTTGGTCTACACCCCAAGTGTGATTCAAACCTGCCTGAATTAACCGCACCGAGGGGGGTTAACGCTCCAGGGTTTTCCATTCAACCAAACTAAAGAAGGAAAGTCTGAAAACTCCCCTTAGAGACATAAACAGGAGAGAGTGAGGAGCTCAGACTGAGAGGGTGGAAATGATGCTTTCATTTCACACTTGTCAGCATCAAGTGCAACACTCTCTTCATGTCAAAACATTTCCTGTCAGTGATTTTCCCAATATTCCTCTATAGGTGAAGGAATGTATACAGTTGATTACCACAGTCTTATTACTCAAAAATATACTGGAATGAATATTTTGGAGACATTTGCATTTCCTACAGAAAGAAGAAACAGAAATCTCAGAGGAAGACTGGTGAAAAATGTGTGTAAGGAAACATCCTATCACTGACAAAGTATGAAGACAATCTTCTGTTCTGTTTAAAATCCCAAATCCAATCAAAAATCAAACAACTAGTCAATCAAAAGGCAAACCATACTCTCCTCTGTGTGTTTATGAAAGTGATGTAAATGTAGTCATAAGATATTGTGGGATATGCTGCCCAAACAACACTTCTGCAATGTATGTAAAGTGTGTATGTCTGACTAAAATGTTGCGGCTGACATTTGGATTTGTAGTAGTCAGACCACATCTCCACAGCCCTGTCAGCACTGGAGTATGGTGTGGCTGCACTGGCTTATCATTCTGTGATTGGGGGGGGACCCTCTGGCTTCATTGTATTTCTTTACACCATTTACAATTGTCTTGGGCGGAGCTAAACCCATCTGGTCTTTAAGTTGTGACGTAAAAAGTACTATTTGCGGGCCGCCTCGTATTACTTAATTAAAAAAAAAAAAAACATAATTGTCTTTTTTACCGCTTACCTATCGATGAAAAGGTGTCTCACTGAAGAGAGAAGTTATCGTAAAAGGTTCACAGGTTCGGATATTGTTGTATGTTTTCTTTGACGGAGCTCTTGGATCCGGAAATAGTATTTTGAAAGGGTGTTACGTCAAACTTAAAGACTGGATAGCAGAGATAGCAGAAGGGAGGGAGAATACCTGACACCCAGCCAGTTGAGCATGTTAACTCACTATCTTAAGAGGGTGAACACCATAAACTATAATTCATTCAAATTAAAGTATGGAATGAAAGGAGAAAATAAAGAGTAAAATAGCAAGAGTCAATTGAGCATTTGTGATCCCTCTGAGACCATCAGGCTCCCCCAAGGGCTGACCCCTGCACCCCCCTTCCCTACCTTGCACCCGCTGGAGGAGACCACTCGAAGGTCAGCCGGGATGCGGTCTCCCCCTTTGATCTCCACCAGATCTCCCTGCACCACAAGCTCAGCATTGATCTGCATCTTCTCCCCCTCCCGGATCACCAAAGCTTGCTGGCAGGGAGAAAAAGGAAAAAGAGAGAGATGAGAAGGGAGAGGCAGTGTGAGGAAGAGCGAGAGAGAGTTTGGGAACAGAGAAAGGATTAAGTCAGAGGAAGAGAGAGAAGGGGGAAAAAAGCCGGAGGGTGTAGGTATGTGAAAGGGAGCGATAGAGAGGGAAAGGAAGAAGAGAGAAAAGACAGGTAGTGGAAAAGGAGACAAGGAGGGAGTGAAAAGAGCCTAAATAGATTAAAGTATTAGGCAATCGAAGTGCTCGAGGTGGATAAAGCGAGGGGAGTTTTTATGCAAACACTCACAATCAGAAGTTAGCTCAAACATTTATTTTTCCTTTGTGCAAGCTTATTAGGTTTCCACTCAAGTGAGTGTGCAGGCCCCACTTGAGGGACAGCTTATTGATTCAGAGAGCTGTAAGACTACACCAAACAACCAAAGCATCACCTTACCTGTGGCACCATTTTCTTGAAGGAGTCCATGATTCGGGAGCTCTTGGCCTCTTGGAAGTAGGAGAAACAACCGGTGATGATAACCACAGCTGCCAGCACCACGCCCAGATACAACTGAAACGGGGGCAAAGCCAAGCCACAGCGGGAGTCAGTGTAATCATCGACTTAGTTTGGTTCACGTAAAGGCATGTTCGAGCGTAGGAGAAGGGGATTTGCAAAAACCTGGAAATTATTTGGGAACAGTAAAACCTTAAATGCAGAGTGCAAGAGAAGAGGTAAGAGCAAGGAAACCTGGGGAAGCTCCCGGCCTTAGGTGAGATTTAAAAAGAGAAGCCGTCCAAGAGCTGAGTTCTCGTGTACTAGTCCTGTAATCTGGGACAGTGTATTCAGTGTTAGTCCAAGTGAACATCCGTCTCCCAAACCCAGAGAACCAGGAACCGAGACGCTGATCTGCGAGGCCACCAAGAGATACCTTCTCGACTGGAACCTGGTTCTGCAGACTTGTGGTTGTGTGAAAGCAAGGAATATTTATTCTTTTTTTTTGGTTGGGGTGGGGGTGGGGGTATTTTTCTGTAAATATTTTCAGTTTACCAGTGAAAAAGCTGTTTCAGGTTCAGCTCTCACTGATTCAAACGAGACAGCATGGCACTTTGGATGAAAGCATCTGCCAGCTGCCGTACTGTACTGTATGTCCTGATCTCCTGGAAAATGAAATTCGTAAACCTTGAAAAGTTTTTTCTGGAAGATGCTGCTTTCATTTGACAGCAACAACAAAATGTTTTTATGCTCGAGTGCGCTTGTTTTTTTTTTTGCTTTCACTGTAGCCGTGCAAAATCCTCTGAACCAGGAACTACACCTAAATCCTCAGAAAATCACTTGTCAGTGTTTACAACACGGGCCTCCAATTCAGTGTGCAGTTTGCAACTCCTGGTTTTGTCTACATGTGGTTTTAACGGATTTAGGCTCAGCTCTTTCGCCTCTCGTCCACCCACTGACACACACATCCATACACGGATGGAGGCCGAGCTGCCACGCAAGGCACTGACCTGCCCATCGGGAGCAACTCGGGGTTCAATGTCTCTCAATGACACTTTGACATGCGGAGACGGGCCCTGAACTGCCATGATTAAAGAACCTGGAGGCCACAGCTGCTCTGAATAATTGCTGACATGAATTTTAAAATACGGCAGTAATTGTGTAAATTCAGCAGCGCTTTCAGAAGCCCGGGGATGCTCCGGGATGATTTTTCTCAAACAGCAGAAGACAATGCAATCATTCAGCTCAATAAATGCATCAATATAATGTAAAAAATGATGTTTAAATCTAAAAAACAGCGATGTGTGCACTCCTGTGGAGGGTGGATTTTAATCTTAAATAACTGCTTGTACATTATGCAAAAGCTCAAAGTGCCAAATCTGCAGGCGGTCGGGGCTTTTGAAGTAGCTCACCAGAGCATCCAGCTGTACATATTCCCAACTGAACGTAGAGATTAATCAGGGGAGATTAAAAGGGAGCGTGTGTGCGTGTGTCTATGTACTGTACAGCATGTTACTGTATATTATGCAAGGGTTTAATGCTGTCTGGGTTTTGGAGAGTGCTGAATGATGATTGCATAAGGACCCATAGCCATACAGTGCAGTATGGATGGCTGCTTTGCTCCATTTGAACAGCGGGCGGTCTGGTTATTTATTATCCTTGCCAATGCCAGGACCGATGCCAGTGTCAGCGGTCCGTGTTATGTCACACTTTCTGAGGCGGGCGCTCTGTGTTAAACTGTAATTCTACCGTATACTTACTGTATGAGGACCAAATCATGGTCTGTTTTGAGGTTTTTTTTTTATGTTTTTTGTCATGTTTTTAAGATCCTTATCCCTCATCCTTCTCTTCTTCAGTGAACATCGCACTGTGCTTGTCCGTGTGACCTAATTGTGTTGCAATTTTGGCCAGGTCTCCGGGACAGATTTAGATCTCAAGAAGCCACCCTGGTTGAGTAAAGGTCATACTAAAAAAAATAATAATAATAATAAAAAAATCTTCCCACAAGAACAAGAAAAGCCAGGAAAATCACCAGCATTAATTATTTGACAATTTATGATCTCTGGATAAG
The DNA here is from genome assembly GCF_963691815.1 of Echiichthys vipera. Taxonomy (NCBI): domain Eukaryota; kingdom Metazoa; phylum Chordata; class Actinopteri; order Perciformes; family Trachinidae; genus Echiichthys; species Echiichthys vipera. The sequence goes on along the minus strand of NC_139840.1, from coordinate 6,460,637 downwards.
AGTTAAGATTAGATTTAGGATTTGGTTTAAATTAGGAGATGCATATGTATAGAACGTGTGTCGCCAAATGTGTGTGTATAGGGCTTTAAATCATTTGATTATCATTTCTTGATTTCATTTCAATACCATTTGAATAAATATGTAATGGATAAAATATCATTCAAAACAGCGATTTGTTCACCTTAGAATATTCATCGTTTATTTTATAGACTAGTATTACAAAGGCTGCTATTATACACCCTTACTGAACTCTCCTCGATCTATTAAATGTAAATGTAATTCAGAAATTGGCATATGCACAAGTTCCCACCCCGTCAGTGGATATCAGCAACTAATGTGGACAGTGCAAATGCTAAACTAACTGGAAAATTGTTACCCATAGCAAGAATGATCATTAAACGCATTGCATTTAAACATTATATGTGACTTTGTTTGTATCTATTTACCATCTCAATAAACTGCACTGGTCAGACAACACGGACGCCCTGTACACACAGTGTTAAGAGCATTTTATGACACTGGCATCTGCACTCTTCTACGCAGTGGTCTGCCGGGGAGCTGGCAGCACGATGAAGGACAGAAAAAGACTCAACAAACTCTCGAGGCTCTGCCTTGAACTGCCCTCTTGATTCCCCAGAGGAGGTGGGTGAGAGGAGCAGTCTGCCAAGCTGACGTCAATCATTGAAAACACCTCTCACCCCCCCGCACGGGCCTGTGGGGGCCTCAAGCAGCTCCTTCAGTAACAGACTGCGACACCTACAGTGCAAGAAGGAAAGCTCCCGCAGGTGCTCTGCTCAAATGGCTGTCAGACTCTTATAACACAAACACAACACAATGTAACACTGCTGTCTCTGTCGCCATCACGCAGCACTTGCAACACCTTGTTCAATTTCATGCTATTATCCTGTGCAATTACACTGTATCATTTTCTTATTCTTGAGTGATTGCATTACAATTACTCTGCACAATGTCCTGTGCAAGTATTAGGATGTGCATGTGATTAAGTGACCTCTTTTAAATCGCTTCTTAAAAGACATTTTTATAGACTTGCTTTGATGTGATGTCGTCTGTTTATTGTCCTTTTTACCCTGTCGTCTTTTCATTTTATTTTTATTTTTATTTTTTATTTCTTTACAAAAAAGTTTTCATAATTATAGGTATGTGCAGTATGTAAGTCTGTACATTATTTTGCCTGCTTATGTATGTATCTATTAATGTAAATCTCCATCTTTGAAGCATATATGTGTTAGTGTGTCGATGCCCCTGTGCATGCTTTTATATGTGTATACCTCTATTCAACTGTGTACCTGCATCTCTCACTGTGTGTGATTAATATGTCAGGCCTGTGCTTGTACATGTGCGTGCATGTTTTACCAGCAGTTTCTCACATTGTCATTGGGCACCTCGTCCTCTGTGGCCACCTGGATGGTGTAGGCCAGGAAGCAGAGGATGGCACCGATCCAGAGCAGGACGGAGAAGCCGCCGAACAGCTGACGGCAGAACTTGACCCACTCAGGGGTGGTGGGGGGAGGGGTCAGGGCGTTTGGACCGTCCCTGGCCAGAATCTCCAAAGCTCTGGCGTTGGTCAGGCCCTGAGGGAGAGCAATTTTTTAGGAATGTCTTTTTGCATGCGCTAGGAAGCTTATTACAACACAACGACCCCGTTTTCACCCCGCCTTAAAAAGCTATTTTACTGCTACAGTTGCAGAACATCAACTATTCCTGCCTGGCCTATTTAACACTACAAGTATAATAAAGTGGGTGACTCTCCTCATCTAAGGTTCTACACCGTAAAGCTGTTGGTTGTAACGTTACTGAATTTTTTTTACTGATTTTATGCCTAATAGTGTCAAGGTCTATTTTACAGAAAATCCATGTAAGTACCTGGAATCCTTTAACTTAATTATATCGGGAAAACACACAAATTGGCTTCTGTTGGTGTTTGACATTTTAACAGCTTGTGATGTTTTTTTCGGAGCACCAAAGCCTCTATTTATTTTTTTTGAATACTTATCTCAAAAAGATAACATCACTTTCACTTCACCTGCAATGTCAAATTTACGGTTAGCTGCAAATGTGTTTACAGCATCAAACTTATTTGATGTGTTTGTGTCTGTGTGTGTGTGTGTGTGTGTGTGTGTGTGTGTGTGTGTGTGTGTGTGTGTGTGTGTGTGTGTGTGTGTGTGTGTGTGTGTGTGTGTGTGTGTGTGTGTGTGTGTGTGTCCGTGTGTGTGTGTGTGTGATTGAGGGATTAAAGATGAATGAGGCTCAAGGTGAGCTTGGGACGCTGCGATGAATCTTACTCGACCAAAGTAATGTTTGGTCTCAGTTTGGATGCTGCTTACAAGTACAGGCAAGCAGAGATTATACTATTAATACGGGGGATACATCATTTCTGGTGTGTTTGTGTGCATGTAAATGAGACAGTTTGTGTTTGTGTGTCATTACCCGCGTGAGGTCTGCTCCATAGCGTTTTCCCAGATCATCCAGAGATACTTTGTGGTCATCCTGCAGGGATAAAATGTTCCTGTTGTTATTTGTGCCTCAGTGGAATCGGCCAGTGAAAGGATTACTAAGAGAATTTGTCTTCACATATCATAAATGAGAACAGCAATGCATTCTGCATTTGGTAACGTTACTAATATTAATGTTAAACATGTTTATTGTTAGATTAAGATAAGACATCTATAAGAACTTATGAGAAACCATCTTATGCATCTATTAACAGTTAACTGTACTTTGTGCACAGACCGGATCTGAAGCAAGAACAATGCCTCATTACGGTTAATAAATCTGGTATTATACACTTATTAACAATGTTTTAAAGCTATATAAAGAGAGAGGAGATGACATGCAGCAAAGGGCCAGTGTTGTAATTGAACCCAGGCCACAGCTGTAAGGTGAGCTACCAGGACCCCCATCCTCTTACAGTTAACTATGCTTTTGCCAGCTCTCCCATCTGCACTACAGGTCAAGGTTAATGAACTATGAATACAAATGTACTTATACATACCATATTTAGCAGTTAAACATAAAACACACTCTAAGATGGCTCATTTGATTCTTTTTCTATAAAACATAGCCTCAAACAGGCCTTTGAAAAAAAAAAGTACAATTATTTATATAAATACAGTATCTTTCAACAGCGGGGTACATTGTACAATGTAAATGATATTCTGAAAACATTAAGTAAAACATCACTAATCATCACCACTGAAATATTGTATTATATGTACTTTTTATTCACATTTCATTAACCATGACCACATGTCGTGCTCATTCCAGGTGGGAGAGCAGAAAAAAAGCTGTAAGTGCATGTGATCCGCTCTGTCTTTAATATATCTTTAAAATAAACAGTTAATAAGTGCATTATAACAGATTTATTAACACTAACAAGGCATCATTCTAACTTTATATCTGGTAGCTGCAAAAAGCATAACTGATAATAAGTGCATGATGATGTGCTTCTTACAAGTGCTTATAATCTAACAAGATGCTTTAACACTTTTGTAGTGTTATTAACACATAATGATATTAATAGCATCTTATAAGGATTTATAAAACCTGTATTACCTACTAAATAACTCTTATTACAAGGACAAGTGTGAAGGGTTACCCAACGTTTTACTATGTCAACTGAGGCACCGCTGTACGGATGCAGCTGTAAAGGGAATTTTAATAACTGACCAGGGTCAAATAGATCACAAGGGCATATCATTGATGCATTACACACCTCCGTCTCTCTGAAAAAGGACTTTATTCTCCGTTTCTGACATGTTTCCAGGGGCTTCATATATGTGATTAAATTCCCCATGACAGATCAAAGAGGTCAAACGGTGATGTCCACTCCCCCTGCATCTCCAAGTAGTGCTGAACTAAAGGTGAGCAAACTGCCAGTTCTCCAGGAGAAGAAATGTGACCCCTTGAAAACTTTAAAACACTGTTTAATACCGTTAGAAAAGAGCTTGGAGATGTATGCTATAGGGTGTTTTGTTGTTTGTGGTATGATTATTCCTGCGGAACTGGCCAAATGCCACCTCCAGATATATTCCCTATTCCCTGATAAAATGAAGCTTGGTACTGTACGGTAGCAAGAAAAATCCCAGCTACCAGCTGTCAGGATGGTGTCAGTCCCAGAGAATAAAAGGCTACTTTCTTCACTCAACAATAAGACAGAAATCCACCAAGTTCTTCACCAACAGTATAGCCTCAAAGGACCACAATGAAATGTAGCTGCAAGTGATTTGGTGACAATCAATGACATGCCCCAGTGTTCACGAAACAGGTTTTTAGTCGAGCTTTATTTATGTTCCTCTACACCCAATATTGATCAGCTATTGTCTGGTGGTTGTTTATAGGATTATAGATAGGGCGTGTAGGAAATCACAAACTAAAGAAGTACATGATCAAAGTGAAATACAACACTTAATCCCAGAACTACCCCTCAGTGCTGACAGCATCCAAGGATGTTTTTTTTTCTTTAATCAGTCACAGGCCAACTCGATAATTGACAAGAGCTGCTTTATCAGAGAAATTGCGTGCAACAAAACGTACCCCAGTCTTCGTGGGCATCGCTTGGCTGCATTTTGACAGCACCTCAAAGAAACACAGCTCTGCACGAGACAAAAACTCTGCACTACGCCGCTGGTGGCCCACAAATTATTCAGGATCTTTCTGAGTACAAAGAAGAGAAGCCAGAGGGTGGTAGAATAGATAGGAGAGGACAGGCTGGCTAAGAATCCATCTACAACTGACTACACTAAGTAGGTTGGATTGTCATTTTGTTTACGGGCCACTGTTTTCATTCATAGCCTTGTTAAATAACCCGGCGTCTTTGCCATAACACGGTTTGGGGATTGTTTTGGGAGCAGCAGCAGCGATGGAATCAATCACTGAGCGGAGTGAGTGTGGGTTGGAGCAGAGGCAGCTTGTTTTTCTTACCAAGGACAACTCCTTCTTCAGCTCATCCAAATCCCTGTCCTTCTTCTTCCTCTTCCCTCCATTCTCGGCACCGCACTATAGGAGGGAGGGGGGAGGGGGGGGGATACCATACATCAGGCCAGTAGGCTATCATTGCGAACCTCCACAGGAAATAAGTAGGAAAAGCCACATGCTTGTAGTCACATTGTGCCTGGCCATTTACATTCATAGCCACATATTACAAGCAGAGTGAGCACAATGGATTTTGTGTATGCTGGTTCATTTCAATCTCCTTGCACTATTGGCAAACCCATTCACTGAATAGAGAGGAGAAAATATGTTTCTCCTAGTGGGAATTCGTCATTTGTGCGAGCGAGAGAGAGTGTGTGTGTCATGAACAGTCGGAAGAATGGTGCATCATGGAAATCATCTGCCGCTGTCAGTCTCCTCTTAGCAGCACGTGTGCATGTCAGTGAAGGAGGGCTACACAGAGGGACTGAGAGGGGAGCGCGAGCGAGTGACACAGTGAAAAAGTAATCAAAAAGAGCCAAAGAGGGAGTACAGAGCCGGTGGAGTGCCTGAAATGTGTCTGGCATAGCAATTTCCCCCCACTGTGTGTGAGGAAGATTACCAGCCTGTCCGCCCATAAAGCTAAATGGAATGGGCCTGATGGAGAGAATAAAAAACAAAATTACGTAATTACCCAAATAAACAGCAAGTCGGGGACAAAACTTATTGAGGAGAAAAGCTATCAAGCATGTTACTGTCTTTAAAAAAGCAAACAGCAGCATTCTGACAAATCAAGCCGAGTTTAGAAACCTCAGTAGTTTTCCATGATGCATGTCCACACCATATGCTGTTACTGTATGTTAGTCACAGTAGGTACATAGAAAGTGAGTTACGTTCATCTGCTCAGTTACCACAAGAAGCAATGGTTTGAGTGTGACAAATATTGAGATAAAAAGAACAATTACAGTAAGTTTCTTTGTTTTGTTTGTTTGTTTTTTCAAATAAATGAAGAGCACTTACCCCTCTGCCCATCCTGGATGTCCAGACGTCGGCAGGTTATAATGTGAAGGGCAGCGCTCAGGGGGCCCTGCCACAGCTGAGACCTCCCGCCCCCACGTGTGGTGGCTTTTTTTGGGCCTTGCACCCCCACACCAAACATCCCGTTCTCGCACAACTTGCTCCCTCCTGTCGGGGTAACCTGAGCCATGCAGCCCCCCCCCAATCCCTCACAACTACTACACTACCATTCCCACACACTCACACAGAGGGTGGGTTATGTGTGTGTACCTGCACCTGCTCAATATGTTCCCCAACCCCCCTCACAACACACACACACACACACACACACACAGTTCCACAGAGAAAAACAGCCCATCAATCACTGCTGTCAACACAACAAATCAAACCTTGCCCTCTACATAACACACAGTATTTATAACAAACGTGATAATGATGGACCGATATTGGCTCCTCCACGTTTATTGTGACAAGGAGGAGTATTCATCTGTTTCCGATTCTGAGCATACACTCAATCCACGGGCCCGCTCTGCAAACAAACGCTGCCATAACCAGCTTAATCGTTTGTTAATTGATCCTCAAACATGAACCGATTCATGTGCTTGAATTCCATGAGCCCATACAACGCTTACAATTAGCTTAAAGTCACACATATTTAGAACATAAGGCAGGTCATCACCACTACGCCCACACAACAGATGCAGCAAATGATCCTGTGTCAGATAAGTACCAAAAGTTGCCAAAAGCTTTCGGAGTCGATTTTACATTTGGACTCTTTCTACAGTGCGATGTCTGTACGTGCTGCTGTATAATTTGATGAAGCCGATGTATGAGGCACTGTAGTCCACTTCCACTTTTTCTCCCACTAAAGGGTTTTCAAGGACGTGCCTGCTTGTTTGGTTGTCCTTATTACGAGAGTTTAGCATATGTCCTTGGTTAAAAATTTTTTTAAAAACAAATGAGAAAACTTTGGTAAACTTGTGAAAAAAGTTTAAATCTCTTACACCAACTGCTTCAGATCTGAGACTGGACAAAGCTACAAATATTTATATGTATCATCACCGCTGTTTTTCTTTTAAATTTTGCACATTTTATGTTATCTTAGTCTTTTGTATCTAGGCCTATTCCAGCTCTGTGTAGCTCCGCACTGGTCCAACTTTGTTTGGCAGATGATTCACAGCAATTTCCCTTGGGATGAATTAAGTTTTATTCCTATCTGTAATCTTAGCAAAATATAAACCAGAGAAGTAATCAAAAACAGCTCAACCTCAATGGGTCAAGAAGTAAGAATATAAGAAAACTCAAACTATATGTCAAGCTAATTTTCCTGCTTCTGAAAACATTGTACCCTTAGAAATCAAAATGACTCAAAGTCATACACTCCTATATATGCGACCTAGCTAATGTTAGCTAACTTTTGTTCGTAACTGACATCACTACTTTAGTTTGCTGCCGTCATGACTCTTTGCTGGTGTATATTTTAACATGTCACAGATAAATATTTGATGGTTTTGTTACAAAAGTCAAACCAGCAACTTACCCGAGAGAATCTTGCTAATTGCTACCTAAAGCCATCCTGGACACTGTTCAGCAAAAGCGAAATAGGACTACTACTAGAGTCTCGCTTTAAACACCCTACGTATTGATTTTGAAATTTTCTTATGAACATTTGAGAGTTATGCTAATTCGATTTCTTGCCAAGGGATGAGAAGACCAGCGTCCTTCACATATATGTGTTTGTATTTAGAGCCAGGAGGAAATTAGCTTAGCCTAGCTTATCGAAAGAGCGGAAGCAGAGGCAAACAACTAGCCTACCTCTGTCCAAACCTTTTTAAAACAAATACACCGTCAGCACCGAGTGAATCATTAAATGAATGAATTATTTAATTAAAAATAAAAATTTGTGGTTTTACGGGGAGTCCCGTGCTGTGGAGAGAGGGGATAGCTTTGGTGAGGGTTGCTCCTCACCTCATAGCCCTCTCCTTACACTCATACCCCCACCCACCCACCCCCAGCACGGACACTTACATTCCACCACCCGCCCATGCCCACAACATAACTTACATTTGAACATACCACTCTATATGACCTGAATGACATATTTTATCACATTCGCACTAGGTATCAATTTACCTCATTGGGCATTTGCACCTTGTTTAACATGTACATATTTTCTGTCTGTCTGTTTTTTGTTTTATTCTGTTAGGTTAATCTATTTTTTCTTAGTCTTAGTTTCTTTTTTTGTCATTGTGCAATGTCTGCTCTACGCACCTTACCTTTAATTGCCCCCTTGAATCTTCAATTCTGTGGCCCGGCAACAAGACTGGGAAGTCACTGCCATTGACTGGCTGTTGTTTGTATTATGCAAGGTCAAGGTAGACTTTATTATCCTACATGTGGTGCAAGGGGAAAATTCAGCCAGAAATGATCATTACATTTGTATTAACAAAATAAACAAACAAGATCCAGTATGCTAATTAGTGATCTTTAGGGGTGTTTATATGCATATGCAATGCAAAAATCATACAGTCCTTTATGTCTAATATGTTTTTTTCAAGGGCAGTCGCATCAATTCTACATTAAAACCTCTACAGCTCCTATGTGTATGATTTGAACATGTTTGAGTTTGGTGACTTCACTGCACTTAGACTTTGCAGATGCATTCCTGGGAAGTCTGTGAGTGCTGAGGGCTGTCCACATCCACAACTCATCCAGTCTACGAGGGGCCACAAGCAGACTTTCTGCAGACTACCAGAGAGCCACTCGGGGTGCAGACTGCAATGATATATATAATTACTTAGATAACTCAAAACTCTCGCCTATTGGGAATCTTCAGGGCTTTTTTTTTTTTACCTTACTCAGGACATTTTGAGGATACAAAATCAGTTGAGTTTTCTACTGTTTGCAACTGACCCCTATTTTGGCTTAAAGTGACTGGACTATTTTTGCCTTTCCATTACGAAAACGTTGCACCTGGTACTATTTTTGGTATCAACTCTGTTGAGGGTCCGAGTTTGCAGTTATGACAACCCTGCCGACATTGAGGAGGTGGAAAAACTCAATTGTAATGGAAAACGACGTACCTGGTACCAAAACCCAGTAGAGTTGAGTCGAGTCGAGCTACACTGTGTAATGGAAAAGAGGCATTAATGAACTACAAATTTGTTAAACTATTACTGTATTAACAATTACTTGAATGAAGTATGCCAGAAATAATATCCGACCAAATAATGGTACAGACATAAAAAACAAAATGCATATTATTATTGCAGCCTAAAGCTGTGCAGTGCCAAATGCAGTGCCAAATGCAGCAGGCAAATTCTGCAGCAATCACATGCACATGATTGTAGTTGTCACTCAAATGTTTCCGCAATAACGAGTGAAACACACGAGGCCCGTCCTTGAAGTCTGTCCCTCTCGCAGACTTGACGCAGTGACAGTGAACACATCACGTACGACTGAAGTCTGGAGGGTGGACATTTGGATTCAGCCCGAGCGGTGGCATCCCCATCATCCCCTCAGCCGGTCATTCAGGTGCCACAGCTGAGCAGTTCAGTGACCATCAGTTAAAGACTGTTGTTGTACTGTGAATGTAACCGTCTGAATATGAAGCAGAGACTTTCTGAAAAGGGTATGTGTGCTCACTGAACCCAGCCTGCCTGTCAGGTTTGAAAGAAATGAATCCTTTCTGAAAATTAGACCTAATTGTTTCCCTGTAATATGTGAAAAGGTGACTTCTTTCTTGTAAACGGTCGCTGAGCATTTGTTTTTAGTTCATGATTACTTTTTGGCAGTTGGGTTATAGAGGGCATGATGGGAGCACTTTATCCCTCACCTGCAAATATTTCACTCAGAAACAGAACTCCTTTTGAATATAAGAGAAAAACATCTGGTGGGCATTGTTTGGCATTCAAAAACCTCAAGATTACCTCCTCTGTAATGTTCCTACTGTGAATGCAAATGTCTTTAGATAACGAATAAGGCTAGTGCTATTCCATGATGAGTTTTACTTAATACCAGCCATCAGATTATTACAATATTTGAAATGTTGGATATGTCATTTTGGGAGGACTTTCTTCTTTTGGCAGAGTCATTCATGACAGATTTATGCATGCTTGGGAATAGGAAGTGAAAGAAATAAGACTACAGACACTTCCAACTGGGTTTACTTTGTCTTCTGTTGACAGCCGTGCTCGGGGCTTTAATTTTTATTTACGTTCTCTTTACAACATATTATACAGTCATCAAAAGTGGTTAGAGCTCTGGAATTATCACAAGCATTAAAATAAATGTAAAAAATACGTAAGAAGCTCCAGTCATTTCAAAGAAAGGAAGGTTATTGTGCAACTATGACTAATACAGTTTATAATACATATAAAACATTTTTAAAAGGCCTTTTTTTAATGCTGTTTCTTTTATGTCAGGTATCTGTGTGGCTTTGCTGAAAAAGAAGAAAACATTCGAACTAATCCATGTGACTGGACAGTTAAACAGCGACTAGTGAAACAGATCTCCAGTTATAAATATGTGGATTTTTAGCACCTCCGTTGTGTTATGAATTTTAAAGGAACATTCAAGTCTACACTATCCACCCTGCATATCAAGCACGCAGATCGCAATCCATCTTTGGCTCAGGGTATGGGGAAGGAGCACCTTTAAAAGGAAGCTCTGGGGGAAGAGCAGACTATCTGCGGTGATACATATGGATTTTTGGCTTGGCTGAACACGCCAGATAAGTCTTTTCCTCCAAAGCTTTCCTCCACAGCAAGCACCTTCCTCCCCGTTTTTTTCTCCCCAGCCACATCACGCTGAATCTGAGGCTAACCGGACCCTTATCCACCCCTCATCTTCTCTCTGACACCGCACGACAACCTGGATTTCCCTTCGTCTCGGAATAAAACGTACACCAGAGAGACAGCCACACAGTACCTTCCATAAGCCACACAAGGTCAGAAATATAATGACATATTCCATCGAATACAATTACATTTCCTCTCTGCCTCGATAAACATGTTCTCCATGTGCTTTCTTGTACACATGTAAAAAATGTCTAATGTCTATAAACATTATTTGCTTTACTTAGGGTGACATACTGGTTTTTGTTTTTTTTTGCTTTATATCAAATCCCATTTTTAAAACTCTTAACTAGACACACATATACATAGAAAACGCGTCGTATTTGCGACCGGAAGAGAGCTAGCTAGATTATAAGTTTCTGTTTGGCGTCTTCAGTAAGAACTAAAGGCGGATTTCTGCCCGTGTGTTTCCGTCTTTCGCCAGTAAGGGGGCAGAGGAGAGCGTCTCTGCATTCGAACCAGCAGAAACAACACAGTAAAGGGTCGGAGGAAGAAGGGAAGGCGGGCTGGCAGGGGACACGCTGTTGGGGGAGGTGGCTTTTTTGAAGGGCAAGCGAGAGGGCGTTTGTCGATCGTTTGGCAAGCCGGAGGGAGTGGAGAGGGATGTCCGTCATCGAGTTTGAAAAAGAGGTGAAGAGGGAGGAGAAGGAGGAAGAGGAAGGACAGAAGAGAGAAGAAAGAGGAGTAGAGCATTGAGCTGTAGGCCTGGCAGTCAGATAAGGAGAGGCTTAAAGACTGGAGTGGATTGTGTATAGGCCTTTTCTGTGGGGGAATAATGCAGTGCAGAGTCACTAGACGTCAGGAAGAGGAAGAGATAAAGGAAGCCGAAGACGTAAGGACAGAGAGAACGAAACAAGGGTTCGGAGGGAGGAGATGAGTCCCAAGATGGGAGCAGAGATGGAGAGTGAATAACAAAGGAGCCAAACAACACAGAGAGGCAGGGAGGCATAGGCAGATGGAGGGAGAGATATCTAGTTACCAGCACGTGCTAAAATAATTAGCCCTGGGTTGGCGAGGAGAAATGCGCGAGCGGATTAAGTGGACCTAAAATAACTCTGAGAGCACAGAAGCTGCACCTCTTCCCGGTAAGCCCCTTTGTCAGACTCCTGAGAGTGTCCGCCAGCCCTCGGGGCAGTGACGTCATTCCAGGTCGTCAGTCGCCGGCCGTCGAAGTCAACAGCGGACAGCCTCGTGCGCTCGTGGCACAAAAAGCACAGCAGGCGCCCCCCCACACCCGCCCTGCTCACCTCTTTCTTTTTTCCTCACCCCTCCCTCCCATGTTAGCTGAAAAATGTGCAGCTGTTACAGTAAGCCCGTACACTCTTATAGAGCCAGAAATAGCCCCCCCGTTAGCCAGGGCAGGGACACAGCGACAACCTCCATTAGCTCAAATGTGAGAGGATTGAATCACCCCGAGCTCGAGGGCTTGAACCTCTATCTACGCTGGCTGAGAGCAGGAATCATATTTCTCTCCCTCTATCACTCTCCTCTCTCTTTTTCTCTATTTGAAGTCCAGAGTGCACTCACAGCTCCGCTCAGTGTGTGTGATTGAGTCGTAAACATAAAGGGGGAAGATTCAGGGTACTCTAAACACATAGGGATGTCTTTCGGGTTTCCTCTTAAGGAAGTTATGTGCGTTGTTAGGCCTGAAACAGTTTTACAGTTTGCCCAATGAGCGCATACGGCTTCTCTAATCAGCCGTTGTAAAAAGTATTTGACACTATTGCTACTGATGTAGTAGGACTATTCTTACAGCCAGTGCTGTCTTGAAAGAGTAGAGATAATGGGAAATAATGGGGGTTGCATCAGGCTGGGCAGAAAAGGAGGGAGCAGACTAGAGGAGTGAAGGCAGTCATGGAGAAGTCAGACCTTTATCTACAGGAGAGACAAAAGAAGAAAAGAGGGAAGGGAAGTGAGAGAGGAAGAGAAACAGGATAGAGCAGTTAGCATATAAATCACTTCTGTAATTTGAATTAACAAGAAAGTCAGGAAATTCACAGTGAAAGAGGAAGAAGTGGGACTGGAGAGGGGAAAAGAATGAAGATCAGGGTGAGGAGGGGGGGGGACGTTTGACACGTCGTCTCCGAAAAAAAAGCAAATTGGCTTGTCCCTGCAGCTTGGGATTCGTGATGCGTATCGGACGCACTTGGAGAAAGGTTTTTTCTCGGCGGATAGGATCACAATGAAAAGAACCAGAAAGGCAAAACGCGGGGAGCAGCTTTTTAGATTTTGTTATCAAACCCAGCCGTCATAGGGTCTCGCTTCAAATGGCATATCTTATGGCCTGACAAAAGTACTCAGGGTGTCAGCCGGTGTAAGAGATTATCATGACATCTTAGATCTCGGCCCATATAGCTGCGTCTACTGTAGTCGTCAGCCTGTGACAAGAGCGGATATGGTTTGACTCATTTATATAGAGACTCAGGTCGGCGTTGTGGTGGGTGTGAAGTAGGTTTGTGGTTTAACTCTCCTGCTGTCTCATGAGTAGACTTCCCACTCTGCCTCCCTCCCTCCTTTGCCTCCCCCGCCTCCCTATTGGTTTATTTCTTTAGGGCGAGCTGGTTGGCGAGACGGGAGAGGAAGCCAAGCTGTTTGGACGTCCCTATCCCTCCCTCACCACGGGGGCTCTCCTCCCCATTTTTGCGGGTCAGCTCGAGATCGATGGTCATCAGCACCCGGCCGGGGCCCTCTTCCCCTCCTCCCACCACCCTCTCTGTTAACCTGGCTATGGTTTGCTGCTGCTTGGGCTGGGCCTTCCCCACCGCCAGGTGCACGGGCTGGAGCAGACGGCTGGCAAGCCAGCCCCAGCCCCTCCCCGTATCCTATTTCTTATCCTTGCGTGACTCCTGCTTCTTCTTTTCCGAGGCGGCCGCCTTCACCTTGGAGGGGTCGGCGGGAGGCACGGGGCCCTGTGGGGGAGGAGGGAGAGGGGGTCAGGGGGAGAACAGGGGAGGAGAGTCACTTCAGGAGGAAAGGAGCGTAAGGGAAATGGAAAGAGAGAGGAATAGAGAGAGAGAGAGAGCAAGGAGGGAGGAAAGGAGAGGTGAGATGGGTGCATTAGAGATGAGAGGATGAGAGATGGAGTTAGCAGGACAGGTGAAGCTGTGTGATGAGGACAGAAAAACACATTTAGGAGGAGTCAGACATACAGAGAGACAGGGGTGAGGAGGTAGAGAGACAGTCCTTTTAAGGGAGGGGGTAGCAAGTCAGGGGGGGCGGTGTCCAGAGCTGTAAGGGGGTGACAAAACAGGTAACCATGCGTTAGGATGGGACACAGTGGCAGGCAGGCTCCATACACCTGTGAAAACTGAGAGACAATTGATCAATAACACACACACACACACACATGCACACATGCATGCACACAGAGAATACCAGATTTGGTTCTTATTGGGATTTTTCTTATTTTAAATATTTTATGTGGATATCAAACATCTTTCAATCTGACCATGTTTGTAGAGAAAATAGCCTTTGCTTTCCCTCAGTGTTCTTGGCACAGTGGAAAATTCCCCAAAAACTAACAGCAAGTCATTCATTTAACAATTTGTAAATCAACAAATTGAAAATACACTCGTATGTAAGTGTGTTTTTAACCGTGGGTTACATTACTGTTACTGTTGTATAAACGTCGTTTGAATGACTATATTTCAGTGTGTAGTTAGGACATGCAACACAATGAAATATAGTCATTAAAAGGCTGTATACCAATTTAAGACTACACGTATCATTCCCAGCCTCATCTGAATTATTCAAATATTGCCTTTTTCATGTCTGAAATAAATGTGCTCTTGCTTTTAAGTTTATTTTTTAACCTCAGATCTAGTGTCAGATTATGTTAGCGTTATTCAAATTCTGTTTGTGTTGTTGTTTTTCCTCGTTTCTTCCCTTCTCAGGTTTTTGAGCATAAATTGTCTAAATGCATAAATTGTGAAAATGCAATGTCTTGTCAGGGCCCTCTTGGGGATAAAAAAAAAAAGGTGATGCATTTTAAGAGGTTTATTCTGTTGACGATGTTTCACTTTCACCTTTCAACCAAACTTAGCCCTAGACGCCTGCTGTGAATGCTGACTGCCCTGACCCTTCCATGCACACTGGCTCTGTGAAACATTTAGACTTTTAGACACTAAAAACCAAATGAAAAAGAGGAAAATCAAATTGTTGGAGGGCTAGCTCTACATCAAGGCAAGATGCCCCATCACACTTAGAGAGGGGAACTGCCTTGAAATGAAATATTTGTTTACATGTCCCCAAATTGGGCAATTAAATGAATAATTAAAGTTTACGGTGGAATAAATCATTCCTTATAGACCATTTTGCTGTAGCCGTGGTGATGGACCTACTTTACTGGCTTATTTTTAAAAAGGCCTCCATTCATCTAACTTGTTCTTATATAATTCATCCACTCACTCCCACTCATTCTGTATATTGTCTGTGCAATGTCTAAAAACGTCTCTAAAGAGAAATCTATAAAAGGAAGAGGAGGAAGGGAAGAAGGAAAGTGAGGCTTCATTTGTGCACAACAAATCCATCAGGGGGGTCTGGACAGAGTGCAGATAAGGTCATGGTAACACTTAACTTTACAACAGCTCCAGTGCATTAACCTGTGAGTTAACCTATTGAAAAGTATCACAAGTGCACGATAATGCTCTGATGGAGCTTAATGAAACTTCACTCATATGTAATGGTTTTCACAACGCTGTGTACTTTTAATACCCTTCCACAGGTTGAACTACAGGCTAGTGCTCTGCTGTAAAGTGTTCAGACAGAGTGAAAGCATGCTGGATCCGGAGGTTTGAAGACTGAAATTCATCCTTCCAAAACATCGAGTTAGTCAACGGGGAAAAGCACACTAGAGGCTGCTCTAGCCACGGAAGCTTCCACTAATAATGTCCCACTGATTGCATTAGAAAACGTATCATCTTTAATTATGCACTGTGCACAAGCAGCAGGCAATCTGATAAGACAGCAATCGAGGCGTACGCTGCAGCTAACATCCAGCTCGATGGGGAAACAGCGCAGCCCATCCGGTGTCATTACCTTCGGTCATACTTACATTCCCTCATACATCAGTGCACTGTTTACCATTATGCATCCCACAGTAAGCTCAGTCTTTTTGCTGTATTGCAGAGCTCCCACGCTAATAACAGGGCTGCCTCATAAACACACTCCAGCCTGCTTAGGCAGAATGCGGAGCCACCCTTGTTACTGCACACACTTCAAAGGAATGTGGGTACAGTGGCAAAACAGGAGGGACTGGTGGGGAGGTAGATAGGAAGGTAAGTGGCTGCATCCCCTGCTGCATACTAAAGAAAGACAGTGACAGGTGAGGGGGGGGGGGTAGATTGAGAGGTAGATGAAGAGGGAGAGGTAGTGATTTTCTGTCCAGAACCGAAGCTGATCAGAACCCAGAGCACCTGAGGAGGGAGAGGAGAGAAACTGGAAAGGGAGTGATGTGGTGGTGGTGGTGATGGGGAGGGAGGATTGACAGAGCGAGTGGGGAAGTAAAAAGGGGAAGAGGAGAGGGGGAATTACAGACAGATAGATGCTTCTTGTGGTCAGCAAGGAGGTAGAAGACGGAGGAGGAGGAGCAGGAAGAGGGGGAGGAGGAAGAAGAGGGGAAGGAGGAGGAGGATGAGGATGCGACTGAAGAAAAGGAGGGAGACTGGGGACCGGAATGTGGATGAGAGCGAGAGAGGGAGTGAAGTAAAGTGAAGTGAAGTGAAGTGAGGGAGGGAGGGAGGGGCAATTGGGGAATGGAAAGAAGAAAGTGTGTGTGTGTGTGTGTGTGTGTGTGTTTGTGTGCGCGTGTGTGTGTGTGTGTGTGAGCTCAGATCGATACAGAGTGCACTCAATTATCATTTCAGTACAGTGTGTGTGTATGTGTTCATTCCTGTGTGGCTGCGGGGTAAACTCCTCTTCCAGAACTCCACCTAATGGGGAGTAGCACACACCATAGGGCTCCTTTGTCTCTCTGTCTCACTCACTCCCTCCTTCACTCCCTCACCCGCAGCCTTTTGGAGATTTGTAGTGCAAGCCTAGCAAACAGAGAGTAACGAAGATGGCGAGGTTGATACAAAATTGTGTTGTGTCAGCACAGCCTCCTAATAAGGGGCTATTTGATCAAACAACCACTTATGAGCGCACTATAAAATCCCACGAGCCCTCTGTGTGCGGTGTAGCTACAAGAGACGAATCAGCTCAGAGGGGAAAATAAATAAATTAAAAAGAAGGCAGTGCGAGCTCAGATGGAATATTTTCTCTTTCAAGCCAAGACTTGAGGAGGAGGAGTAACTGTAAATGACAACATTGTCAAATATTTCAGTGTCCTTTTGGCGGTGAGTTATTTATTCATATATGCACTGTCACCCGCCGCAGGCACTTGAGAGCAACTGACTGCAGCTCAACAGTAACCTGACAATCATATGACAGTGAAAAAGGAAAAAGGAAGACAGAGGGAGGAAGAGGAGCTCCGGAGAAATGAGAATGAGCGTGCTTGTTTGGAGCTAGGAGGAGGGGTTGGCTCTCGCTGGTGTCGCCCCCTAGGTTTGAGCCAACTGCCGGCGGTCCCCGCCACAGCTACCCCGCGCTTACAATAGCTTATACCTGCGGCTAAATGGCTCGCTGTCACAATAACATCTTTGATCTTCCACCTCAGATATCTTTGAGCGTCTCTCATTTCAACGCTGATTTTTGATGGAGAAAAAGGCCTTGAACCCAATTCCTTTGACTTCCCCTTATTTCATTATCAGCAGGCAAGCCGTGCAGTCGATTACAATACACCCCCGCAAGCATCCAGCCCCCCTACATTACCGCAGAGTAATCAAACAGAACTTGCCCCCGCGCCTTGTATTTACAAAAGAATACAAGCCACCAAAATGTCTGATTAATCCACCACTTGAGGCTATCGCACTCCCATGAGGAACAGAGGCAACAAAAAGTAGCCCAAATCCTCTGCGTGCAGCGGCGTAAAACCACTGATAACAGCGCAGACCATAATAGGGCCTGTGATTTTCATTTGACTCCCAGTGAGCAAAATCAGCAGCTCCCATCCCTTTTCCCACTGAGAGCAAATCACAACCCCATTCAATACTGCAATAGCACTGCTCGGCCATTTCACAGTAGCTGGTCTGGCTTTTGCCCCGTGGCTGTTTACTCACACTGTGCGGTTTTGGGCCCCCTGAGGGATCTCTGAAGGAGGGGTGAGGGCCACGAGGGAGAGAGAGTGAGAGATAGGGATAGAAAGAGAGAGAGAGAGAGAGAGAGAGAGAGAGAGAGAAAACAATATCAGCTTTAAAGCACCTCTAACACTGAGACGGCGCTTGCATTTTAACAGCTTGAACACTGCTATTAGTCTTCGCCGGCCAGAGTTTGAATGGCGTTATTTTGTTGTTGATATGTTGCTGTGAGGTGGAGCCGGCTCAGAGCGCGGGCATATTGGAGCCGCTTGGAGTGGCATTGGGGGAATGTGATTACGATACAGTGCCGTTATGCACTGTCATGTTGGATGTGTGCTATTGTGTGGCTGCGCCTCAACAGAATACATGAATATTCCTTCTGACAACACGCTTCATAAGCCTAACACTGAACACTATTGTAATCTCTCCGTCATTTTAACGATTTAGCGGCTGAGTTTGACAGAAAGCCAAGCTGTTGCAGCTGGTGTTGTCGCCTGGGCGTGTGCATGTGTGTGAGGAAAGGAGGAAGAGGAGGGGATGGTTCAGGAAGGAGAGGTGGGAACTTGCCTGTCTCTGCTGTGATCCCTCTTTCTTTTTCTTGCCATGTTTGCTGGAGGGGACAAAAGAAAGACAATGTCAGGATGTCGAATCTATCTCTCCCTCCAGTGGTCACAGGGCAGCATTGCCTGGCAGCCATCATAAAGAGAGCATCAACTTAATCTACGGGCCCTGTCTCAAACACAGCCCCCAGGTGCTAGACGCGTAAAGATCTCATAAGATTGAATAGGTATAAGCAAGATGAGGGATCCATCATCTTCATGATCTAGTGGATTATCCACTCAGAAACTTTCGCTTCACCACTTTTAATCATCTTGCTGTGGACCTATGCAGTACAGTTTTTAGATTAAATCGAAATGAGAGATCATTATCTGTCTCCTTTGAGCTGACTAACTCCAGATCTAAACCTCGCACACCTAACAAAATCAAATCGTGGCATGGCCGCTATGCCAGCTTGGCCACGCAGGTGTCGGTGCCAGGGATGGGCTCTGGCCTCAGCTCCAGCCCCTGGCACAAAAGCGACAGGCCGGGCACTGACCTGACACTGAGGCTGAAGACGCGGCGCGCCACCAGGAATCTCATCAGGTAGTAGATGACCACGATGAGCACCAGTAGGCCCAGCACCGACCCGATGATGGCGCCTGTGATCACGCCGGCCTGGATGGGAACTGCGGGTGGAGGAGAAGAAGAGGTAAAGAGGAGGGAGGTTTAGGAGGAGCAGATGATTTGAGGATAAAGAAGATGAAGAGTAGAAAACAACTGACAGAGAGAGGTTGGGAGTTTGCAAAAGACAAAGGAAAATACGAAGAAACAGTAGACATGAGCGGGAGAGGATAGGATGTCATGGGGGAGAGAGAAGGGACGAGGAACAAAGCTAGAAGGTAAAGGGAATGAGAGATGAAAGTAGAGTAGACAAGGACAGCGAAGGTAAAGGAAAGGTTGAATGAAAGATGAAAAACAAGTGCAGTGGAGGCAGAGGAGGAGAGATAAGGAAGAATGAAGGTGAGAGCGCGGAAGAGCCACGGAGGGAGAAGGTGGGGGAAAGGACGAGACGGTTGAAGACGATGGAAAAGGGGAAAGAAGAGAGGAACGGGAAGAGGAGGCCAGGAGGAGGGGGGAAGAGAAGTGAAAGGTAGGCAGTGATAGCAATCTCAAATAGAGAAAGAGATAAAATTGTAATTGATTTTATTTAACGGGCGGTGCAGGGAATTCTAAGGGAGGCAGCGCGACGACTGGTCTGAACGCAGCACTCGTCTGATGCTCGCCGCAAATTGAGATTAATTTCAGAGTTTGGGATGATTATAACAACAATTGGGAACAGTTGGCGTCTGATGAAGAAAATTCCCCAAATGATGCCATATGGGCTTAGCGGAAAGCTAATGAGCAGACCCAGATGTAAGACTATGCAGGCATTAGACTTTACATACTGGGGAAATTTGATTCAGCTGAGGAAACACTCCCACCCCCCACCCCACCCCCACTGTCCTCCCTCCCATCTCACCCTTTTCAAAGACCAGCAGGCGGACGCTGGAAGGCCGGCCCACTATGTCAGGGGGGTTCTTGGCGTCGCAGGTAAAGGTGCCGTTGTCGTTGTAGTCCAGGTTTTTGACCAGGATGGAGCCGTCACGGCGGCCCGGGTTCCCCACAAACTCAACCCGGTCCCTGAACGGACCCTTGTTGTCCACATAGGCGACACCACCGGTGTAGTGGAAGATCTGTGAAGGACAGAGGAGACATATCACTATCAAGAGTAAATGCTGCGTTGGACTTTTTGTGTGGTTGCTATACAGAAGTATTTTGCATCCGGGGTCAATTTTTCTTTTTTTGTGGAGGCTCAGACGTTGCTGCAGCCCGCAGTGGTTAAAGTTACAGTCATGTTTTACAGCCATAGTCGAGTGTGCACCAACAAGAAGGGCTGGGTATGGAAACAAAACATATTTTCATGATTGCTTTTAATGAATTGTTCTTTTCAAGATCATGGTTTCTTGATATTTCTCATACTTTATGGTTTTTGTTTCTTAAAAGTGTTTTTTATCATCAGTGCCTTGTTTTATTACTAGTGTCAGCCTATTTATCTTTCAGGAGATTTAATGACCATGCTATTGATTTGTTCTTAAAGCCCTTTGAGCTGCATTTTATGTTATTAAAAGGTGCTATATAAATAAAGTGTATTATTATTATTTTATCGTCATCGTCATGGTTGTTTTGGCCACTTTGGGGCAGTGGACACAAGCTGTGAACACCCAATAAAGTTGCTTATTTAGACAGAGATGCATCGGCATTCACCTGGCAAAGTCCGACATCGCGCTTTTAGCCCTGTGTTTGTCTCCGAGAACAGCTGAGGGAAAATGTGTCTTTTCAGCTGCTAATTGCTCCAATATGTTCAACTGCTAATCGATAACATTTTCACTCTGCTTTTTGGTTTGGGGCAGTTAGTGTACAGTGCACAGTTTCCTCACTGAAACCTTTTGCAGCCTGAACGACGCTAAGGGAGCAGAGATTGAAACAAGAAAACTATGATACGGATCGGAAAACCGAAACAATGAGCTGAAAGGTGCTAAAACTTTTCTTAGAGCTGAAGGGAAACTACAGTTTGTGGCCTAAGACAGTGTTCATATTGCACAGAACTTTAGATCAGAGCAGCTTTAAGTCAAAATGTTGCCTCATCATGAACCCCTTTCACACGTGCACTGCAAACATGAAATTATCTAGCGTCTCTGTGTCACCACTCGTACACCATTTGCTGATGTTGTCTGACGAAGTTTCTGGTCTCTTTGCTGGGTTTTTCCTCGGAGATCACCACCGAAGGGAAAATAGAATTAATTTACATACTTCTAAGAATCTGCAAGTGAATTTTCATTTATCGCCATGGCCATTTATATGTCTAGTTATTATACAAAAGTGACTTTGATGAGAGAAGGTGATAGTCACTTCTGTATACTAATTAGACATGGTCATTTATGTCTCGTTAGTATAAAAGAGACTTTGATATATAACCATGGTCATGTATATGTCTAGTTAGTATATCAGAGTCTCTTTTGTTTATTAACTAGACATTTATATGTCTACAAAAGAGACTCTGTTGAAAGAATGTTTGGGCGATCACTTGGACATCACAGAGTTTAACCTCCCAGCTCCCTAACTCAAAGACCTTGTGATGTCCGGTGGGGCCCATGTGTGAATATGACCGCTCATCGTGCTGTGTATCTAACCTCAGCGAAGACAAGATTCAGGAACCTCTGTCTGTAAAGGCAGACAAGTCGCAAGACAAGTTTAATGAACGACAAGAGACTCGGTTGTTTATGACCCAATTACAAACCAGCGCGGTGTTCTGCCTCTTGTACGCTATACCCAGGCACCAACCCCAGAGTATTTCCTGTAAGTGAGAACGCATCTGACACGCAGAATAACTTGTTGAAGGAAGGGAAACTTCGGACAATGTCCAGACCAGAGTCTCCTGACCTGTGCAAACGGCTTTAGACCATTTTACCTTACGCTCATGTGTGGCTGTGTCTGTTTGTTTTTAGTGTAATGAAAAAAAGAGCAGGAGTTTTGCTTTTACCTTTATATTTCTAATATTGAGGTATCTAGAAAAAAAAAGATTTATTTAGTGTCATACTAGTATTGACAAATTAAACCAAATCCCAACAATGCCCAGCCCCTTCCAAAAAGTCTTATAAGTGGCAGATGACAGCCAAACTAAAAGCTAACGGATTTTCAGCAAAGCCTAAATGTGCAGAGGGGTACAACTGGGATAAGCTGCAGGAAGTGTTGACGCCTCAGACTCCACAAGGTCAAGGTGAAGTAGTGTAAAGCGATTAATTGAAATTTCCAGTACACGTCTGAGGCCCGTGAAATCCTTCCAAACACAGCAACTCTACACAGCCTTTTACATGATATCAACATGGCAGAAATCAAATATGACATTTCAAAAGGACAAATGCAGCATGAAAACAGATAGACATATGAAACCGCAAATCTGTCCTGGCGGGTAAAGAAATGAGCGGCAGAAGATGAGTGTGTGTGTGTGTGTGTGTGTGTGTGTCGGGAGGGGGGGGGTAGATGAGAAATCTTGTTTCAAAGTGAGGGCACTGCAGGAGACGGATGAAAGCGAAGGAGGCGAGGGGAGGAGATAATGAGAGAGGAGGGGAGGGACAAAGAAGGCAGGGCTGGGCAGGAGGAGATTAAGGGAGGTGGACAGAGGGAGGCACAGTCAGGACGGGGAGATAGAGAGATTAGAGAGATGGCAGGACGATAAAGGCAGGGAGAGTGAAATTAAAGAGCAGGAGGCCGGTGAGGCGCCAAGAAGAGTGGGGGGATTAGGAGAGAAAGTTTTCTATGCGCTTGTTGTGTCCTTCTTTGAGTTAATACACAAATCCTGCACTTGTGTGTCGGAGCGTTGCTTGAGTGTGTGAAGACATTTGAGACGTTCACATGGTCCTGTATTCGTCGGATTAAACCAGGATGCCTCTTTGACGATTAGCAAGTATAATGTGAGAGAGCCCTAAAGAACACTCAGAATGAATGAATCCTGCAGCATAAATGATCCTGGTATTAAAGCTACGAGTGATCCCAAATCCATCAGATCACGTTTTTTTTATTTATAGTTTGACAGACTTCTCTACCCGGAAATTATGCAATGTAACACCACCCTTTCCTCTGACTAAATTTCTGCTCCTCTTCGTGCTTGGTAGGCGTGGAGATGGCGAAAAAAAAGCCCAAAATTTAGGAGGAGACGCAGCAATTGTGGGCGAGTCTGCATTTCTGTTGCGGCAACAGATGTTTATTTGTATTTGCTTCTTGAATATTTGTTGCTTCTTGGATTTGAAAAAAGGTTAAAGTCAAGAGGAAGTACATTACATTGGAATTTCCTTAAGGGAAATAAGGAAGAGAGAGGGAAGGGAAACTCTGATGTATCTCCCCTTAATGATTTATGCTAGATATCGAGCACTCTAGCTGCTATATGCTCCGCTGCGTTCCCCAGCTAGTCTCTTACTTTGTCTGCTGTTAAGTAAGTGTACAAACGACGCTCATGGGGGCATGACATTGGATCAAAACATCTAAGCCACCGGCTGCAAAACCAAATCAACGAGCTTAAAGATGAACTTTTTCTAGATCTTCGTCTAAGTTAGTTCCATGGCAAATCTCATCAAGTGCAGCTTTAACGTGGATGTGACTCATTTTATAAAGATGTACCGACTGCTTGGCAGGTTGCTTGACTGTGACAGCAAACTGACTCTAATTTGAAACCACAGCATGTTATCTTTACAGGTTAGAGGTGAGATGATAGCACACCTGTCATCCACAGTTATCAATAAGTAGAGTGGAGTTTGTGTGTGTGTGTGTGTGTGTGTGTGTGTCTGTATTTGTGTCTTACAGAGATGCTGTCCCGGGAGCCATCGGGCCTGTACGTCCAGGAGAAGGTGACGTCCTCAGAGGTCCAGCGCCAGGAGAAGAAGGAACAGGACAGTCGGATGTCGGAGCCCAGCAAGGCGTGGCGCTCCCAGCCGGTGTAAATCACTATGGCCTGGGACTGCTCAGGCACTGAGGTACACGGAGCATTTGGATTAATTCACAAATAAACCCAAGATTTAAATTTTCAACATGATTTTGGTTTAGTATTACTTTAAACGCCTGTTGCTACATAGTCTGACTGCCATTTGAGTGTGATCAGACTTACAACCTGTAAAGGCTTTTTGTTAGAAGAAAGCTAGTTAGCGAACAAACAAATCCATGCATGCCCACTTTTCTACTCGAGCGGGCATACAATCACACTCAGTAACTGATCGACGTATATTCTTGCTCTGTTATCCTTGACTGGCATTCTTTTCTTAAGTCACAACATTCCTGAACATTTTCCAACCCTTACTGCAATCAAAAAACACACAAAGCATCACTCACATTACCAATTATGATTTTTCTCCCTGAAATATCTCACACGAGTCCAAAATATTTAGACATGCACCCCCACAAACGACGTAAAACTACACATTTATTGGTATTAGACCCACCATTGATTCAGCCACGCACTCAGTAAATATTTGGATTACTGGAATATTGGTGCTAGTCTCTCAAAGTCAAAGGGGAACATCATTTTCTCCATTAATATAGATTATGTTGGTTTAATCATGTGCACTGTTTATGCTTGAATAATATCTAATGATCGATGTTAATTTGGTTTTGGCTGCAAAATCAATATTTTACTTCCCTGGAAAATGCATTCAGCATCTCAAACAGCCACCAAAGCCCCTGGGAGCCGCACACCCCTGCCACTTGAGCATTAGCCGGGAACATCATCATTTTTTGTTCAGTTTCTCTTCAAATGTGTGAATGTGCCACCGCGAGTCATGCTATTGTCACATCTACATTAAGACTGATGCCTCTAAGTGTTGTCGAGATTTTTAAGCTTCTTTGCTTTTAACACGAGGAGGCGCAAAGTTCACAGCTTCCACTGCGAGCATCTTTGAACGCTGGTGCAGCCAGCTCGCACAAAACTTGTCAACGAAATCACACTTGACATTTTTAATTCAAAATTCAGACAGAAACTGCACATATCTGACAGGAGGGGAGCACAGAGAGACGAGCCTCTGCCAACACGCCCTTTAAAAGTCATGATATTACTCTTGAACTTTGCACGACACCTGCGGATGTGCAGTGATGTGTCATTAAGCATAATGCACATATGTCCCCTACAGGTGTCCTAATGGTTTAAAAAACAATATGTAATGGTGTATTAATTTAAATGTTTTAGTTTAGGATTAAGCCAGTGTCGAGAGAGATATTCCATTTCAGTTAAACAATTAAATCTCTACTCAGCCTATTGACCCTTTTTTATTATCATCAAGTCCATCAGTTTCCCAGTGAGCACTGAAGAAGAAAACAGAAAAGCCATCTTCTTCATATCCTCATTTAACCTTTAACCCCTCATCAGTGAAAAGATCAGTTCTACATCCTCTCTTTCAACAGACCAAATTCACTTTGGGTATCTGCAACCTCCTAAAAATAAAAGTTCATTTAAAAAACACAAGTTCAAAGAAGATTAATTGTTTCTTTTTCTTATTTTTTTTTTTACCTATTCCCAGGAGGACAACCGACGCCAGCGCCAAAAACGTCAGCATGGTTTCTGGCTTCTACGGAGCTCCCCAAAAGACTGAAGCTGCAGACCTGACGGGAGTCGGCCGAGGAAGAGTCCCACTCTGGAGGGAGTGTGGAAGTGGAAGGAGGAGAAAGAAAGAAAGTGGAGTGGAGGGGCGCAGGACGCCGGGACACAGGGCTTCAAAACAGGACAACAACAGAAAACCCACTGTCCACTGGTTTATACCCAACCACACCCCTCGCACAGGCCCGGCCCGGCCCATTCCTCCTCTCCACACCCCCACCCGTCCTGCCATTTGTCTCTGCTCCATCCTTCACTGAAACCAACTACACACATTAGCTTTTGAAGAAATACAACAGGAGGCATGTGTGTCGTACAGTAGCTGGTGAGCAACTTGGGACGAATTTCAAACTGTGTGCAGCACGGCACTGTGATGAATGTGATGTGTTACATTACACCCTCACACTGACTGAATCGAGATGAAATGCTAATCAACACTTAGCATGTATGTGCAAGCGGGGGCGTTTCACAGGGAATCACAAGCATCTGCAGTCGCTCTGCATGTGATCACTGCTCATATGTAAATATTACATGGCCAGTGGTGGGAGGCTGTCTGGGCCTTGTTTCTGTCTGTTTACAGTGAAGAAGGAGGAGGAGGGGATGAAGGGGGATCCTGCAGCGAGGTCAGTCCAGTACTCTCTCCTCTGTCTCCTACTTTCTCCTCACCCTGCACTTTCACCGGCTCCGAGGCCAGCGGCCAAAACAAAGCCCCGACTCTTTGCTCTCTGTCCTCCCTCTCTCCAGATTCCTATCGTTTGCTGACGTCTAGCACTTGGAGACAATGGAGAGAGAGGGGGACAGGGGCTGACTGGTGTTTGCCCGTCTGTCAATGGCGCTTTCTTCCTCTCCGGCCTCTCCCTTTTCTTTCTCCCTGCCTAGTTTTTCTCCTACTACCCAGACAAAGCTGTGTATTGAAAAATTCAGCGCCCACTCCTCGCTTTTCCAGTAACACAGACGGCCAGAGAGTGGGGAGAGACCTGCTTGTATATATAGATGGGTTGATACAAGGACAGGACAAGGCACAGAGACGTGAGGCCACGACGGTGGCAGATACAGAGGCAGGAGATGGGGAGAAAAATGACAAAAGAGGCAGCAATGTGAATGAGCAGACACGCCAGAGTGGAGTTTCTGCAAGAGCCATTTCCAAAAAGGCCTCTTTCCATCATTTTGTCACGTCATAAATATGCATTCATTTAGCCGTTGGCATCAAACTAGTGAATACATGCACAAATGAATGCTCTGCGGTACTCCTGCAGCTTCAGCAAACACACAAGCTGGATTGAACATGAAGTGTAAACCACATCAGTCATGCTTTGGCCCCTCCCACCCCTCTTGAGAATGCATATGAAAGTGTAAGAAGAGGAGGCACTTGACAAGGATGTCCACTTCACTTTGTCATTTTATTGAGCCTACTTATGCAGGTTTCCTCTGCAAGGGAGCTCTTGGCTGAGATGGCAGCAGCACAGCATTTAGCAACAGATCGACTTCTGGTTACATTTGAGACCGCGACATAAATTATTGCCACTTGTGATAAATCTCAACCGCTCATTCATCTTAACACCTAAAATACCCCTGGTGACGGATCAGCTGAACAAATCGGACCATCTGCCAAGTTGTTGGCGCCGTCAACTGTCAAAGCTTTGGCTTGAACGTCTAAATCGCGACATCCTTAACAATTATGGCAGATCCTGCCTTCAGGCCCCAGAGAAACAGGGGGATTCTTTATGAGGCTGGCAGGTGCAGAATGTGGCAAGCTCCCAAACTCGTCAGCACCGAGTGACGATGGCGGCGGCAGTGGCTGAGCTTGGCAGGCAGAAACTGTATCACATATAGAGCGAAGGCCCCCAATCCTTCAGCTGGCAGTGTTGTAGCACACTAATGTAGGAGAGGGAGAGCTTATCTGCAGCTAAATTATACAGAGAGGGAAGAACAGGGGAGAGAGGTAGCATTGAGAAACAGACAGGGGAAACTAGATCTGTGGAGCCATTTAGAGATTTTTGCTAAATTATACATGAATCCTCGGCTGCACTTTAGTGATATTGAGGTGGACAAGGCTTCATATCAATTGGTGTTATTAGAGATGACTGAAAACTTAAAGTACCTCCGGCCCCAGCCACTGTGTGAATGAAACCAACTCAACTGTCTGTCTGGATAACTCATCAAGCTTGTTTCCGCAGGGTTGAGATAGCAGCCTTAGTTGCGTTTGGTGAGGGCATGTCATTAGACACCCGTAGAAATTTACAGAGCACATTTTTTTTGTCATGTTGTAATTTTCTTTGATGCAGAATTATTCTTTATTATAATCAGTCTGGGAAAGCATCCCGAGCTGTAGAATGTTAGGAGCTCTTGTCAAGCCTATGCATGTCTAATTTTTCTGCAATCTTGAGTATGTTTGTCACAGCTCTGAGTGCAGCCCTCATCGCAAGGCAGGCTGGCAGATGGGCAGAAGGGGAACGTCTTTTTTTGAAAATGTGGAGGGCTTTTGTGAATGGAGAGCATCTCCGAGATGGTACGGCCTGAGGGTTTCTTAAGATGGGGGGAAAGACGAAGGGAGACAGAGGAAATACACACTACAGGCTGGTTCACACGAAGGTCGTAAGACTAATGACCGTCAACAGCGATCCAATGGAGTGCACAAGCACAAGCCTCTCAGTGTGGGCCAAAGTGAAGCACTGACAAGTGGGGAAAAACAACAACCGCCGTCGCCATCATAAACCAATCATAAAGTGGTCTCATAAGCGACTAGATCGGCTCACAGTTTTGCTGCAGGGGTTGGATAATCAAGTGAAACATTTCCATAACCAAATAAGGCGAATGAGCCATGGCGAGCAATTGGCCAGAAAACTGTCAAAAGTTAAGGCTAGAAGGCAGGATTAAGTATAAATACAGCAGCGTTATGCGATCAAGGTTTTCTAAAAGGACACAGGTTTAAAGCTTGCTGACTAAAATAAGTTCTGGAGTGGGAAACTGCCACAAAAATACCACTAGAAAGTGTTATCTGAAGCATTGAGAGCAGGGGGGACCTGCAGGTGGTCGGGCAAAGATTGTGGAGCAGCTTAAGTTAAAAAATAGAAATGATCATTTGAATGAAAAAGGATATCTTCATATTGAGTCAGCTGTACCACCTGAACAGTTCAGTCCTGGATCAACAGGGGCTGTAGGATTTGAGGAAAATATTAAATTGTGATTATTTTGAGTCTTATTGCAAATGCGGATCATTATTCTCATTTTTACCAAGGGAAAAAAATGACAATGGTGTAACTTTTGTGAGGATCTGTACCAAACCTTAGCAGTTGCTATCTCTAAGTTAGCCAGCCTTCCTCCATGTAGGACTTGTAGGCTGCAACATCTCTGCAGAACCACAATACCTCATTAAAGTTGCAGTCAGCAACCTTTTTTGGGCGTGAGAGTTGTAAACATTCGAAATTCTACTGACTCAACTCGATCTGCCAGACTTGCCAACCGCAGCTTAAAGAATGGTATTTTGACACATAATTAACTTTAACTAATATTGTGTAACCCTCGGATTTGGATTGTGCACTGCTCCATATTGTGATTCATTATGCAGGCCTCGCTAAAAAGTCATGGATTAAAGCTTTAAGTATTAAATAAACTGTTAAAATGGCTAGCTTAAACTTAAACTACTTAGATCAAAGAGTGGTGTCAATAAAGGGGTACTTGAGTACACCTGTGGGGGCACGTCTGTGAAAAAAAGGTTGGAAACCACCAATTTACTCCTTTAGAGGTCCGTCATCTGCACTAGCATACTGACGTTTAACAGCTTTTTGCAGGATGGAAAATGGACATTAACCATTTAACCCAGGCGCGTCGTTACACCTGGGCCTTCGGGGCTATAGCCCCGGAGCTCTCTGCCATCATCAAAAAAACCCTAATGATGATGAGAATAGCCCAGTATAGTAGACTTTTATGTGGTTGCATTACCAGCAGCCACAGATGCAACACTGTAGCAGTGAAAACTGCAACCTTCTGACGCGTCCACACACTGACAAGTGATAACAAACTTACAGCAGACTGAGTGACAGTGTTTCGGTTTAACGAGTGACCCTGTTTACTGGAGACTTTCAGGTCCTCTGCGGTTGCAGATGATGAAAACAGGATTATGTTTTTAAGAGAGACACTCATAGACTGTATACAAAGGAGATCTGTTTCACTACACCAGGGTGACGTGGCTGGTGGCGCACCGAGTTCATCTCTTAACTTTCATTTATTTTCCTACAACTGCATGACTACAAATCTCCTAAAAAGTAGTGAATAAAATTCTACGCACACGTGTTTACACTGGCAGGTTTCAAAGACAAATAGGTTGGTTTAAAAAATGAATTAGACATAGATATTATTAGGAAGAACAACTCGCTCTCCTCCTGATCAATGTAACAACAAGCAACATCTAAACGCCACTGACACATTTACTCAAACCAAACTATGAAGACTGATCAGGGAGGTGACGTTATGTTTAAAAGTGTCATGAAAAGTAAACAGAGGCATTCACGAGGACAGCTACGCATCTGCCGTCACTATGGCAACCGCAGACACTTTCAGCTGAAAGTGACCAGTTAACGGGTTCAACCCAAACACCGGGTCAGGAGAGAAAACGTCCGTCGGAGCAGTGATGTCTTCTAGATCGCACAGTTTCAGGACCTGCAGTGGATTCCACCCGGTCCACTTGACATTGGGTCGGTGCATGTCAGTGTTTCTAAGGCTGTAGGCTGTTCTCATGTCTCATTCTGCTGCTGGTGTCTGTGCTGACCTAAACATTAACCCCCTAAGTAGACCTGCCCCGACAGGAGTTACACATGACCAGGTCTTTCCTTTAATTCCCATTGTTTATCAGCTCAATTTCAATCATTTCTCGGGGGAGAAACCCCCAAACCCCGTTTGGGAAGGGACTCTGACTTCTGGGCTACAGCCCCTGATGTTTTCACGAGCTAGTGACGCGCCTGATTCAACCTATTAGCTTTCCTCTCTGTTCCACATGTGCAGGGTCGAGACCTACCAAGACAAACGACAGAATCGGACGTTTTCCCATATGTAAGTTTTATGTTGAAGAGACAAAGAGATTGTCATGAACTTTGGTACAAATTTACATATTCCCAAATGTTCTTATTCCTAAGAGGCTGAATCTTACTTTCTTACCCCCTAACCTTTCATCTAGCACCAACAAAATACCTTCAGAACAAAAGACATTCCCACTAGAGCTGCAATGAGTAGTCGACTAAGTGATTAGCTGATCGACAGAACAATAATCACCATTAATTTTAATAATCGATGAAACGTTAAAATAATTTCATGCAAAAATGGCAGAAAAAGCTGCTTTCATAGCATAGATCACAGCAGTCAGTTGTGAGTTGTGACCGTTTTGAAGGCACTGACAAGTGATGTCCTCCTGATGGAAGGGCACTCTGGAGGGCATTTACAAATGATGTATTCTCGTTTAACTTGAGGACTCGTTGGCACAGCCGCACACAACTTGTACTAGTTGAACTGAGCTGATGAAGTGCCCTGGTGAGTCACACAGCGCATACAATTCTGCACTGTCCATTATGTCGAGGGCCTAATACCCTGCTAGAGTGGAGACTGGAGAACGAGGGAAATCATATAAAGGGCCCAAAAAAGAGGGGGCCTGACATCATCAAATCCGAAAGGTTACTGGCCAACGCTCGGCCCTCCTGCTCAAGAAAAACACTATTGATATTCCGTGGGTTTGGCGACGGACAATAGCAGGGTCTGTCCCTCCCTCTCTCCCTCATAGCCTGGCATGGCAGAGATGTCACAGAGAGCACCAAACAAATGGATGAAGGGATAGAAATGGATGGAGGGATGGGTAGGAGGAGGTGGAGGAGAACAAACGCATTGTTCTCTGGGTGAAGAAAGGGGTATTGTGAACAAGACAGATAGCTCATGTGGGAGAATGGGTTGGGGGTGGGGGGGCGCAGAAGGACAGAGAAAGGTGAAACCTGGCATTTTTTATGATGCCCCCTTTTTTCTTTGCAGTTGGAGGTAATCCATAACCCTGCTTTAGGGGACACTTCCTAAAACTTTAAAGAGGTACACAGCGGGGACAGCTTTAGCGCAGAGGAGCCATCTTCAGCTTGCCTTTCATCTGTCACAACACCAGAGATCAGTTGTGGGGCATCTTTTTTCATAAATCATCTCCACAGCCCAAAGCCCCCAGCCGCTTCTTAACATGTAGCAAGGCACAGCTCAACAGAAGCTGCGAGCAGGTAGGTTTGCAAATGCAACTTCCCCTGCGGGACCTGGTCTGAACGGGTGACTTGATGTGAACTAACAGCACAGCTGTTTGAACACGGGCTTGCACCTCGGAGGAGACGGAGGCCACTGTGCCGCAATGCCCCGCAGGCGTCGGATATGCGCCAGCTGCCCCCCTTGGTAAACATCAGCGACACATTTAAACACACACACACAGACACACACACACACAACGGGCAGTTAACCAGCCACACACATTCTCACAAGGATGATAAAAACAAACCCATTCAAACAAGCACAAAAGAGGAAACGGATACAGTACCGTCTCAGTGTGCAAGCATTTACTGTCAACACAAAGGTACACAAAGACACACGGACTCCCTCTACACTAACAACCACACGTACACAAATTAGCAGACAACGCTTGGCGCGGCCAACCTTCAGAGTTACTCACAACAAAAGCCGGGATCATTCAACACACACAATGTGGAATTGAATTCATTACATATTTGCATGTTCAATATTTCATGCTCTGTTGCCTGTTTGATTTCCATTAGGGTCCTTTCCATCCCTCACACTTGCTGTTTTCTTACTGTAGCCGACTTCTAAAGCAACAGTAAAGCTGACAAGTGCTATTTGAAATTCAGATTTTAGTAACACCAGCTCAGACAAGATTTGATGATGATTGTCAGATGTATCCAAAGTGAAAGAAAACACACATTTCACAGGGAAAATCGCCTTAAAATCTTCACCGGGGGAAGGAAGTGAACGGAAACTGATGAGAAAATAAGAGTTTGGTACAAATAAACAGCAGTGGCAGACAGAAAGGGCAGGCCAATCTGGATTTGGAATTTCCATGATTATTCTAACAATGGTGTCCTTCTCAAACTCGCCTTCAGCAGACACAGGACACAGCCCACACAGGCAAAAGGCAAACCACCAACTGTGCTGTGTGCATGCTTGCATACCGAGATAGCATAACAAATAGTGACCCGACAAGCACTCAAAGTATAGGAAATACAATCCACTCTGCATGTGAAATACAGACATACAGTGTGAGTCACCAGAACTGGCAATATTTTACATGCAAATCATCTTGCGGATAAGCCGGTGCCTTAAATTGCACATTTGATGTATGCCTCCTTACAGCCACAAGAACGCCGGCCTACTAACACTTGTAATTCATTTCCTGCATTAAATGTGTTGAGCAAAACCTCCTGCTGCTGCATAGGAGCAATGCATTACTGATCACTGAGTACACATCCCACACAGATCCAAACAGCCAGTGGCTCTTTGAGGCTGTAAATGGTGCACAATGGTGCTTTGAGCTAAAGGCTGGTTGCCTGCATGCTGATATTGGCAATGATGACATGCACAGGTTTTTACGGGTATGTTCATCTCAGTTTGGCGCGTAAGCATGCTAACATTTGCACACATGACGGTAACTTTCAGTATCGGCGTATGTTTTCCAATATGAAAACCTTTTTTACAGAACATATAATACACAAAACCACGCTGGGGGTTATTTAGAAATTGTGTCATATAGCCAGTGTTTTTTGAAATTTATATTTAAATGGTCAGCAACTGAATGATACTGAACATACAGTAGTATTTAGCGCTTTTTCCCTTCCATCCATCATCTGTAACCGCTTATCCCAGTCGGGGGCACGGAGCCAATCCCAGATGACATTTGGCAAGAGGCGGGGTGCACCCTGGACAGGATGCCAGACTATCACAGGGCTGACACACAAAGACAGACAATCATTCACACTCACATTTACACACCTACGGACAATTTGGAATGACTAATGAACCCAACACCTGCATGTCTTTGGACCGTGGGCGGAAGCTGAAGGACCCTAAGAAAACCCACACAGACACGGGAGGATTATCAAAAATGACTCTTAATTTTCTCTGCACTCATTCCTATAATTGGAATGTATATTGGTGGTAAATATTCTTTTTAATAACGTTATTTGTTTAGAAAAGTAGTCTTCTTAGTACATTTGGAGTGATATCTGTGCATAATCCATATAAAAGGTCAATTTTCATTTCAGCTCAAAAATTCCATCAATGTGGAACAATCTGATCCAAATTGTTTTGCGGTTTGTTTCCGATCAGTCTACTGGCTTGTGCTTAAAGTGAGTTTATTCTCAAAGCAGCTACAAGCGCCCGGAGAGCAAAGTGACACAAAGACAAGTTCAAGTTCAACAATGTTCTCAAGGTTTAATAAAGAACACAATATATATACAGAATTGTTCACTTTATCTCTGAGGTGAGAATAGCCGGATCAGAAAGGAGCATCAGCAGAAAGGAGGAGGAGGCGGGTCAGGGTTATTTCACAGATATATTGTCGAGGGAGAGAAACAATAAATGATACAGTGTGGTGAGAGAACTCAGTTTTCACAGAATGAAACGCAAGTCACAACAAATCCACTGGGCCCTAATTAGCACTAAACAGATGATGGGAATGTCTTTCATTTTGCAGGTATTAAGTCAAAGGACTGGACAAAGTGAGACGTCGGCCTGATTATGGTGCTGGATGAAAAGAACATCATGGAAGTGCTTACGATTCATTCTGAGAGGGACGTGAATGAGAGTGCAACGTTTATCTGCAATCCATCCAATAGTTGTTTAGATTTCACTCAAAACCATGGATGATAAAAAAAAAAAAGGCTTTTGGCTCCCCCTCTCAGACGCATTCACAGATGAAATGTTTTGTTTGATGAAAAGGGCTCTATAAATCAAATGAATTATTATTATTCATGTCAACCTCATGGTGTCACTACAGAAAAGTCAGCCAGCCAGAGACCAGAGACCATGAATGTACAAACAAAAGTAAGTTTATAACTCCACCTGGACCAAAATGGTGGAGGACTGACCGACATTAGCATCCCTACAGCAGATAGTGTGGAGTTTATTTGCAGCGATATGAGCAGTTAGCGTTTCTATTGCAGCTCTGTTGCTCTTGTATGATGTGTAGTTGTACAGTATGCACAGCTGTGTTAATGTCAACTAAATAGGTACACTTAGAATGGACTGCAATATATGCTTACGCCTCACACTGACAAGCACGAACGTATCGCAAACATTAAGTGGTTCGATCTCGGTCTAAAACACACTGCTCTCACAGTCACTATGCAAAAAAACAACTAACAACCCTCTTCGCCTCTCCATGTAATAAGCGCCCGTCCTTGGCTCTCAAAGTGCTCCCTCCCTCCACACATCTCCTACAGACTCTGATTGATTCAGGTTGGACAGTTAGTGGATTTCCATCATCTAATGCAAGCTGTGAATGCTTCTCTTTTGTCCTGCAGTTTGAGCAACTGTCAGCCCCCGCGTCTTTTTCTACTTCAAATAACATTTTAGGGAGCCGGCAATCTCCTTGGCTTGTCCTTTTATTACCACACGCGCTGACTGCACATTGCTGCTGCTTCTTGTGTGTTCGTATGACACCAAAACACTTAATATTTTTTTTAGAATTTTTGATAGGCATCTATTACCAGCAAGTGTGCTGCTACTGCTGAGCCGATTAGGGTTTTTTTGGAATTCATGTGGACCGTACGCAGCGAGATGTGAGAGCAATTTTGGCTCTGAAAGAGAGCTGCTTCAATGAATCAATAACACAAAAGACAGGACGCTTAAAACTGGCAGGAGCCTTTATTTCATTCAACATTACATAAAGAAAGAAGCTATTTACAATTATTTTGAAATTGCGGCTATGTATTATTCTCTCCTGATGACTACGGATGATCAGTAGTAGTCCTCCGGGTCACCTTTCTCCCCCTGATTCTGAATCTGCTGCTGCTTCTTGTACAAATCAGCAATCTGCAGAGACATGGACAGAGGTTGAGAGGGAAAGAGGGAGGGGAAAGGGTTGGCATGAAAGAGAAGGCAGGAGGAAGGGGGAGAAGACCATCAAGTCAGGTCAGTAACATGAAGAGGAAAAGCTAAAAATAACAGTTTGATTATTCATATTGCGGGCTTTGAAGTCGGCGACTCCCAGCTGCTGGCTGGGAGACGGAGGTTGTGTTCACTTGAGCTCAGGGTTTCGGGGTGAAGCGGTGGAAGGCGGGGCGGGGGTGAATAATGTAGTGGAAAGCAGGGCCCACCCAGAATGAGCAGCATCAGTGCCAGTGCAGCGGGGCGGCACAGTGAGGAGTAAAACAATGAAAGAAGATCAAGGTAAAGCTTTGATTCTCAGCCTGAAAACTGACTGAGTCCAAACGGTTCAGGCTCCATGTTTTTTTTATTTTTTTTATTCCTCCTGACTTGAACGAGCTCTTGCTTATTTTACATGCTTTGCTAAATGACAGGTTCAAACTATGAGTGAGTGAGTGTGTGTGCATCCTCTCAGATCATGTCAAGTTGTGCTTTTGAACATGTGCCGCTTCCCCACTTGAAAGAGAACAGGTTTTTTTGTAAACTGGATTCCACTCAGTGAGTTATATCATTTAGATGCAGCTGATGTTCCAGCCTGTCTTCCAACTGTAACGAGCCCAAATTTGGACTCCACAGTTAACAGATGGCTATAAATTCCAGTCAGTAAAAATTGACATTATAACATGATTCAGACCTTATAAATGCTACACTGGTTTAGTGAGTGAGTGAGAAAGTCACAATGAGCAATGGTTGCGTGATACATGGCTGTTGGCTGTCAGTGAGCACCATAGACTACAAAAAATGGACGTAGCATACCCGTCGGGGTCCGTTCTCTCAGCTTGATCCAATAATCCTCGCCTACGAGAGTCGCCCTCTTGTCAGACTTTGACTCCGCCTCATTTCCTCTAACCAAAAAAGGGCATGTATGTGACGTTGGGGGGAGGTTTAATCATGCTGTGAAAACAGCCTGTTTAACATGGGGGTCAATGGGAAACTGCTTTATTGTGCAAACTACTCCTACTGGACACTCTGCACTTCCCTATTGGATCAACCAGGAAGTCGCTGTGGTGGGGGGTTGGTCAGCACGTCCAAGGTAACTCCTGACGTTGGCAGGCGTGTCTTATGATCAGGGCTGCCACGATTAGTCGTCGGAGTGGATGACATCAGCGCTGTTGAGATTTCACACGTTCATCAACATCCTTTGCTCTCGTGTTTTAACAAGTGGCAAAATACATGGGCACGGACCCTGGCAGACACGTTTGCCCACTGCAGCACAGCAGAGCACGTCCATTAGAATCAACAGCTGCTGTAATGTACCCACTACGGAAACCGCCGTGCTCCATGTGATCGCGCCGCACACCAAGAACAGAGGAGAGGAGAGACGGGGGAAGTGGACTTGATCATCATAGCAGTGCTGACAGACTGTTTGAAGAGATTACTAACAGGAGGAACAGGAAGCAGCTTTTAAAGTGACATCTTTCCTTTGTTAGTAAGTGTTGCAGATCTTTAAATATTTAGGGAAACTTTAAATTGTTACATCTGAGGAGGGAGTTCGGTGGTAGAATCCGTTAGGTTTGATTCACCAAAATGAAATAAGCCTACAGTTACCTACAGTTTTGCATTATAATCTGTAAACATCAGTTAACGTTTTTGCTTTTGTTGCGTTATATAATGTCATACAGTTTGTCAAAATAGAACGAACATTAATCAAAAAAAAAGTGGTGGTTAGCACTGTCGCCTCACAGCAAGAAGGTCCCTGGTTCAAATCCCGGCTGGGGCCTTTCTGTGTGGAGTTTGCATGTTCTCCCCGTGTCTGCGTGGGTTTTCTCCGGGTTCTCCGGTTTCCTCCCACAGTCCAAAGACATGCATGTGTTAGGTTCATTGATGACTCTAAGAATTGCCCGTAGGTGTGAATGGTTGTCTGTCTCTGTTCGTCTCTATGTGCCCTGCGATGGACTGGCGTCCTCTCTAGGGTGGACCCCCCCTCACGCCCGATGTCAGCTGGGATCGGCTCCAGCGCCCCGCGACCCAGACAGGGACAAGCGGTTGAAAATGAATGAATAAATGATCCGATTTGGAATGAAATTAATCGTCAAAAATAATCGATTGATCAATAAAATAGTCAATAGTTTAATAGATAAAAAAAATAAAGTCGAGAAAAATAGTCGTTAGTGGAAGCCCTACTGAACATTTTAGCAGAGAATCAAGCTGGCAGACAAAGTGGTGGAACTCTTTCAGCTCAGTGTGAGTATTCACTGTGTTTCACGGTCACTGTTCTCTGCTCTCCTCATGCGGGGATTGGGAGTGCAGCAGGAAGCTGCAGGACACTTTCCAGCTGCTAAGTTACTCTGCTGCCAATATCAGCTGCTTTGTTTCAACAATGTTGGGCTTAAAAGACGTGCATGAAGGCTGAAATTCACCGAGGTGTTGGGAGCAATTACCTCTAGCTGCTAATTTATTAACGCCACTGAAACCCTGCAGCGCTGTGCCGTCCATTAAAGCCGGGAACAGGACCCTTTTAACGTGTCCAAAGTCTAAAGTTGTTTCACTCTTTATAGTTTGAGAGGACATGAATCTCGACAGTCTCTCCAGAAACAATTAAGCAGTTAGTTTGTATAAGGTATTTCAAATCCTATACAATAGCCCGGTGATGTGTGCATTGATTTGTTATTCAGGCTGCTTGGATTGGGTCATAAATAAATGATGTGCTGTTGGGTCAGTGCGCAGGTCGGAGAGAAGCAAATGACTGAGAATAAAAACATCCTAAATCATTTAAGCTTCATTGATGTCTTTGGTAAAAACCTATGGTAACTGTGCAAGTGTGGTAATGGTGACATATAGAGAAACCTGCAGCAATAAAGGCTCTTTATGTTCAAAAGAATCGCAGCTTGTGACATGTTTGTGGTCGGAAAGTTAAGTATGTGTGTATTCAGGTGAAGGTACAGCCGACCTGCACATCTCTACTGTACTATATAATTCACTGTTTTGCCGCCGCGCAATATATTACCCAGAGTCCAACAGTAAACTCCAGAGGTGCCGCTTTACCTGACTGTTATATAGCAGCGTTCGTCGAGCGATGGGAGGCCACTTCATGAATCAACGCCAGTATTAAAAAAGCTTGTCCTTGCGGTGCATTTCACCTCTGAAATTTTAAAGGACAACTCTTGTGAGGTGACCACCGTGATGTCGATGCACCATCTCTACATGAGACATCAAAGTAACATGACCAAACAGACATGTGACTGATTTTCTTTTAGTTTATGTTACTATATGGCAGACGCCTGACCCGTTTGACCTCCTGATCTGATATTCTGATATTATAAGGGATGGGAAATGATAAGATTCTATTGTTACCGAGGCCATTATCCATTCTGCTTATTGATCCAATCTTTGATTCCCTTCCCTGTATCGTCACTGTCAAACAATAGACTACAACTACCGAGTAGAATAGCGATACGCTGTCAATTCACCTTACACACACAAAACCTCACCCCGCAAATACGAGCAGCTCCGTCTAACGCAATGAAAAATCGGCCCTGAAGCAGCACTCTTCTCATCTTTCTTTGCGAGATGAAGCAACGCTGTGAAACGCTTCCTCCTCTCCGCAATGCTTCCTCCTTGTTGGAAGTTTACTGTAGCGTCCAAATGGTAACCAAAGATTTGCAAGACTCTCAGGAGATGACCTTCAATTGTTAGTATAAGGATAGGCATGCAGTGTGGTCGTATTCAGTTTTTGTTATGAATGTTGAGGGAAACTTGATCGAAGACGGTCACCCCGTCCGCAGGAGAAAGAAAACCGCAGCCCAAGTCTGTTGTTTTAATATCAGGGTTCGTACACATCGTCTAAGCTCAGATTAAAGCACTTTCAAGTTCCATTTTCGAGCTTTTCCAGCACCTTACAGCTGTGGTTGAAAATTATTATTTCACTTTTTTTAACGACCATGTTATAAGAGCTGGTATTATGCTATAAACAACTAGAATTGTGTTTCATAACAACAGAAGGATAAGAAACTAAACTGAACTTCTATAGTATAGCTTTTTGTTGTCATAGAAATGCGGATACCTTGAAAACACAACATTAAAATTCAAGGATTTTCAAGTACTTCAAGCACATGTACGAACCCTGTAATATTCATTTATCTTGTTGTTTGGTTTTTATCAGTACTTGAACATTTTCAGCACATACAGTTTCACCTCATTTGCGGTTTTCTGCAAACGACAGTTACCACCTAGACACGATCCACATCGCCAGCAGCACACACAAACGAGTTTTAGGGTCGTCGTTTTGTAACAACAAACATGCCGGCATTGATAAAAGGAACTGAAAAAGCTCGGAGGCATACGATTCTGATGGAACGGACAATTTGGAACTGGTTCTCGATTCCCATCCCCATTACTCTACACTTCATTTCACTGTTGATTTCACACCCCTGGTTTTTAGCCTCCAACCAGGCTCATCCCAGTACAGTCGATCAGACGTACCTGAGCTCCAGTCGTGGCGTCTTCGGGCTTCTTGTCGTCTCTAATCCGAAGGAAGCGGGGGAATCTCAGAGAAATGCCCTTTTCTGGATCCACCTGAGGGCAGACACGTAGTCAGTATACAGTACACAACCATTGATGCATGCGAGCATTTGTCCATTGTTACTCGTGTTGTATTGAAAACAGTAAACCCTGGATGTGTTGAATCATTTTTTTTTAACTGAACAGCACAGCCTTTAGCAGGCAATGTAACATTCACAACATCCAAACAGCAGACATGCTCTACTGTGGATTTTGAGCTCCAGCTCTATACAGCACAGCATTAGCACTGCATCACTGTATATCATTTCAATTTATTGTCAAAACAGATAAACAAACAGAGGGAAGGTAAATGACATTCGAAGCAGTGCAAGTGAGCAAGGACCAAACTCCAAGCATGCTCTTAATTCCAGCAATTATATCATCAATTTCTCCATTTTGCAAGTGCCATTTCTCAGCCTTTGTAGGAAAGTCAGCCTGTCCATCAAAGACATCAAGGAGTTTTTTTTTTATTATGTTTTTTTCAACCCTTTCAGTTCCAGGACACAGACTGTGCTTTTGTCCTACTTTCATCCACCCGCCCCTGACTTTCTACTGTAAAAAACAGATGCATTGTACATTTTGTTTCCTTTTTCTAACCAGGGCTGTTTGAGAATCAGAACATGTCAGATGTGAATAATGAGTGCAGTCGAGACTTTTAAATATGTACAGATTTGGTTTGCCTAGAAAAAGAAACTCTGTTACAATACATTTGATTTGAATTCTGAAGTAGTCATATATGATATCTCACTATAGAACAATAAAAATAACATAGGCATAGATGAATTAAGTGCATTTTGACATGCTGACTTGCTACACCGACTGACATTGACACACTAATCAGTTTTTAGCCTCACAAGCGGTGTGGGAAGTGACAAATTGCAATTAATTGTTCATTTTTTTGGTATAGTTACCCTGAGAAAATGGTGGTAGCCAATGTCTCACACAAGTGCTACTGTCAGTGCTGAGGTTTCCCATAAAAAAATAAAACCTCTGAATTAATTCACATCTGGCCTTACACCATTGTTTCTAACAACTGAAGGAAAAAACAACACCAAAAAAGCAGCTACATGATGTTTAAAGCCATGGAGTAATTTGACAAATTAATAATATGGTGGCTGACCGTATGTAAAGCGCAGATAGTACTAATCCTCTTAGCAATGGTCTCATTTGTTTACAACAACTCGCACAGCTATCTCAAATTCAAGTGTTTAAAAGCAAAGTAGTACATTTTAAGGCTTACTGACAATGAAATAGGACACCTGGCACCTTTAAACGTTTTTTTTTTTGTAACTAAATAAGTTTAAAAAATGCTAAAACCGTCTGTCCTTCATCCTTTAAATGTTTTCAGGTCCTTCTGAGTGCCATTTTATTTCAGCTATGCTTGAAAATGAGAGTTGAATACTGTTAATGTTATGGCAGCACTTTATGTGCACTGTGGGACGGAGTCCAACACGCAGCCAAACTACGGGTAATAAACAAGTATCTGTTCCATTAAATCCAGCATCTTTTACAACATTTTTTAATAACTCAATTAAGACGCGCTAATTGTGACTTTTCACTGTAGGCAACAGACCGTAACGGGATAAATTTATCAGCGGAAACACATGGAGGAAGGGGGGGGGGGGGGGTTAACAGGCTGAACTGACCATTCCCATGGCAGCCTTGTAGACTGGCGACAGCGACAGGTCGGCGCACTTCACCTCCCAGACCTGCACGGCGTCCAGCCACACGTCGGGCTCTGCTGATTGGTCGATGCGGTAGTAGGCACGGGGCTTGGGCAGAATGTGCTCCTAGAGAACATAGGACAGATAATGACCTTTTTAATTACGAATTAAATGAAATGTTTATTGTGCCAAAAAAAAAAAAAAACCAGTTCCCAGAACCTAACGTCAATTTATGATGAGACAGAGAAAAGCAGTTAATCCTCACATTTTGAAATATAAACTTGTAAAAAATATATATATATAGGGCAATGCATTCACAGAGAAGCTGATAAAGAGACAGTGAAAGAGTGGCTTTGGTTGCCCTGCTGAATCCTGCTGCTGCCTCACTATCACTTCCCACGAGACAGTACAGAGACTGAACACTCGTATTCAAAGGATACCTGCTTGCCTGAGGGCCGACATGAGAGGGTGACTTCCAAACCACATTATCATACGCCTACATGAAAGATTTCATTCAGAAACACCTTGATACGCATGTTTGTAACCAGATATTCGCCTCTTTAGATACAAAAAAAAAGAAGAGAAAAGTCAGAAATAACCTTGCAGTGGAGCTCGGGCCTCCACCACAACCACACTGTTCTGTGAGCAAAACTGTCAACTACAATATTTAATAGTGCCTTTTCAACTTTGACACAAGCAATCATTCTGCCAGCATAGGTGTCACGCTTTGATACAATGATACCCATCATGTTTTGGTGTTGGAAACGATCTCGCCGAGCGTGACTCTGGAACAGTGTAATGCTAGCTAGGCTGCTGCAGTGTCCACAGAACTGGGTCATAGTTAAATAATGCTGGGAAAAGAAGGCTCCAGCAGTAGTGGAGCTGCCTTTCTCACACATTATTTATACTGTAGGCATTCAAGTGACTCTCTTATCTAAGTGAGATGGTAGGCGTGTGGAGTTTTATAAAACATTGCTGCCGACAGACACCGGTTAGCGACGCGCCTTAATGCTTTATCCGACAGGTCGGGCATCAGCTCGACGTGAGCCACATTAAATTGAGTCTCCGTCTTTATAAAATATAACAATGCGGATTTCACTGCCACTTAGGTGCAAATATTTGTGTCAGTTACACCTCAAAGCACTGGGTGAAGCATCCGTCTTGAGGGCACATGTAAAGAGACTCATTCAAGTAGAGCAGTTACAATCAAGTACAGGTGCTGTTGCCGAGGGAAAATGACTGTGCAGCATTAATAAGCTAAAAAACGAAGAAAAAAAAAGTCTGACTTGTTTGGTGGAAACAATTGGAGATTTTATAACATTCGAAGCGAATCCCTCAGCAGCAGCAGCCTCTCAGTGGCAGCTTAATTACAGCGAGGGCTCACTTACTTGGGTCTTACCGTACATTCTCAGATAAAAGCTTTTGGTCAACAGCTCAAAGGGTATAATCCCATTTGTGGAGACTTTAAACATCTGTGCAGGACGCGCTGAGTGTCACTGACAATACCTTAATAGCACTCAAAAAGGACATCATTAGGGTCTAAAAACAGTGATCGTGTCAGAGAAGAGAAACTCAGTGGTGTGTGTGTGTGATATGACTGTTATTGTACTGATGGAACTGGTGCTGTGGAGTGTACATAACACTGAATATATCAAGGGCAATATTTGGAAATGTATGGAATCTTCATAGTTCTGTCAGTAATAATACCGTTGCGCTCAACAAGGTAATATCTGAGGAATGGGAAAGTGGCCACATTGCTAAAAAAGATGTCTGACATGGCAACAAAGACGAACAGACCCACTTCCTTGTTTAACCTTGATTTAGTGTACTTGCTGGTGTGGACAGTTTTCCTGTGCAAAGAGGGATTATTTCCGACACCTTGGGTACTCTCTCTCTTAGCTCCAAATAAAGTGATTCTTGCTGTGGGGGTTTTGTTGTAAAAACACAGATCCCTGCTATTTACCTGGTGAGTAAAATGGCATTCTTAAAATGCAAACATAAGACTCAAGTTCTAATTGACTGGGACTTAGGTGCTAGTTCAGGGCTGCAGCTAACCTTCTTTTATCACTGGGTAATTGGTTGCCTACACAATATCAGTGAAAAGTGAAAAATGTCTTTAAGTTGATTGCTATATCAGCTGCTGGATAACCTGCCTTCACCAGCTTATCCAGCAGCTGCCCCTCCGTCACTTATGGAGGCTTCGGGTTCATCAGGCGCCGACACTGTGACTATAACTTACA
This sequence comes from Echiichthys vipera, assembly GCF_963691815.1. Lineage (NCBI taxonomy): Eukaryota > Metazoa > Chordata > Actinopteri > Perciformes > Trachinidae > Echiichthys > Echiichthys vipera. Next base: position 6,416,372 of record NC_139840.1, on the reverse strand, counting down.
GCCTGATGTTAAGAAGCTGCGGGGCTCAAGTGTTACATACATGTGTATCTTACATATTGTCCGTGTCTTATCTGTCACTCTGTTGCTGTTTTTCCACTTACATTTTTATATCCCGGGACAACTTTTTGCCTTGACGGGAAATATCGTCACATTTTAATATGTGGGACGAGCTCTTATCACACCCCTAGTTAAGAATGCTAAAACTGTTAAGCTACATAGATTGTTTGGTATTATTCATCTAATTGTTTAATTAAACGTAGTAAGCTATGTAGATATTATAAGAAAAAGGGAGTACTGGTTAAAAAGCTGCAGTTTAATTCTCAATAGAGATGAGAACAAAAACCAAAAGAAGGTTATCAGTGTGTCCCTGTTTAAAGCACAGCAGCTCGTCACCCAGAGGAGTGAGAACAGAGCCAATAGTCTACGTGTCTGGACTTCCATCGGCCTGCAGCACTGCAACCAAAGCAACACGGCCACACCAGCAGCTCGGCTTAATTCACCATCCATCACTTTCAGATGGAGGGCCTCATTACAAAGCACTACAGTACAGGCTATATTGGTCTGGAGAAAAAAAGAAAAAAGAAAAAAAAAAAAGGTTTCACCGCCTTCTCAATCACCGTTTACTGTGATTCTGCACTGTGCAGCAGTTTGTACCACTGAGTCTAAACCCTTAACCTTTAAAACATGACGTATTGGTTACTTTACTCCAAAATACACCACAATATGTAGCATGATGGTACATTGAGTGTTATCTCACAATTAGTACTTAGTTTAGAAACAGATAAGGGCATTTCAAATCAAAAAACCTGGCCATACATATTACAACAGGAATGCCAAAAACTGTATGGGATTGGCATAAAGTGGGCTTGTCTTGTAAAGTGGAGACATGTAGGTACCGCTTAAAACATTTTATTCAGATATCTTGAGGTGAAAAGGCAAGTGACCCCTTTGAAAGTGGCCAGGCAAGTTTTTCCCCTCGTTCAAATGTAGCTTCCTAAATTAGCCAGCTTTGGAGCTTTATTTAGCATGACATGGTTGAAACCAATTCATTCTTTAGGTCTTCTGCTTTCACACGATACCAATATCTTCACTCTAGCTTTAAAGTGGAGAGCGCTGCGGCCTACTAGAGACAGTTAGGAGTAAGAAAGGAGTGAGGGTTCATTTTTAAAAAAAAAGAAAAAAATCGATACAGTATCACAAAACATAAAATCGAGGTGCTTAAGTGAATCGTTATTTTCTTACACCCCTTATTCTAAAAGAATCTCTGCTCTTATACTTCTGTGAAAGTGGGTCTAAATGCAGCCGATAAAGTCAATAAAAGTACTTCTGACTCACAACAGCTATCGTTTTCAGAGAGCAGTTGTCAATTTCATCAAATACTGCTGCTCAGGACCGAACCTCTTCAAGTGTAAATTGAAAAGGCAATTCATTACCCAACATCAGAGCACGCCCGCACAGTTATTCCAAATGCAGATTTCTTTTTATTGGTAAAACGGAGAAGTACTTTATGATCTCTGTCCAGTGTTTCCCACGAGCGTGTGATTTAAAGCCAAATTACTTCAATTCAGCCACTTTATCACAGATTGGAAACTTAATTTGCAGTTAGGCGTACAAGATGAAAGAAAACAAAAAAACACGAGTACGAAAAATGAAAGCCAAATTACTTGTATTTTGTCATCTATTTTTAGCCACGCTGTATATGGCATGTTCAGAATAGTAGACACTATGTAGTCATAACTGGAGGAAGAAGAAACATATTTTCTGTATTCCCTGTGCTTACGTGTACGACTTCTCTCATTTTGTCAACTTAAAAAGTACCTGAAAGCATCGCTGTATAAATGACTGCAGTATTCGAGTTGCATTGCAGAGGTACATTTGCACACTGTCCGTCTCATTTTCGTATGAAAGTCTCCATTTATATCTGAAAGGTTGGAATGAATGAAGAATTAAATGAGGGAATGATTATTTGCAGAATGGAAGGGCCCCAAAGACCTCAGCCGCACTCATTCTGGCTCTTGTAACCTCAAAATTGACTCTGAATCCGTTTAAAGTAATGAAGGAATTAAGTACCTGTAGCTGCAGAATGTTAAAAACCCTGGTGATAAATGAAGGCATCAACGTGGGAACATAAGTGTGGAGTTGTGATTTTTTTTTACTTGCACGAGTTGGTGCAACAGTCACGCTGTGCCAGGTTACCTTTAAGAACTTGTAATGCTGCTCCAGATCTTCATCCTTGAAGCCTGTCCCGATCTGGAAGAGACAAAAGCAGATGAGACACACACACACACACACTTAGATATACACATACACATATTCCCTCATGGTGAGACAGCAGACATTTGGCAGCAAGCGGCAGAACACAGAACAGCAAGTAAATCCCCCCTACACCACATCTTTGTGCTTTGCCTGAAGCGTCATGTCGTCTCTCAAAAGACCTAAACCCGCTGAGACACGAGAAACACCTAACGGGCTGACATGCACAGAAAGGGAAAGAAAAAAGGATGGTATTTCATGCAAATATAGCATTTTTCAGCTCACAGATGTATTCTAAAGGCGTATTCTGCAGGTGTCCACCAGACGCTTTACGCTCCTGAGGCTGCAGTCAACACAAGGAGCTTTAGAGGCGCCTCATTCAGCTGTGGGACCTTTATGTTTTCAGTTTAATCTATCAGGCCAGGCCGAGTCCCCTACCAAGCCAACTGTTGTGTGATTCTACAAACACACTTTGGGTTGTACTCAAAGTATTGAGAAACATTTTCACCACTGTTTGCAATTTCAATTCTTATTATGCAGATTTAAAGCTGAGGTAGGCAGGGTTCTTTTTTTTTTTTTGCATCATTGGGCAAAAATTCCACAATAACATTTCAGCATATTGTAATTCAAGTGGTCTGAGAGAAAAATCAAGCCTATGACGACAGACTTTGGCCAATCACATGTCATTTCAGAGAGAAAGCGGTTTTGTTGGCTGTTCTATAAATGTAGTTGTGCATTGGGCTTCCCATTAGGTGGTGAAAGCCTCATTCAAAGGCAGAATATTCTGAAGAATAAGTTGCTATTTGGCAACAACTGCCTGTACTGCAAAGCGACCTGAAAAGAGTTAGAGACTTATTAAAAACAGAGTCTGGTTCATGTTTATGTCGCTAGAGCCTTGAATTAAGTCTGTCATCTCAAGGTGATTTACAGGCACAGTGAAGAAAACATGACGGCAATCATAGATTTGCTGCTATATAACAGCATCGGGATAACAATCATGATCGGGATGATTGGTGAATGACCTGTACAGGTTACTATATGATGGGACGAGTTTGGGACACAGGGCTGCAGGAGGAAAACTACACTTTAAATTCTGGTGTTTTTTCGCCTTTTCCAGAACGCTGCCTACCCCAGCTTTTAGTTTCTATTGTATTTGAACGAACGGAACACTTTTGTTTTTGAGCCTTTGATTCACAGGTTTTTTGCTTCTTGATTTTTTCTCCTTTGAAACAAACACTCATACAAGCCTGGTGCTAAGAGTCATTCCTGCCTGAAGGCAGTAAGCTGTAAGGTCTGCTGAAAGGCAACATACTGGGCTTACCCAAGACAATCATTTAGTGAGATGGGTGCTGACATGATAACCAATACTCATGCTGAGACAACATAGCATTAAAGAAAGTGAAACAAGAGCAGAAATAAATGTATTCAAGTGACTGGAATTTACAATATGCAGTACCAATAACTGAAAAATATGAACTGAACGAGCCATTTGTGAGTCCATGTGATTTTTATGACTCCTGGGAAACCCAAACTAAAAGAATACAATATGCGGTAAAAGGTAAAGTAAGGGTGAGTCCAAATAAGCTGTTGCAGTGACCGTAACCTAATTGTCTTTTTTTGGTTTATTAGTATTCCTCTTATTCTCTGTGAGGGGAGTCTATGTCAACTGTGTCTGAGTGAACTTCACAGCAGCAGCTCTACAGCACTGCTCCTGGATCTGCGGGGGACTCGTGCCTCGCTCAAGGACATTCTGGCAGGAGCGACTACATTTGGGAAATAAAAATGTGGGTTAAATTCTGCTTTCAGCTATAGTTGAGCCTCTGAAACTGAGGGTTCCTGAAGTTTACCATGGCAAGGACAACAAGATTATTGCTTTTTGCCCTTGTGTCGGGGCTGACATTGGAGAGAAGCAGGGAGTGTGTGCTACATCATGTCTGCCACTTACTTTGAAAAAAGTGAGTTTGGCTCTTGTTGCTGTGCAAGGGGGCGGTGATGCTTCAAATACAACTTTAAGGAAGCACAAGATGCAACTGCCAAGCTAACTGAGATGCTGAAAGTTTAAAACATTACGCCAATGTAAAAAACTCTTTCCCTGAAAAAGATCTGAAAACTGAAGGCCCCTGAACAATATCTGAGAGCTGAAGGGCTCTCAAACACTGGAGCTTGCAGCTGTCCAAGCAAAAGAAGATTAATATGAAAATCAATAACAGACGAAGGATAGGAGCTCTTCATCTGACATTTTACACAGCGAGGGGTGTCTTCTGTTGTGTACTTTTAATGCACATCCATCCTCACCTCACTCTTCTGTGAAAACATTTTTCAAGGAAATTTTTTATTTATTGAAGAAATAGTGCAAACAGAACAAAAACACTAGCGGCCTCGTTCTTTCGGTCCTGACCCAGCTTTCATGACCATAGGTGAGGGTAGGAACGAAGATCGACCGGTTGATCGAGAGCTTTGCCTTCCGGCTCAGCTCTCTTTTCGTCACAACGGTGCGGTAGAGCGACTGCGCTGCTCCGATTCTCCGGCCACACTCACACTCCATCGTCCCCTCACTCGTGAACATGATCCTGGAGCACCAGGCTCCAGACAACACAGCCATCAGGTCCAAAAGGGACACACTAACCTCTCCCCACGATAAGGTGATGGTTCCCGGAGAGGAATAATTAGTTACATGCTTTGTGACTATTTAAAATAATTGCATATATATATTATAATTCAGATGACACAATCTGTAAAGCCTTCAGTAACCCCCTGAAGAAGAAGCGCCCGACTTAATGCTTCTCGCTTCTCCCTCTCCACCTCCTGCAAAGTAGAGGAGGGGAAGGGAGGTGCAACAAAGCCCCCAAGTTCATGGTTCGGAGACCCTGGTGAGTTTCAGTTCTCCAGGTGTGGTCTCTCATTTTCTCTCCCTTCATCTTTATGGGGAAGAGACTCAGGGGCAACGGGTAACCCAGTGTCACCAAGCACTCCCACAATGTTCAGTAACACAAATAAAACAGACGTGACGTCACTGCAGTGCGACAACAAGGGCCCACTACCCGTCCGCACACGCATGCGCAGTTCACCGATGGGTTCTGTCCACAATTTCACAAGGGTACAGACTTCAGTGTGTCATGAAACCATGCAGATTGAACGGGGTGTTAGTTTCAGTGGCCAGGGGGGGATTCGGCATGTGTCCTAGAGGATGAAACAACATCCCCTGTTACACAAACAAGCTGTCACAGACGGACGTTGTGTCATTGGATCTTCCATAGTTGGTCACACCAAGGCAATTCCCATAGTGACCTTTTAGGAAGGAATAAATAAGGGATCTTCTGCTCTCACAGCTAGTTTTTATTCAAATTTTGCCAAAAGTTACATTGGCGTAATAAACCATAAGCCCTGTGTTCTGTATGGTATCAAAACGTGTCGGATCTATCCCTGTACCCTTGTAAAACATGCACAGACACACACCTTGCAGACAGACTGGAACTCCTCATTCTCGTCATCGTAGCAGGCCAGCAGGAAGCCCCCGTAGGTGCCCGTCCTCTTGCCTTTTCCCAAGTAGGCACCAATCACACACAGGTCCACTGTGTCGCCCACCCCATCCAGGTAGTCCTTTTTCAGCTGAGGGAGAAGACAACAGTAGGCTGCTTTTCATTCAAAAGTTTATATTATTAGTATTATGCACTAAATGAACAAGAATGGCGAAAATATTATTTTATATGCACAGAGAAGTAAATGAAGGCCTTTATACAGTCCGACATGCATTGAAGTGTGCTCACATGCGTATGTGTCATAAGAAAACAAAGTTTTTTTCAATTATGTAACACATTACGACTGTGTCTCATACACACCTTGAGCCAGTTGTGAGAGCGCTTGGCAATTTCGTAGGTGGCATCCTTCTCCAGAGTCTTGACCATTAGACCCTCGCAGGAGTCTACACATGCGCCCACACACACACACACACACACACACACACATTAGTACACCAAAACACGATTCTAGTGGTGCAGAAAGGAAATTAACAGATTATCTTTCAGATACGTGGAAGGTCTTTGTCTCCTTCTGAGACACGCACACAAGTTGAAAACACAAAGAGACAGTAGACAAAGTCACAGGCATGTAACTTGTATACACACATAACACACATGGGGGAAAGACATTCTATGTTCTTTCTCATATATAGAGCCAGGCAAACACAAGGCAAGAAGACCCAATTACACAACTCACAGGCGCTGTCTCTGCTGCACACACATGCACACTGAGGCACAATAACACACCATAACACACAATAACACATAATAACACCACCATACGGACCAAACAAAGCAGGCAAGAAAACAAGCAGACAACTTCTATAGACACCTCACACACAATTTACACTTAAAGGTAGCAAGCAAGGCCAGAGAATATATGAAAAATGCGCACAACACACAGAAAGGTAGGAAGGAAAACAAGTCCAAAAGTGTGTCTCAGTCTAACCCACACAATCAGTAACACACACACCTCGGACAGACTGCTCCAGGAACTCGGCGATGGCGTCTGTGTTGTCGGAGTCGATGGATCTGGCGAACACAAACTCTCCCTCCACCTCAGAAAAGCTTTCCTTCAGCAGAGCCCGACGCCGACACAATGGCTGTCGCACCAGGGACTACACACACACACACACACACACACACACACACGGCATCATTACAAGCATTTCCTTGCTTGAAGCCCTACAATGACAAGGATAAAATGTCATCTCAACTAGCTACACACAGTCTCAGAATATACTCACAAATACAGTCATGAAAGCATTGGACACATACAAACACCAACACGCACAACCACACACATACATTCTCAAACCAACCCAACACACAGTCTTAGTTGCACACAATCACTTCGGTTTCCAACCACTGCAGCAGGTTTTGGGGCATTTTGAAATTGTTCATTAAAGTTATAATCCGTAGGATTTTCATCGAGCTAATTGTCTGTTCAGTTCCTATCTATCAAAGAGTGAGTTAAAGCAATGGTGTTTGATCAAAGTACCCACTCATAAAAGCACCTGCATTTGCCGCTTTGCTGAAAAATAGGATCTGAGTGTCGACTTTGCAGTGCTAAAATAAAATGTGCCGACAGTTCTTACGTTGTTCCCCTTCTCCCTTCGGACATTCTATCAGTGCTGTGCATGTGAAGGCATCACGGCGCATCGTGCTGGTGAGCGCTGCCAGTTTACTGCCGCCATACAGTCGACACAGTTCGGTTTTGTAAGGAACTGTGGGAGATGAGATCCCAGAGGCGCTCCTGCAATTACATCTTACCGCCAAAACGGCTGCTAGAAACAACAAATCTCAATTCTTCTAGACTTATTCAAAATCAAAACATGTCCAACGCCTGGGGAAAAAATATGGCAACGCACCAACATGTCTATAAAAAGGAGAAACCCTCTTGGTTGATAATGATGTCACAGGGCGTGTTTCCTCTTGTTCTTTGTCTCTATTGATTTGGAGCTAAGATTTTAGAGATGATGACGTCATGATCCCAAAATCCTCCAGTGAACCCAGACCTTTGAGTACATCTGATTAGAATAACGTAAGTATTTAAAACTGCACTAATGGATTTCTGGACATAGGCAGAAGTCTATTCATTCTTCTTTTAGCTCTTTTTGGTCTCTACCAGCTACTGAGGGAAATATTGCCAGCTGCTAAAGAGTCAACGCTGGTAAATGGGACAGTGGTTTGTCCACAGTGAAGCACATCTAGATGTTGCATTATTAAAAACAAAAGGTGCTTTATACGCTGCTGTTGTGTTTCCTTTAATGGTCAAGCTGTTCCAGCTTTACCCGCACTGCCGCAAAACCCCCTGTAACGTAGGTCAACATGTCACACAGTGTTCCTTATTTGGCAACAGATAATAAATTAAGAGACATTTATTTGAATGAAGATTTTTTGGGTTATTGCTTAAAAATAAAACAACAATATAATGAGCAAGAGCTTAATTGTAGAATTCTAACTCCTTCTCTGGTGTTTTTAACGTTTAATTCCCAATAGTAGTGGAACTTGGGGTCCTCAGTGGAAACTTTGGTCCTGCTAGCAACCGACTGCCTTCCCACAATGCAACACTAAAGTTAGCAGTGATAAGAAGTGCAGGACACAGGAAATGGGACAGTCACATTTTATGGAATAGAGAGATAACCATTCACAAATAAAAGAATGAATAAAAAAGGTCAACTGCAACAAAAGGGAAAGTACAGAGAGGAATTAATTCAAAAAATTTACATAAATGCCACATTAGGTGGGAAGCAGCAATGAAACGGCACAGTTTAAGAGTCACTGGTGCTCTTGTAATTCTGTAATTTTGTGTCCGTCCACTTGGGAATATTCACATAGCATTGGCTGATGGAAACACTCGCTGATTAGCATTTTCTTCGGCTGACTTTTAAGAAATTGGCTTAAAAACTGTGTATGATTTGGTTGGAATCATACAATCCCACATGCAGTCACAATTACCACCCACAAGACACGTGCACACAGACACCAACCCACACACACACACCATCTGACAGTCTCAAAAAGGCACCGAGCCTTTCTCTCATACAGACTCAGAGGCGGCCTCAGACAGTTATATATACACACACACACACACACACACCCTCCGCTGGAATTACAATAAGCGCTACAATCATTATCTAGTTACGGCCTCCAGTAGCACCATCATTGGCATTCAGGGACGTTGTTGACATCTCAGCGGGGCCCCCGAGCGTGCAGCGACGCTCACAAACAATAAACACACACACAGACACGTGGGTTTTAAAACGACAGCACGAGTGCTGAGAGAGATGTCGGGGTAATATTTTTCTCCTCAGCACCAGGTCTTACCTCGCCGTTGAGATAGAGGAGGTCAAAGGCGTACACACACACTTGGACTTTGATCTCTGAGGCATCCACGTCCTGCAGGGAGGCATCAACACACACAATTTGAATACTTTTTCCCCTTGACAAAAAAATGCAAATAGATGCATCTTATTCACAAATTGCTACCTCCAACCTTGGGGCTTGTTACAAAGAGCTCTTTGATTTCCTTCCCATTCATTTTGAAAGTCTACCGCCCCGCCTATTAAGTCCCCCCTGTAATTTCTACCAACATCGCACCTCCTCGATTCATTCATCCTCCTCTCCCAGCATATTTCTCCTGCTCTTTGACTTCCTTCACTGACCTCTTCTGCTTCTCCATCTCCTCCTCTAACCTCTCTTGCACCTCATCCTTTTTTATTCCACGCTGGTTTACTCCTGTCAGTCTTTAGACTCTCCACTCTGCCTTATTACAGAGTTTCCCCTGTGGCCCTGATGTAAAATTCCATGACTTTTCCATCACTACACCGGAGCGATGTTGAAGTCCAAGATTGGGTTGCACCAGCTAGTCGCAAATCCATGTTCATCCGTGAAGTCCTTCATCCAAGTTTCAACCAAGCGATTGACTAAATCAGGTCGTACCATTAAAACAACAAAGGCAGTAGGAAGACGACTGCTAGCATATGAATATGGATGTTATTAATGCAAAATGAAGAAAAAAACATGTTTGCTAAGGTTTTATAATATTGATAATATTATATTATATAAGGAAATGCACCACACACAATTGTTAAGCCTCAAGGACACAGTAAAGCTCAACATAAACAGAATCTTTGGTTGACAAGAAAACACCTCAGGGCACCTTTAAGAAATGTTTTAGCTAGTAAAAACGTGTAAATCAGTTGCTCAGAAACATTTTTAAAGCTTTTAAAATCAAATGCGGTCGCTTCAGCATAACGAGCTGTAGCATAACAAGAGTTTGGGGGTTTGATAGCTTTTTTTTACTGAATTTAAATTCAGTATCCAATCCACTTATCGAACAAGAATCCTTTAGAATCGGACCGTCATACCTGGACAACTAATCCTTATGTGAGAAATTGGTTTTGTGGAGCACCTTGTTTGTACCTAATGAGGTGCAAATCTCCATTTAGTAAACACTTAAGTTATAATTAGGCTACCCAACCAGCTTTTTATGTTCTTCTTTAGGAAAACACCTTCAGAGTTTGATGACATTTCAAACCTCCTATGACCAGTGAGGAGCGCTAAAGCGATGCAATCAGTCTGGAAACCTGAAAGATTTCTCTCCTAATTTATCCCCCTTCTCCTTTTCCTCTCCATCATTACTTTTCCCTCAGCCAATTAATGATGTTTAATTAGTCCATATGAGGTTTCATTTGAGATATTTCATTACAACAAGAAAGCTGTCGGTTGTAAAACAGTGGAGATGTTACAAAGCGCCGGAAGGGCAGTACAATCAGTTGGTGCATCAAACCATCATTACAAATAATTATGATTGTCGCAGTGACTGTAATAGTATCTAGCAAAAAATCATCAGGATAATCATTTTCCTCATCATCTTCTCCATACTGGCGCTATCGCTTTCCCTTTCCTAATTTTCATGGATATCATCCTGCACACTGAGCAAGGTCTAATGTGATTGGTGTAGTGGAAAGAGGCCGTTATTCTGATCAAAACTGGAAAAAAAAAAAAAAAAACACCTTGCTGACATTTGCAATCTCCCAGCTCCCTCTTGTCTCTCTCCTCGATCCATTTGACTCCTGTCTCCTTCTTATCAATCTCCCCCTCTTTCTGTCCGCTCTCTCTCCGTCCATCTCCCTCCGTCTGCGGATCATTCCACTCCATTATCCACCTCTCCGCTTCCTTCTGCTCTTTATCTCTGTCTTGTTTTCTCCCTTTAACCTTTTCACTTCATTTTTTTCTTCTCGTGTCACCTCTTACTTTCTACCTTTTTAACTCCCTGAGCATTTCATTCATCCTTGTCCCATCTCATGACATTGTCCACTAATATACCCGTCCATACCTTTCTCTTACGGGTGGTGAGGACCTGGAAGGGCTGAATCTGTTTCTTCTCACGATCCCAGGCCACCGCCTCTGAGTCCAGGACGCAGGACACCACAGAGTCCTTCTTCACCTTTTGAAGAAATAATGAAGATGTAGCATAAGGGAAGTATAAATTGACAAAGAGATGAGAGATAGTATTCTGTAGACAGATGAAGAGGGCTTTTCAGGATAGGGAAAAATAAAGCAAAATGATGTTATTTGCCAATCTGCATAAAAGCAAATCTGCTGTAGCAATCAGAGGGATTGTCAGGAACTCACACCGAAGAAAAGTACTACAAACTTGGACATTTATATTCAGAACAAGAATTAACTTGGAGCTTTTGAAAAGCATGAATACAGGCAATCAAACCGAAGGCATGTTCAGGCTGTCTCAGGACCTGCAGCTGCCCTCCATTTGTTGCCAAATGCTTTGGAAGTCAGCACATTAACTTTTTTCCCCCCACACAACATGTAGCGTTACTGTTGAGTAGCCATGTCTGCTGCTGCCGTCTCTGCTACTCAGCCAGTTACCAAAGTGTTGAACACACCCCCTCTTTTGGTCTGATGCCCATGCTGTGCCAAAAGGCAAATGTTTCACCAGAGATGTTTTGCAGTTTGTTTCGGATTCGTTGTTGTTATTTCTCCAGCTCCTGTATTAATTAAAAGGCTTTGGCAGTTTATAAATATTTCCCTGTTCAGGAAAAAAAACGGATAGGGTATTGGCCGTGGAGAAACCAGCTACGGTCAAATTATATTGACCATCACTGCTGATTTTCAAGATCAGATGGTGGCTGCTAATTATCTGAGAAACAAAATCCTGTTTGTGAAGCTTAGGGGTGTTAATCTCTTGGTCGATTTGGGGCCACCAGGATGCTTTAAGTGTTCAACTTGAACCAGATTGAGAGCCGATCAGTGAATGATGTCTCAAAGGTGATCAGAGAAAGCCAATCAGAGTTAAGAGCGAGAGACATGTTGGAGGTAACAGGTTGTTTGGAAACAGTCAAATATATCAGAGACAGAAGCAGTTATACTCATAAGGTCATTAGGCTAAGGGAAACATTAATTAATGTATTTGTATTAATATAAATGCATTAATGTATTCATAATTAAAAGCAGTAAGCTTCGGGAAAATGAGTTTCCCCTCATTAATATGCAAAATAATGCAGCAAGGTGCTGGAAAAGTCTAATCAGACCATCTCCTCTACGCAGCGAATATGTGTTCATGCAGACATTGTTCATGTGGTGTGTTTATGATAATATGTAAACACACACAGACGCAGCCGTGACAACATAATACCAGAACCAACGATTCAAATGTTAATGTCTTTAATCAATTGTCTGCCCTATTTATAACTAGCAATCGATTTATTTGATGAAAGTCTCATTTAAAACAATGAAGATGGATATTTTCATAGCACAATGGAATTAAATTAAGGGTCGCACATTACACAAACAAGAAAACAGTTTCAAGCTCAAATGAAATGAAGCAATTGATTAAAACCCCCACATTTTTCTTGTGTCATGCACAAACAGTACACCTAAACTTTTCCCTGGTTGTTGACCTGCAGCGGTAGCTACACATGAAAACATGACAGGATAATGGAAACTTCTCCATCATCAGAAGATAATCAAAGCCTGTCAAAGCCGTACACTAACAGTCCTTGTTGTAGTCTTTAAACCAATAGCACTGCTGCAAATAACACAAAAACTCTACAGTAGCATGGTGAGAGTCCTTACACATTAACCAAAGCACCGACAACGTAGTTAGTGACATCAGAGTTTATTAAAAGAGTGTTTTGAAAGACTTACCAACTCGACCGGTAGCAACTTGTCTCATAGTAAAGTCAATTCAAGTCGATTACAAATGCAATCGAAAAGGAAGGAGCCCATTGATGATTCACTCCATCAAAACACGTAAACATTGTGGTTTGTGACAGTTAGGTGAAATATAAGTTAATAATAGATGGTAAAAGGTTTGGAAAAGCCCCACACAGCTTTCCCTGCAGCACCCAAACATTACGCAGATCTCAAGGGTTAGGGGGCGTGTGGTGTTGGAAGACGCACAGGTAAAGACGACTAGCCTGCAACTTGAAGTGAACAGAGACAGAATGGTTCGTGTTTGTATCTTTCTCAGCTGCGAAACAAAAATGAAAGCTTACAACCCAGAAACTTTTCATAGGCTGCCATTGTGGTACGATGACCGTGCTCTGATAAACCAGTGGCTTATTGTTTCGAATCTGGACAGTGAGACGCTGATCGAGACACTTAGGCAGAGGGATTATCGCGTCTGCAGCAAACATTTCAAAAAGGACAACTTCCTAATTCTTAGGAGAGCTTCTGACCCAGGTGCAGCAGTTGGCTACAGATAGACTGGAGGTAAAGCTATATCACCAAACTGCCACAAACCACAACGTTTACGTGTTTTGCTGGATGAAATCATCAATGGGCTCCTTCCTTTTGGATTGCATTTGTAATCGACTTGAATGGACTTTACTATGAAACAAGCTACTACCGGTCGAATTGGTAAGTCTTTCAAAACACTCTTTTAATGAACTCCGATGTCACCAACTAAAATGTTGATGCTTTGGTTAATGTGTTAGGACTCTTATCATGCTATTGCAGAGGTTTTGTGTTATTTGTGTTAGTGGTTAAAAAAAACAACGTTTGAATGAGTTCAACTCACCGCTCCAAGCTAATTGGTACCACATTTGGCTGTAACAGCTGTCCCGGATTTCTCCGTTCACGGGAAAAATTGTCTCAATGGCTTATTTGATCAGTGTATTTGCCTAAAAAGAGCCTGGGATGATTTATCACCGGAATTTCACTTTAAGGGGTGTCAAGAGTGAAAATGAAGAGGAGCAAGAGAGAGGAAAAAAGTGAAGAAAAATAATTTAAAAGGGAGGGGGGGGGGGGGGTGGAAAAAGAGATGGTGAGACCGGTGAAGAGGTGAAAGCAAAAAAAAGGTGAGAGACAGGTGAGCGAATATTTAAGGAGTGTAAAGGGTGCAAGCTGTGGTGACAGGGAAAGTAAGCAGAGACACAAACCAAAAAAGAAAATATTACAGACAGGCTGTATCAAAGTGCTGAAAACAGATGAGAGAAAGAGAGAGACAGGAATGAACACGACAAGAGTGAGAAGAGAGGTGTTATCAAGAAGTAATGAAGAAAGGAGAGACAGATGATAAGGCAGACAGACATGAGAAAGAGATAAGTGGACAAAGAGGGCAAAGGTGATAGTGAGAGACAAAGAGCCATGTAGCTTTTAAAGTTCTTAAAAGAAAAGAAAAAAAAGAATGAGAAGAAAGTCAGACAGAGAAACTTGAGCGGGCAGATGTTATTTGAAATGACGAGATCCGGGGTGTGGGAGAGTGATTGGGAACAACACGCCACAACGATGGAGCGTGAGTTTGGCCGGAGAATCGGAGCAGCGGGGGCGGTGTTGCAGCCACTCTACCGCACGGTCGTGACGAAAAGAGAGCTGAGCTGGAGGGCAAAGCTCTGGATCTACGGGTCAATCTTCGTTCCTACCCTCACCTATGGTCATGAAAGCTGGGTCATGACCGAAAGAACGAGGACGAGGGTACAGGAGGCCGAAATGGGTTTTCTCAGGAGGGGGGCTGGAGTCTCCCTTAGAGAGAGGGGGAGAAGTTCAGCCATTCGTGAGGAACTCGGAGTAGAGCCGCTGCTCCTTAGCGTTGAAAGGAGCCAGTTGAGGTGGTTCAGGATAATCTAGTAAGGATGCCACTCTGACCCCAGAAAAGCGGTTGAAGATGAATGAGTGAGTGACGCCACAAAAGTCAGATTCAGACACAAGTGCTGCAGTTCCCTCAACCCTGAGGCTACCAGAGTCTGCGACCATCTCATCTCTTTTTAGCGCTGGATGAAGCTGCATTAGCCTCCGCCATCGCTGGAAATTTTTTATTCAGTCCGAATAAAATGATTTAACAACTGGTGGATTTCTTTTATATTTGAGTGTGCCATATTCTTGCCAATTCAACATAACAAAAGAAAGGTGTAAAAATGCCAGAAAGGTAAGAATTGCTTTGAAACATTCTTGCTTATCTTCATTAGTCAGTATTTTGCGTGCAAAAGGGGAAAATCGCAAAAAAGTTAAATTTAACAAAATAGTATTTATTCAAACCAGCATGAAAACACATGGGCCTTTAACCACTGTTAAATGAAAACAATTCTGCAAATGTGTAGTTATCTGTTTCAAGTCTGTTCACTCAGAACAGTCTTGCATATATACATTACACAACTGAAAGGAACCTTTGGACATTGGATCATGCAATCCTGTGAACACTATCAGTTATCCCTCGCCAAGACAACAGCTAACAACAGCTGCAGATCACCACTCAAATGATTATGGTCTGCAACATCATGATTTTCACTGAAACATGGCTCATCAGCATCATTGAGCTAACAAGACGCTTTGTCCTTCGGGTGGATAGAACAGCTGATGACTCAGGTAAGAGGTGGGGTAGTGTGCATTAAAGTGAACAAGGCTTGATGTACGGACACTAGTAGCCGCGTATAAACTTGCTTTGTCGCTTATTTCACTCCCCAGACTCCCTGTTTCCTGCTACCCTTCGGATCCAAACACACACCTTGTGTCACACATACACACTCGCCCAGGAGAGCAGTCTGACTGGCTGAGAGGCTGGAGGTTGAAAGGATGGATTTTAAAAGAAGGAGGGATGAGTTTTATTTTGTGTCGTGTAAAAAGATAAGAAAATGTACTAGTTAAATAGTTCTAGTATCGTTGGGTACCAGTACCCAATATCCAGGTACCTGTGAACAGTACCTGGAAAGCATTTAATGTGAAGCAGGAAATGTTTGGTTTGCCGTATCTGTAAATTAATACAGTTCTGACAGTGCTACAGAGGCAACTGCTAAACCAAAAAATAAGAATATCTATGTATAATACAAAAAGGAAGAGGAAAATTAAACTAAACTCACTAACCCACATTCTCTCTAGTCGCCAGTACAGCTGCACGAGTTGAGCCAATCAGTTTAATGTAAGACATCGCTTGGTTTTTGCCGTTACCGGTAGGCTCCCTGTGGCCCTGATTACAAGCAGGACCAAAACAGCATGGGTCAGTGCGTTATCCCCTGCTGTAAAGCCACAGTGGCATGATGAAAGCAGGCTATACTGGGCCCATAAAAAAAACAAGCCCTTATCAACTAGTTGCACATTTGGCTGCTTTGCTATAACCTGTAGTTGCCGACCGCACATTTTTCTTCTCATCTTTACCCAATTTTAAACGTACCCCATTCCCAAACTTCTTTAAAGTCTCACCTGTGGCAGAAATGACAAAATCAGCAACGAGGGAGAGCTTCTTGATTTTATACGTCTTTGCAGTTCATGGTTTAAGCGGAAAAACACACTCGACACGCGCTAAAGAAGTCAGCGCGCTCAAGAAGTCAGCGCGCTCAAGATAACCTTCAGGTGTTGGCGATCTCTTCTTCTCTCTCCCCAAACAAGCAGACTGTGGGCAAGCTTGTTGGTTTGGCGAACATAGCCACAGCTCTAAATAAACTACCGGGGTTTTGCCATCTAGAGTTTCCTGACGAGTTCGTTTCAAATTTCCATCCTTAGTGGACACAAAAAAAGAACTTAATAACCAGTGGTAAGAGGCAAGAGGAAAAGGTAAGGGTAAAGACCAGCAATGATCGGATTCAACTCTGAGGTGTTTCAAATTGAGACACAGTCAGAGAGGAGGAGTGGGCACGTGGAAACCAGACAGATGAGAGACAGGTTGAGGAAAAACAGGCAAAATAAAAAGGCACATTGAGCAAGATAATTGTATGCGCTTGCTGTAAAAGCTCTCATTTGACAATCAAAGCCCGGACCGACTCTCCTCTCTCCCGCAGGGATCAGCCGCAGCACTGTGTGTTCAAGCGTTTTACCTTGGGAATGCGAGAGATGATATCGGGGTATTTGCTGGTGTTGTCTTCTTGGTTGCGGCTGAATATCCGAACCTCACCACTCTCCAGAATGTGAATCTGTTGAGAGGGAAATAAAAATAAACACCATGCCATAAATAAAATAGACAAAATCTAAAAAAAATATAGATAGATTCTTTTAAACTGCTCATATTATGAATTGTTATTACGAGTGCAAGCTCAGATTAGATGATAAGGTCTGATAAATGACAGTGTGAATAATGCATGTAGGGAAGGAAGAACTGCCAGTACACAATATGCTGATCAGACTAATTAACGTTTTTTTCCTTTGAGATGGCCATTGTGTCACATCAAATGATCATAAGGTCATAAAGTCTTACTGCTACTTGGAGCATTAGAAGCTCTCTTTCACGACGTACATGAGGTGAACAGGTAAGGACTTCACTGAACCACCTGTCAGCAACAACAGGGGGAGCTTTTATTAAATGGCTCTGGTTTACTGATCACACACATGGGTGGGTACATCTCTGAGGGAAGTATTTACTATACTTTTTACTTCAAATTTATGTCATAACCTTAGTTACTGGTTACTTTGAAGAATAATACACAATACTACTCAAACATTAATTATGATGTATTATCATAGATTAAGGCACACATTCACAAGCTACCCAGCAGACAAAGAAGTTTTACTTTGCATTTATGTATTAATATTTATAAAACAAAAATACATTATTTTGAAATGGGTATAAAGAATACTTTATTTTTGTTACTTTAAGTATGTTAATACTTTTGTACAATTTACATATGTAAATATTTGAATGCATACTTTGATTTCTGATGGAGCATTGCTACTTTTACTTTAAGTCATAATCCATAAGATTTGAGATATGTTGTTTCTAGAGGCCTCTTTGGCGGTTAGATGTAACCGCAGGTGAGCCTGTTCTTTCAGAGCTCTCCATTTTGTCGCGTTATACTTCAGCCCTTACTTCAAGCCTGACTCAGGAGTTGGAAGTTCCCGATTTCCGGTTACAAATGAATGCAGCATAACGGGCAGTGACAAGCTCTGTCAGCAGACCAACCGCTGTCAGCAGACCAACCGCTGTCAGCAGCGTCACTAACATGGCGGTCTATCCACATATACCCCGGGAATATCGCCACAGAAACGGATATTGCAATACTCTGCAAAAAGGCAAGTTCAAGTGTTTTATTCTCTCTCTTTATAAAAAGCTTTATTTTTCTTTTAAATACTGGAACTACAGAATGAAAGTATTACTTGTCTGAATTAATATTTTAAAATATTTTTGACAGGTTTGACGATGACTTTCTGTCACGTCCTGTTTACACTGTACCAGCCAATAGCGGCCGGCATTGCAGGTTGCCGGGTTGTCTGTCGTTAGGCTACAGAACCAAGGAATCATTTTGAGTTGAGAGCTAACGAGCTAATATATTACACAGCACTCAAAGAAAGACTTCCAGTTGAAAACTGGCTAACATTAAATACTGTTAAATGCAAAATTAATTGATTAGTCAAAATTAGTCTCTACCCTGTATGATTCATCCTTTGATATGGCGCAGGCTGATCGCTTTACACACTCGGCAACAAACCTGGCAACCCGACTGCTGGAATTATTTTTTGTTGTTGAGACTACGACCTTGAGAGCCTAGATGGCAGTTTTCTGCTCATTCTCCATATTCAACCTTTAAGTACAAGATCTGAGAACTTGTTCAACCACTGCCATTTTCACATATGAACCCAGGACAGTGTCAGAAGATCCAGAGTTTCTCTTTCACACATGCAGCACACATCAGGAGATTTACCATGTCAGATCCATTCTCACTTACTGGAAACGATCTGCATGTGTGAAAGGGGCTTCGGACTGCAAGTGACAATCTGTTAATTATCTTTCTATCCATAAAATGTCAAAATGGTGAAAGTCACAACTTTTCACAGTATGGTGAGAAAAGTATAAATTCAGCATTACAGAAGGCGTTCCTCACGCTGGGTTTTCACGAGAAGCCTCCACATTGGCAGAGTACAGCGGTTCACTTTACCCCCTGTGAGAACAGGAGTACGTGCAAAGTCCGCTGACCCAGATGTTTACTACGCTGCCCCGTTCTCTAAAATATGCAAGGGGAGACTCGCCAATGTGCCTCCAATATATTGTGAGCAACCGAAGTAACTGTGGAAACTCTAATGTCAAAACTGAGCCCTGCGGATGGAGGACTAGCAATAAAAACTACTCTCTTTACTAATATAGATCAAGTAAGAAAACCTGCCCTTACTCATTAATACTACTGGGTGTTTTACTTTGCCTTTATCATAGCACCGAGGTCAGGTTTCTGGTTCAAAGTGGGATTCTTAAAGTTGTTGCTTGCTTTGGACAGTGGGCCGCTAGTAGTAGCCAAGTCGCTAACGATATGAAGAAATACTGATGGATGACTGGATATCTATTGATCAATGAAGACTGCCTCTGATAAATAGACAGAAAATACAAATACACACACAATCACTTACTTGACTGATTAGATGGGACACACACTTCCATGAATACATAGTTATTTGGATTCATCGAATGCCACACACACGCAGGTATATACGTTCTTATGGCTGGGCACATTCACACAGACACAAACACACACAGGGGAGTGTTCAACTAAGTGGTGTATCAAGAGTCCCTCTGCTGGCTGTTGGAGGTAACGTCCACTGCAGTGAGACTAGAGAGAGAAGGAAAGAGAGGGTGAAGAGGAGGACGTCATGAGGTTCGCTCGCTCTGTCTCCATCCTCCCTCTCTGTTTCTGTTCCTCTCTCACTGCTCATCTCTCTTCTTCGCAATTCAACTCAGTTCAAAGGCACTTTATTGGCATGACTGTCCAAAATTAACAATACAGCTGGAGGGGTTTACATTACAGTCTCTCTCTTGCTGTGTCTCTTTATGTCTCCCTTGAAATTTCCTAAGCCCCACTGCTGTCTCCTTCACTGTCTTCGTGTTCCCTCTCCCTCATATATGTCTCGCCTTCACCATCTCTAGCCTGTTTCCTCACCTCCCCCTCCCTGGTCCATAATGGCAGAAGTAGCTTTCTCTGCCTTCAGGCCCAGAGCAAAGGCAGCACAATTGTTTATCTTAAAAGAATACACACACCACACACACACACACACACACACAACCAAAACACCATGCATGTAAGTATAGCTAAGTGAACAAGCAGCAGAAGTTGCAGAACAGCAATACCTCATACTCAAAGAACACAGCCGAAAGGTATATGCATACAAATTTCATCAGGCATATGTTGGGTGCCAAACGCAAGAAAAACAGAACAGTTGCACTTTGTCACTCTGTTACTTTGCCACCTACGTGCACACCAACACAAACACACCTGTGCGCGCTCTCCGTCATATTTGTACTCGCAGGTGAACGCCGCCTCATCGAACCTCTTCATCACTTCACCGACACCCTTGGTGGGGTGAGCCAACATGGGTCTAAGCGGTACACCTGGCAGAAGGAAGGTGGGGTGACAATTAAAGAAAGTAAAGTGCGAAAAAACAGCAGGGAACCAAAGCAACCAATTAAAAATAAGTCATACATTTTCCATGAATTCTAAGTAGTTGGAATAAGTAATTGTGCAGTTTCTTTATGTACAACTTTTAGGTAGAGGTGGAGGGGCATGGCTCTAGCAAACAGGGCTCCTGGTTATGAGATCGAGGCAGATTTCAGATCAGCTTTCCAAAAAAAAAAAAAAAATACCCAGAAGCTGTGAAATTTTCTCCAATGGCCCGTGCCCACATCGGCATCACACCCACAACCATTTCTGTGACAAAACCGCAGTTGAAATTGGTTTGTTTGCATTCTCATTTGGCCCTAATATGAAAGTTCTCTGACTCAAATCCCCTGGGGCTGCGCTGCTAAGTTAAGCTTCAAAAACAGCAAAGAAATATACCAAACAAATTCTTTTAATTAGAGCTTACAGAGCCAGATATGACAGGACGGAAGTATTTTGTCCAGACTGGCTGCTGCTGTCCAACAATTCACCAGCTCCTTTTAACTATTTCACATTTTAGAACAGATCCGCCCTCTAAATAACGATTGTTTACCTGCCAGAATAGCTGATAGATTTGTCCAACTGACCAACAACTGCCAATTTAGTTTCTCAATTTAGAAGTTCAGATGGTGGCTGGTATTAATTTTGGTGCCAAGGTTCCTTATCACAAATAGCTTGACAACAGTGTAATTGGGAACTAATCCTTAGTTTAGTGGTATCTTTTATCTTTCTGTGATAAATGACTCTACTAAAATAACTGACTTACCCCCCTGAACGGATCAATAAAGACCCAATAGTCCCTGTTTTGGCTCTTTCTGCTTCCTGATTTGTTGCGTACCTGGAGTGAGCTTGCAGTGATTGGGCAGCTCATCTATGCCTTCTTTTAGCAGAACAGGAATGAGGACGTCGTAATTGGGCATCTCGCTGGCCGGGAGAGCGTGGGGAGTGAGTGGGAGAAGAAGCAGGGGGTTTGGGGAGAGATAGAAAAAAAGAAAATAAAAAATCAATGTCGTCCAAAGTAGAAGTGAGCAGAATGAGACAGGGAGAGTGAGGGACGGGGCTTAAAGGGGATAAGGCATTGTGGTGGCACAGAGGAGAGACTGCACAGTGAAATGAGTGGGTTTGTTTAGGCTTCAGTTACCAGTAAGTCTGTTTGAGAATGAGACTCTTCTCTTCGATCCAGGCCCGCCTGCTCTCGGTGCTCATCCCCTTTCCTGCGTCGATCACAGCGGGAGGGAAACCTACAAGAAAGGAGGTGAAAACTGCAATTCAAACAGATCTGTGTAAGTGTTTGAACATTTGTTTGACCTGACATTTGCTGGATGGAGGTTCAGAGGCACTTCAAAAGGCCCAGAAATTTTCTGCAATACCAGAAGAATTCAACCGAAAGATGCAAATTCAGTCCCGCTGTGGTTAAATATTGAAGAGTGTAGGTCAAATAATCCTTTCAGTTCCTTATTCAACATTAATAATCACAATACATTCAAAATATGACTGAATACTAATTTATCAAGATGTATTATTCATTGTAAAGATCCACTTCAGCCTTACAAAAAAGTTGCTCTTAGTTAACCTGTCTGATTAAACAATAGTTAAATAAATAAAAATGTTAAAGAACATTTCCAGGCCAGACCACAGATCAAATTTCCCCAATGAGACTCTGCTCTAATTGACTCTTATTAAAGCACACCTCTAGTCCTGAGTGAGCCACGAATACTGATAAGTCAGGAATTAATCTATTTCAATTGGTGTAGGTGAGTGTTTTTTAAAGACAGGCAGACAAAACGTTCTCCAAAAAGGGATAAAGTATGCATACTGGTGAGAAAATGTGTCGATCTGACATTATTATAATTAAATACCTCAAGATTGGTTATGTATTGGTCTTCACATGATTATTGACGTGCATTATAAAGAATGTTAAATAATATTTTGTCACAGTGCTCTTTTAATAAAAGTTCTGATTACTTCATCTAATACCCCACCCTCCTCCCCTTTAGTGTGACCTCCCAGTTGGGAGGTTAAATGTTATAAAGGATCATTACGTCATAACACGAGTACAGAAGTATCTCACCGATACAACCATAAAGAGTCTGCAAGCTTAAATTTGAACCCCTTAATGATCCAATGGAGGGTCTGGCTGACATACTGTCTTTAAGAGGCTGAGGTGGGTTCTGTTCAAAGCTAGTAAAGATACTGTTATCATGTGGGATAAGACACTAAGGAATCCACTGGTACCATAACATGCTAGCTTGTCAGGGAGGGGGGTAAATTATATTAAGTTAGACAAAACTTTGGTGAGGGAAAGAGGTCCTTTGACCTCTGACCTCAAGATATCTTAATGAAATTGGGTTCTATGAGTAACCACTATGGTGTTTTTCCATACACATGGGCAGGCTTGGCTCTGCTTGGTTTGACTTGGCCTGTCAACCCAGCACGTCAGGGATCTGTGTTTGTCTTCAGTGGCTAGAGGCTATGGTTCTATAGCAGCTTTGTGTATTTTGGCTGTCTTTGTCTTTGGCTTGTTGTGGCTTTGCGCGGCCAATGGAAAAGGCCAACTTGTCTCCACTATACAGACATGCCCACTTCATGCTAATCCAGGGTTTCCCTCAGTATATTACTAGACTGGAGTCTTGACAGGCCTTAATGGACTTAACCATCGGGTTACTCAAATTTAAAGATGTATTTATTTTTAGTAATTTTTGTATATATTTTTAACATGATTTTGGATAGGTTTAAGAAGTGTCAAACTCCTTTAAGGAATAACTCATGCATTTTTGTGTGCCTAATGTAAAGCAGCTTGTGCTGCCGAACTGTCCTCCAGCTGTTTCTGTTTAATACACACGCGCAATGAAAGCGAGTGTGCGTGTGACGGAGAGTATGAAGTAAGTGGTAACATTGTGAATGTAGCAGCACAGTTTGTTGTCGGTGAATAAATGCTTCAACTCCTCTAGACCCAAGCCAAGTCACAGTGCCTTTGCTTACTACCTGCTGATTAAAGTGTCGGCGGCTAGCCCCAAAGCAAACAACAAGTTCAGCTTCGGCTCACTAGGCCGACCTTTAAAGTGGACCAGCATTTCTAAATTTAGAGACAAGCCGTTCCTCGAGTTTTTCTCAGCAACACCTTAGTCCAAGTATTTTTTTTTGTTTGTTTTTTAACAGTGGGACCAGCCATTCACATTGTAATGACAACCAATGCCGGCTCAACCACTCATACTAAAAGTTGAACCCAGACCGTTTCCAGTCCCCAAATCTTGGATATGATTATAACTACAACAACTTGACACACAGTGCTGAGCTGCATCCAAATAAATCTTTAGGTTCCCAACTTTTAGATGATAAGTGGCGCACACACTGTCTCCATTTTATCCACCCCTAAACATCCCCTGGACCAAACACCTCTAAAAAAAGAAAATCAAAAAGCAGGCAGTGTTCAAACAGTAGTTCATAAACTTCCATGAACCTTTGCAAACACAACTTGAAGCAAATAATTAATTTAAAAAAAATGTTTTTTATTTAAACAAAGCAGTCAATAAAATATTTTTTTCAAGGTTTTTCAAAAATTCACTGCAACCATGAGAGGTCCTTGAGCATGCAATCATAATGTGTGTGCACTACGTAATGTGCACAAAAATATTAGGGTTGATCGGTCAGTAGTGGTTAGAGATCAGACACACACACACACACACACGCACACGACTGAAGTCATAAATATCATCTGAAAGTCAATATGTAAATCATTACGGAGTGCTGAAAAGTCTACAACAAACACTTCTCAAGCTGTCATCATGACACACTGCAAGGCATTCTCCCTCACAGTCGCTTTACAGTGACAAAATAGCGATTTTCTGATTCTGCAATTTCTTTTTAATGACTTGACGGAACAAAAACTGTTTATAGCAACTTCCTGAAACTCCAGCAAGTCAGATATCATAATTGATTGGCCCAGACTCCCTAACCCGCCCCAAGCAATATTTCACACTTAACATTGTTGGCTTCATCGTCACAAATCCACAGCCTTGGGGTCATCTTTGACCCCCACCCTCTCTTTCCTTTCCCTTGTCAACCACATCACCAAATAGCCTTCTTTCAGCTCTGCAACATTACCCGCCTCCAACTCTCACTATCATGTACTGCTACGGAAACACAAATCCACGCAATTGTTACCATCAGGCTCGACTACTGCAACAGCATTCTCTATAGTACCACAAACAAAGTCCTCAATAAGCTCCAGTATGTACAGAACTGCCCGCCTACTTACCAGTAGCTCTCGTGATCACATCACCCCAGTCCTCCATGACCTCCACTGCCCCCCGATAAAACCCAGGATAAACTTTAAGATTCTACTAACCACCTAAAAAGCCCTCAACAACCTCTCTGACATCCTCCCGCAGCACACCCCCTCCCGAAGTCTCTGGTCTGCTGCAAACAACCTCCTACAAATCTCTGGGACTCTCAAGCGCCGAACCTGGGGTGACATGGCGTTGTCAGTCGTCGCCCCCTCTCTGTGGAACTCACTCCCAAACCACATCAAAAATGCTCCCACACTGCCATCATTCAAAACTGACCTTAAAACCCACCTCTTCCGACTAGTGTGTCTCAATGTATTCTTACCTTTTATCTTATTGTACTGTCTCTAATAAAGAATTCACTTTTTCTTGTATTCCAGTTTGAAGCACCTTTGAGTACTTAGAAAAGCGCTATATGTCTTATTATTATTATTATTATTATTCTCAAGCACTTTTTTCAAGGTATTCCAGTATTTCCCCCCTCAAAATTCAAGTGCTGCTGCATCTCGAATAAACCCTGCAATAAGTAAACTGAGTGAAAGACACGCTTTTCTACAGATAAGGGACCAAATCTACACTAGTATGACGTTTCAGCTGTCTGAGTTTCACAAATGAAGTGGTTACCTTCTAAAGTTACAGTCTTTTAGTAGGAAATTCCCTCTTTGCGTTTCTGCAGATATACAGTGTTTTCTGGCTGAGCGTTGGTGGAGGGATTGTAACACAAAGAGAGGTTCTATACTGTAGCAATCACTTACATTGGAGTTTCTTTCGGAAGGAATCTATCAATGGCAATTATGAACAGAACCAAAACCGATTCAATGTATATCGGACTATTGCTTTAAAGAGATAGTTCTGATTGTTTTGAAGTGAGGTGGTATGAAGAACTTATCCATAGTCAGTGTGTTACCTATAGTAGATGCAGGTCAGTACGCCCCAAGTTTGAAGAAGCAGGAGTACCGACACAGAAGCTACGCAATGTGCTGCTGTGGACGGGGGCAGCAGCTAGACGTATTTTAACATCCTAAGAAAGATACACCTAAAAAAAATCTATATCAGTTTACAATATATTTAGAATATGTTTACCTTTCCCTTGCTGTCAAACAGCCCTTTCCAACAGAAAAAACTGAAAGTGTTATCTATTTTCTTTTCAAAGCCACCAGACAGGCATTTTACCTTGCAGAACGTGGGAGTTGCTGCTTTACCAGTACCTCGATCAGTCAGTTTGTGTTGTTGTGTGACTGTGGTGAATCCGAACTACACCTTTGAAAACAAACTTGAAAAACTGTGAACCTATCATAAAGGTCAAGTTTACCTTGTCCAGGAGGGGTCAGGCACACAGCCTGGCTTAGTGCTGATAGGACACTCTGCTCAGCCAGACCTATCCTCAGCTTCCCAGCCAGGGACCTGTCAATCAGAACCACACGACCATCAGCGGTAAAAACTGATAAATCTATGTATGTATAATATGCACATGCATGTATGTGGTCAAACACGGCCAAGGCTGTCTATGTACTGTTTGTGTGACAGAAAGCGCTATTTTACCTTACTATGTAGCGGGCCTCGGAAAAGCGGCACGCCACAAAGAGGCCTTTGATGATGTCGATTTTCTTATTCATGGCCTGAGGCAGACGGGAGGAAATTGAGATTCAAAGAGGAAGAGCGAGAAGAGACAGAAATGCAAAAAGACTGAGGGCACTAGCGAGTACAAATTCCATGTTCAATGCAGAATGTTAAAAAAAAAAAAAAAAAAAAAGCAGCACGAGGATGAAAAGGGAACTAATTGCTTGAGAGATTCCAGCCAGGTGAAGACTTATTCAAAGGCTGAAAGATTATCCTCTTCTCTCTTAAGTGCACAAATAAACAAATAACTCCCAGTTTGATGCATAATCACATTAACATTTCCTTTCTTCTCCCTCCCTGACCCTGATGCTGAGAGCTAAATTGAGTGAAAACAGTATTTGCCTAGGAATTCTTTTGTTTAATGAAAATGTGATTCCCTGGCTCACCGAGTTCCCACTCATGCTGGCAATTTCCTTCAATTTCCTGAACACGCCCCCTGCTGTCAGACTGGCCGGCTGGAACATCATGCGCTGGTTGCTACGGGAACTCTCGGCCACCAGGCCCAAATCTCCTTTCTCCTGCGCCTCTGCCTTGATTTTGTCCAATTGTCGCCCTGGAAACAAGAGCGAGACGATAAATAGCAGCCGCCTCGCCGGCTGATGAGCAGAGAAGGGTAGCATTGGCAGTTAGGCTGAGAATGCACAAGCGAGTGTGCAAATGAATGTGTGTGTGTGTGTGTGTGTGTGTGTGTGTGTGTGTTGATTACCAGTTGCTTGAGCAACAGCTTTCATCAGCACAGTTTCTCCAACACCAAGCTCCATCCCCAGGTAGGCAGGACCCAGCTGGTTCAAACACAGGTACACACAGCACAGCAGGTCATCTGGAAAAAGAACACACACGTTGTATTGATACAACGCGCAAACAAAAGCACATGCCTACAAAGAGGAGCACAGACACACAAGTGATCCAGATTGTGACACAGCTCCAATCACAAACAAAACCAAGGACATAAAGACAGATGCAACCAAACAAATACAAAGACACATCTCACACACACACACACACACACACACACACACACACACACACACACACACACACACACACACACACACACACACACACACACACACACACACACACACACACACACACACACACACACACACACACACACACACACACACACACACACACACACACACACACACACACACACACACACACACACACACACACACACACACACACACACACACACACACACACACACACACACACACACACACACACACACACAACACCGTGTTAAAAAAAAACAGAGACACACACATCAATGATCTGACTTATCCTCCCACTTTTATGTGCAACCTGGCTTCATCATCATCTCCTTGACAGAGTGGCTGGCAGCCAGCTGACTGTGTAGCTATACCAGCATGCATTATGGGAGAGATAAAATACCATTTACCTGGAGAGAGCAGCAGCACGGAACGAAGCAGGTTCGACAACGTCTCAATGTTTCTCAGCCTGGGAAATGACAACAGGATTGCTTTAAGACAAGGAAGATGAGCTAAACGAATTTTAAAGCCATCCTGTAAATACTGAGATGGCAGGAAATGAGATTTGTCTGGAGGTTTTAATCGGAAACGGAAGATGGGGAGGCAGATGAACAGTTCATTTATGAAACGCTATACATCAATTGGAGTGGACAGGAAAAATACGAGTCATCATTCAATATCCTCGAAAGATAAAAAGTCTGTAAAGGTGTTTTCAATTTGAAGGCAAGAGACATGAGTAACAGATCATCCTTTTTAAAATGCATAATGGGGACTCCTAAGGCTAAAAAGCACATCCATTTCCTCCAACAACAAAAATAAGAGAGAAAATGTTCTTTCTGTTCAAAAGTTGTAAAAGAAGTGATCAGCCAAGTTTAAAAAGCTGAACTATAATTAAATGAAACCCAAGTGTGAAGTTGTTAAAATATATTTTGGAGCATTCCTAGAAAGTGACCCAATTGTAAAATTTCTCCATGTTCCCTGCCCTCTTAAAAAAAAAAATTAATGCAATTTCCTCACTTACTCTGGCTGGAACAGACTCCTCTAATTATATTCCACAAATTCCCAGCAGGCTCCTGAGTGGTAATTTTGTGCTTTGGTATATTCTATATCCTTTGTACAGAGTAGGGATCACTTTCTCCCGAATGGTGTTCACCAAACAAACACATTTCCCTCCATATGGAGCTCTTACCTGCCAGAGTCCTCTTCAATCTTCTCAAAGGTGCGAGCCACGGCCAAGTACGGCACTCTGGAGAGTGATGAGCATATAGTTAGCAGGCGAAGCATTCACACTGACGGATATTTAAATTCACAGCGTTTAACTGACTCAGCTGTTCGGAGCAGCTAGCAATTAGTGCAACAGTAAGCTTTGATTGAGTGTTATCAAAACCCCATTACAGCAACAGAAGGGGGGGACAAAGGTCAGAGCTGCGAAGGTGGGAAAAGTAACATTTCCTTTAATAAAAAAAGAACATTTACAAGTCTACAGTGACTTCTCTATGAACTGTCCGGACGCATCCGTGTGGTACCCCGAGCATGTTACAGCACACACAAAACATGACTCCACGCAGCAGCTTACTTGAGTCCTAAGCAGCTTGACTGACACTACAGCCTTGATGTATAATTCCATGTTTTTTCCATGACTTCCCATTACCAAGTCGGAGCACTTCCCTGGTCTGAAATTTTTATTTCGTCTGAGTTTTTTAATGTTTGACTGTGGAAGGCTGAAAAGAGAAAAGCAGGCTGGTTTCGCCTACAGTCGGGCTTAAAGATGAGGGTAAAACATGGATACAGCCACAACGGTTATCACGGCCTGATGAAAACCTTACAGCTCAAGATTTGTTGACATAACAGATGTTGGTAACATGTGGGAGCAGCTTCGGCGGTTAGCCATTATCACAGTTAATTATTATATCAATACAAATACTAATATGGATATAAAGTATGAAAAGGTATTAATAATAACGGGGTACCACCCTGTACTCAGGGACCTAGTTGAATCTGAGCACTGACCAATCGCAATCAGTTATTGAATTACACATACGCACAAATAAACAAACACAAGTGCTGTTTAAAATATTAAGGGATTTTATTGAACCTTAATAATAGCAATCAATAATCAATAGCCCTTCAATTATTTAACATCCATTATACAACTAAACCAAGCCAGCTAGTTATGCTGCCGTGAGTATGTGCATCTAAGATGTGCAGAAGAGAGAGAAGGAGAAAAGAGCTTTCAAAGCAGTCAGAGTGGTTCTGATCATGGCAGCAAAACAACAGCTGTCTTTTTTTTTATCACTTAGAGACCCAAACTGAGAACTCTGGATTCACAGTTGTCTTTCAACTGATAAACTCAGCTCGTCGGTTTTGTGCGGTGGTCAAAACAAAAACACGGCGACAGCCTCGGCAGCGTGTCACACTCAATTTAACCTTGACACAGAAATAAGCAGCAAACGGTGATGAAGTTAATCAAAGAGCAGCTGTAAATGGGACTCAGTGGTCCGTTAAAATCACAACATACAGTCAGATTTATGCAGCAATAAATCTTACAGAAACACACCACTTTAAGCCATCTGTCTGCCCAGGCTTTAGCCAAGGCCTATTCCTTCCATTGCACCCATCGGCTCCGAGCAATGACAGGATCATACTACTGTTCCATCGGAAGATTTAAAACTCAGCTGGTCTTCTTGTAGGGCAGCGGAGGAGCAGCAGCGGAGGAGGAGCAGATGAGCAGCGGTGGAGGAGCAGCGGAGGAGGAGCGGTGGAGAAGGAGCGGCGGTGGAGAAGGAGCGGCGGTGGAGAAGGAGCGGCGGTGGAGAAGGAGCGGCGGTGGAGAAGGGGCGGCGGTGAAGAAGGAGCAGCGGTGAAGAAGGAGCAAAGGAGGAGGAGCAGCGGTGGAGGAGCAGCAGCGAAAATCTGCCAAAGTCAGTCCAAGTGTGCTCTGATTTATCTGTATCCAAAAACGGCCTTTTTTTGGCCAGCGAGGTAGGACCATTACAAACGTTTGCGTGCGTCTACTGTAGCAAGGCTTGCCGGCGTGGAAAGACGTAAGGTGGGATGAGACACGTGAGCTGCGCGAGGGACTTCCTGCATCTGCCCGTATCCAATAGGGAGCCCCAGCTTTGGATTCAAATATTCAGGTAGCATCAAAGTTTGAGTTACTGGCTCTGAATATCACAGTCAGGCTGGCAGCTCATTATGCCACCACATCATCCCGCCCAGGTGCAAAATTGAGCGCTTCAGGCACTCGTTGGTACCTGCTGCCATCAGACAGTAAGCAGTGTTTCGGTCACTCTAAGCTCTCACCCCTCCATAGACTCTCTGCTGGACTGTTGGACTGATTATTAATATCTTCTCACCAATATATTTCCTTTTAATATACTGTATTAATAACATATTAAATGTTATGATACCAAATGATGCTAATTTTATGTTATATTGCTGTATTGTAAAACATATTGAATTATATCTTACACAAAGCTACACTATGTACTATGTTATATTGCTGCACTATATAGTGCTACATTGTTGTACTGTTCTATATGTTATGTTATGTTACGTTATTCAAATCAATTTGATTAACAGTGCCAAATCATAACAAAAGTTATCTCAGGACACTTTACAGAGTAGGTAAAGACCACACTCTATGACTTATTTATGATTTACATAGACCCAACAATTTCCCCAATTGAGTACGGTGGCAACGAAAACCTTCACTATAACAGGCAGGAACGTGGGACAGACCCAGCTCTGTGGAGGACGCACATCTGTCTGCACCGGTTAGGGAGAAAGAAAAGGAGAGAGAGAGAGAAAAGACGGACAGATGGAGAGACAGACACAAAGACAGACAGAGACAAACTTCCAGGGTTTCGAGCAACCACAAAAGTAACAGGAACTATAATAATAGTTTAAGTAATGTGAATATGACTTACATGTTATGGCAGTTAATACAGCAGAACAGCAAGAAACAGGCACAGCCAAGGTAACAACATGACAATGACAATATCAATTGTGGTGGTAAATCTAAAGTTGAATTAGAAACATGCATTGATGAGACATGAATGATACAGGCAGAGAGGATAAACGCTCAGAGTATCAGGAAGAGTATTATCCCCTGGCAGACTAGGCCTATAGTGGCATCATTAAGGCATGACAGAAATTGTTGTGTGAATGAAATGAAAAGGAAGCTTTTGGTGGACAGCAGGGCAGTAAGTGGGCTATGGTCTGTGTGCAGGGTGAAGTGTCTTCCCCAAAGGTAAGTGCGCCTCCTGAGCAGCATCATTACATTTAAATTCTGCATTTTTTTCCTCAGCAGACCACAAAGGGGTTCCACCACAGAGGCGTAGCAGGGAATTAATTTATTTATAATGTATTCTATACTATATTACTACACTACCGCATCTTCTACTATACGTTTAAAACTTTGGGTTCCCATTTGTGGATTAGGTCATTGCGATGAGGTGAGTAAAAGTGGTCTAGACTTACTTCTGCCCCTGCTTCCAGCAGGCGTCATCCACAGGATGGTAGTGTGGTCTGGACGGATTGTAGTCGGTTTGTCCTGAGGCTGCCTCACTGAGAAAGAACACAACAAGAAACGGAGCAAATGAGGAGTCTGAAGAACGATGGTGACAGCTGTTACAGTCACTGAAACCAACTCATCTTTGCAGACAGAAAGTCAAACACACCATTATCATAACTATGAGACACTTTGAAATGTAATGAGTGTTTTGGGAGAAAGCTTCACACTGGAAGAAGCTGAACTGCAGCAAAGTTTATCTCGAAAGAACAAAATCGTACTATTTTAAGAACGAGTGTTTCACAGAAACGCGTTTTCTACATTTGCAATCTTATACAATATTCAAACTTGCAAAAAACATTGACATAGGATGGTTAAAAAGTTAACAGGTTTTTACTGTATTTTGTGAAATACGTGTTTTCTCCTCACACAAGGTGCAAAACGCTAGAATCACACAAAATATCACTTGCCTGAAGTCATTACAAGGAGAGGGACTACAGCTGTGAACTTCCTATCCCTCCTACACTGACGCACAGAACGCAGTGATTAACAAATAAATAGTTGGGAGGATGAAAAATGCATTTCCTCTCTTAAAGAGCTAAAAGAGCTAAAAATAGTTTGCAGCTCAAGTGACAAAGCAGTAATACGCTGCTTCTGCTGCTGGTTTATTTACATGTAATAAAAGCACTGCATTAGTAAGACAGTCTCAGATAATCCCAGGTTATAGTAAGAATAATAATAATCAGTAGCAAACCTTAACTGAGGTCAGGTCTACTTGATGTACAATCAATTCATTTTTTTGCATTTAACCCTCCTGTTATCATAAGGGTCAATTTGACCCCATTTAATGTTTAACATCTCTAAATAATGACATTTTTTTCTTTATATTTATGACTTTTCCTCATTTTATGGGGACGACTCATAAAAAAACTAAAATTGGCATGATTATATATATTCTTTTATTGTTCACATTGTACATGTACTTGTCACATCGGTGTTCCTTTTGGGTCAATCTGATAATCTGAATGATTTAATCATTATTATTATTATCGTCTATTTTACAATTTAAATATCATATGAGGTCAAATTCACGCTACTGTCGTTGATAACGGCCGTTACTTTCATTCCAGATGTTACAAATAACACAGAATAGCACTTAAAATAACAGACTTACTTTAAAACACACAGACAGAAATCCCTCCATGCAATTGAAGATCAGTAATATTTTTCATTTTGTTAAATAAATACATAAAGTACCCGACTTAACTTGAGTCACAAATTGATTATGATCATGTTCCAGATGTTTAACGGTCAAATTGACCCCTAGAATAAATGGTGTTAGTGAAATTTGAGGGCAACAGGAGGGTTAAGTAAAAGTTGAACGCACAGCCTTAAGGAAGCCTTCCCGTGGCCTAATTTAAAAAAATGTCCGTCAAACATTGGGTCGGGGTATGAAAGGTATCAACAGATTTCAGACACTGTACAGATTAAAAATGTCAAACTTGTAATGTTTTAGTAGATTAACTCATTTAGAATCAGGCAGAATTTCGTTTAAGTTTAAGATGGAGACGCAACGCCTGACGTTCGGACCCCTGGAGAGATTCCTGGAATATCTACAATCAGACTTCTCGGGTCACCTGTCAACAGATCTGGTATGAAACGTAGTGCGCTTGTTTCAGTATTATTGAGTACAATTCTGAATGTTGCGGCTAACACTCCTGCTACTTCGCCGTAATGTTGATATATTCTGATGTACTATATTATACGATAACATATTATTTTGAGATTCTATTCTGTTATATTCAAATCAAATCAAATCAACCTTTATTTATTTGGCGCTTTTCATACAGAAAAGTATCGCAAAGTGCCTTACAGAGATGTACAGAAGAAGAGAAACATCAAATAAAATCAGGAGAAGAAAGTTAAAAGAACCCAACCCTCCCACAGTCATGCACAGAGACACACACAAATGTATATTCGTTCATTCACACATTCACAGAAACACACACAGCCATGCTGACACACAGACACACACACTC
The DNA here is from genome assembly GCF_963691815.1 of Echiichthys vipera. Taxonomy (NCBI): domain Eukaryota; kingdom Metazoa; phylum Chordata; class Actinopteri; order Perciformes; family Trachinidae; genus Echiichthys; species Echiichthys vipera. Next base: position 6,382,335 of record NC_139840.1, on the reverse strand, counting down.
ACACTTACCCAAACACTAGCTGTCACTACAGAGACATATTGCTGTATAATACATGTTACATCTTGCAGTAAATTATAATATATAGCAAGTTATATTGCTGCATTATATACAGTATAACTTCTACTACATACTGTTTATTGTCGTACTATTCTATACTATATTACTATCCTAGTGCCCTCCATGCAGTCTCTCTCACTTTATCACAATGTACCATAGTATGTCAATTTTACATTGACTGTTGTATTCTATCATATATAAACAGACAAACATGGAAATGCATTACTAACCCATATCATAAACGTGTTGACTCTGCTGCTGGTAATCACACACCAGTGTTATCTCTGAATACTCTTGTAAAGTTTCTGTTTGATTCCATTCTACTTTAGTTTTTTGAACCTCTTAATTTTTTTCCTGTGACTTGCTATACTTGCCTTTTTTCGTTATATTGTACTGCTGCAACAATTGACTGTCCCCGCTGGGGATCAATAAAGGTGTATCTTTGTTTATCTGGACTAACACTGTGCTGTAATTGTGCTCTATTGTCTGCACTTCGCACGGCCACCTGCAGCTCCAGTCTTCTTCACTTTTAAAGTAGAATTGCGTAACACGGTGCTGCCTTTCTGGCTTTGTGAACATTTTTGTATTTGCAGCCATCTCGCTTGAATTCCATTTTACTGGAATTGTCAAATGGACAAAAGCGTTCAGTGCAAGGACCTGCATTGTGACCGGTACAGACTGAACATAGGAGTAGCTTTGGCTGTGCAGAAAGGCCAACTAACATTGTGAATCAAGTAAAATGAGGTAATACGTAATAAAACAATAAAATAACCGTCGTCACTCTACCAGCCCTTCTTCGCCTTCATCGTGTCAAATTACTTTCTTCTCATCTGCCACAAGCATGCATGTACTTTACCAAAGGTAAGTCAGGGGTCGAGGCCGGCTGATTAGTGCAACATTGCCTCCAGCACCTCCGGCGAATTGCTGCAGCACTGTGCCGCGGTGGAAGTGTCACTTAAAATGTTTGTGTGACATACTGTTGTGTTCTTTATCCCCCTTATATGCACAAGTAGACTTTATATTTCACAATCATTGTTTCCCGTAAGAACGGTGTTGTGATCTCGATATTTCCGACCGCACATGAAGGCGGCTTCACAGAAAGAGAGAAAAATCGAAGAGACTAGGCTTTGTGCTGGAGCTTGTGCTGGAGCTTGCAGGAAACAATCATAAGTCTCACAAACTCCCGGGCAATTAAGTGCTTGGGTTTTGATTTTTTTCGTAGTTTTTTCTTTTCTTTAAACCTTCCTTGTGGCAGTGATAGAGGCAGGATTGCAACAAGTCTGATCATATTGGCCACCTCAGCGTGACATCGGGTTGAATTTCTCCAAAAGTTGAATCCGTCTCAACTTTTCACCGCAGGATGCTGCATTTTTCACCACCTCCTGTGGCTTCCACCAGCGCAGCCATAGCGCGTTACCCCAATTCAAAATTAGTGGGAGGACTTGCGTTTTAGCCGCACACTCTGATCTTGTCTCAATGCCCGCAAAGAGTTTGGACAGGTGAGACGGACATGCAGATTAGAACTCAAACAGGAGGCAGGTGAGCTGTAGCTAACTTTCCGCTGCACTTTGCCTTACCCTTTCATGTCTTTGCTCTCCTCCGCTGAACTTTTCCTCTCAGCACACGGGATTTTCTCCCCTTCATTCTTCTCCGGTTTCTCTGTCTTCACTGCAGCTTTTCTTGGAGCTATTGAACAAAAATAAATAAATAAAACAGAAGGTGAAGGTGGAGCAGAGAAACATTTTGCTGTCTTTCCTGACTAATAAAAGCATAGCACATTTCCGGACACTTTTTTTTTGTGCAAACACAGAGCTATGCAAATTCCGACTCACCAAAGAAACTGCTGATGGGAGCTTTCTTGGGCGGCTCCTTATCTTTCTGCTCTTTTGCTTCTTTCTGCTTTCTCGCCGTTTGACTTTTTGGGCTCTCTTCTCCCTCTTGCGTGTCCTTTTCAACCGCCTCCTTCTTGGCAACGGCGGGCCTTTTCTCATCATCTGTCTTCTCCTTTGCTTCATTTTTCTTTTCCGCCCCCTCAGCTTTCTTTTCTTTCTCATCAGAGCGCTTTCTCTTCGCCCGCTCCTCCTCCTTGGCCTTTTCTCCTTCCTCTATCTTCTTCTTCTCCACCTCCTCATCTGGGCCGTCAGCCTCGGTCACTGCCTTTTCAACCCTTTCTTCCTTCGCTCCCTCCTCCATGGGTTCATCTGTGTTCCCTACACAGGGTGACACAGAAAGGGAGTGGAGTCATCGAAAAGTTAAATGTCTGCAGGTTTACCGAGGACAACCCAGTTTGAAGATGGTTTTCAACACAACAGCCTTATTCAATTTATGTCAAAGGTCATATTTATGAGTTTTCCTTTTCACCGACAGCCGGGTAGAGGAGAAATTACTATTGACAAACATGTAGCAACCAGTCTGAGCAGACAGAGCTGGGGTCGTTACACTGGCTGGGTGAGGAGACAGACATGAAACTTTAATTTTGTTATCCACAAGTTAGAATGACTGGTGGACTCGACTGGTGAATCAGTTTTGGTAGTTTACCGGTCAATTTGAAAAGAGAGGGGCCATTTTTCCCATCTGCTGTGCTTCTGGAGGCACACATGCTGCTTTAAAAAAAAAGGGAGAAACTGAGGAAAGAGTCCATTATTGTGCTGAATAAAAAATGTTGCAGCTTGCTCTTGTGCACTCATTACTTAGAGTAATTTTTCCCGGAATAAGATCCGAAATTGCTCCTCAATTATGACTTAGGCCCAGATGCTGCTCTGACTTGCTTGTAATAAAAATCCGAAGTGAACGGCAAAGAGAGAGAAAGTGAAACCTTGACTTAGAACAGAGTAACTTAGAAATTCAGATTTTTCCATCCACAACTTCACTTCTTAACCAAAGCTGAGGGTTCTAGCACTTGGAGTGGGCATCTCGTGCTCACACTGTCTTTTTGGCCGCGGCCAAAACCGGTTTTTCAGCTAAAGTCTAGTACCTTTAAGTAGTGTGAGCGCACCCGCTCCGCGCTCAACTGGGGCCAGCTGGGCCGCCACGGCCCGCTTGAAAGAGGTGGGCTTTAGCGGGGCCGTTTGCACATGTACGAGCACGAGCGTGCGCACATGCACGCGCACGCGCACGAGCCCTACGGCAGTAGCGTTATGTCCGCCTGTTCGGACATGTAAATAGAAGGACGGACCATGCGCGGACATTTAACAACAACAACAATGGTGGTGAAAGGTTCACGTTGTGTTTACTGCAGATTTGGTCGGATGAAAATATTCAAAAACAGTCGACAAGACGCACAAAAACTCCGAGGTCTATGGAAAGATTTGTAAACAAAGCCACACACACGCGATCAATGCGTGTGACGTGTTACGGCTTGAAGGCGTATGGACAGCAAGAAGTATTGGCCGAGGCCCAGGTAGTGTGAGTACAAACGGGGCTGGGGCGCGGGGGGGAGAGGGAGGGGGGACAAGTACCCTAAAGTCCGGGTCTCGGTCCGGGAGGATAGTGTGATCACGCCCTAAAGGCTTTTTTTTGTAGTAGGGCTTTATGAAGTACTTATCCATGGTCAGTGTATAGATGGTGGTTAGGAAGTCGCTAGTTTGAAGAAGCAGACAGGAGAACCGACACAGAAGTTGCTGTGGATGGGGACAGCAGCTGCAGCAAAACAATCAACTAATAAACGTATAGTTTTCCCTCTCTTTATCGGCAGACTTACGGCCTCATCATATCTAAGGTGGACATACCATTATTTTCTCGATAAAACGCAGCTCGTTTGACATTAGGGCTGCAACTAGCGATTGTTTTCATAAATCGATGAATCCAATTTTTGATTAGTTCATTAGTCTTTTATAAAATGTCACGAAAATCACGAAAAATGCTTGTCAGAACTTCGCAGAGCACAAGATTAGGTCTACAAATGGCTTGTTTCGTCTGACCAACAGTCCAAATCTTGTTCATTAAGAATTCAACCAAAAGAAAGAAATCCTCACAATTGAGAAGCTGAAAACCAAAGAGTGTGTGCCTTTTTTGCCTGATAATTGACTTAAACAATTAATTATCAAATGTGTTGCAGATTCATTTTCTGTTGATTAACTAAGCAATTAAATGACTAATCGTTTCAGCTCCATTTCATCCTCTACTGATCACGCACCAAATGTGCCTTACAGACGCGCAACGTAGTCGAGGTAGGATGTGCCAATCGGGGAGTGAATGTGATAAAAAAAAAAAAAAACTGCTGCTTTTCTGTCAAGTTGACGCCACTGTTCTGATCTTTTATAGATAAAAATAGGCATGGTAGTAAATGAATACAAACACGTGTCCCGTGTTTAATATGGTGTTTAGCAGCTGTTTCATTGTTTTCTCTTATGTAAGAGAGACCCTGTGAATGCTTTCTGTATCTACAACTGGAGGTAAATTCAGCTGGTGCGTTGTAGGGATTACTCCTCCTAGTTGATTCATCTGTCAATTTGCTTTTAATTGACTAATATTTCTTTATTTCTTCGATTACTTATTTTTTATGCTTTTTTCATATCAAATGACATATTTACAAGAAACCTATGAGACAAATCTCTGGTAAAGAAGATTAAAAAGTGGTACTTTTGCATGATTCATTGCGGAGTTACTCAGTTTTACAGATCTGTCGATTAAATCAACTTATCGATTAGTCGTCAAAATTTCAAAATAAAGGACAGCCATAACTTACAGACGACCCAGAGAAATGTGGTGCCTGTTCACTATACCACCACGCAGAGTTACACGGTAGACCCACTGCATATGGCCTTTTACACAAGCCCCCACCACAGTGACTTCCTAGTTGATCAAATACGGAAGTGCCAAAAACTGGAGTTCTGAGTGTCCACTAGGGGCAGTTTGTATAATAGAGCAATTTCCCCATTGCCCCCATGTTAAATATGCTGTTTTCACGGGATACAGTAATTAAACCTATTTAAGGCCTTGTAAAAGAAAAAACATTCTAGTATGTCTGTTTACGTCATATCTCCATGACAACACTGAGGGGGTGAAATTTTTTTTTTGCCAGGCTAGTTTTTATTCTATTGGAGGTTAAAGTTTAAGAATAAGTAGGGGGGCCTCTTGAGTGAAAGCTAGCCCCTGGCCCTCACTTTACCTCTGAGGTATACGTCAGCCAGACGGATGTATCTCCCTCCCCCTCTTTCAAACCATACCAACCCATAAAAGAAGCCATATATGGAAAAGTAGAGAAACCATCTCTAATTAGAGGAGGAGGTCTGAGACACCACTTATCTCCAATTTACAATGCTGCCCTTCCATCCCTTCCCATGAGATTCAACAATCTAACCTCAAAGAACAACTGTTCACAAATGGCCTCCTGTGACTCCAACGACGGTCGTTAAGACTCAATAGAGCACTAACGAGTCACGAACGTAACGAGTGAAGCCTCTTGGATGAGAGGTGAAACGTCTTCCTAGACAGATAACCAAGCCCAGTTGCGTTTGACTGAAATTGCTTTGGGGATAACGATGACCTGGACAAATGAGAACATTCACAGGCCTATTGACAAACTAAACTTTCAGCTTTATTTTGTGTGTTTCCATGTATCCAAGGTGTATGTGCAACTTCAAAAACCCTAGAAAGTAAGTTCATGTTCATTGCCACGAAGACCTTCCAGACCTGAGATGGAGATTGGTTAGAAAAGTCATAGTAGAGGTGAAGGCGTACCTGCGCTGCTCTCCACACGGGGTCGTTTGTTTTGTTGACCCTGCTCCTCCTTGGCCTCGTCTGTCTGACTCTCAGTGCTGCTCATGCTCTCATCAAGCTTCCTCTTGGGGAACGTCTTCCTCGCTGCACATGTCAAGACAAGCATTCAATTAAAAAGGAGGAGGGGAAAAAAAGAAGTGAGAGGCATCCCAACTGAAATCACACCGTGATCAAACAGAAAGAGGATGTGGAGATGAAAACAGGACGAGTCTGCTCCCTTACTGCCGATGTAGGGCAACCAAAAAAAAAAAAAGAAGAGAGAGAATCACAGATACGCACTTTGCTAATGAAAACACTAATTCCATCCTGAAAGATATTATGCAGCACAGCAGCTTAAAGTTCCAGTGTAATTTCCTCTGTAATTCTATGCAGCAGTGGTGCTTGAGGGTAATTTGGGTTTTGGTTCCACATCCGCCTCCGTTTTGGTCCTTGTTAGGGTTCTAGCACAGGTAGCACTGCTGGTGTTTTTCTTCTAGATATTATAATGAAAGCATTAACCCGGGACATTAAGAATGCAATTTCTGGTCAAATTAGAGCTGCTTTAATGTGTTCTTTTCTCCAGTGGTGATGGTGGCGGGGCTCTTACTGTGGTAACGCACCACTGCTGAACGCAAACACTGCAGTCATCAAACAAAAAGAGAATGGGGTGATGAAAAGAGAACGAGCTGCTTTCCTGCTGCAAAAGTAGGATGAAGGAAACTAAATGAGAAGAGGAGGTGCTTCCCAAATGGAAAACAAAGCTGCGATACTAAAAAAAGGAAAACTTTAGCTCTAAGTAGCTTAGTTTCTCTTTTCAAAGGCCTACGTTTCTGGTGTGACATGAAAAGTGCAGTGAGTACAAAGCACCACTTAAAATCCCTTGGTCATTCTATTTTATGTCAAATGCAGATGCGGTTACATATCTTATTTAAAATTCACAGATAATGAACATGTTTGGCAGCAAAACAGCAGCAGGACTCCTTTGCTCTTATTTTGAACATTTGAGATGTTCAAGCTACATGTCGTGTGTGCACACGGCATAATAATCACAACATATGTTCACGCTTTAAAGGAAGATACTAAAGCCTGCAAACCAGAAAGGAATCAAATAAAGATCAACAATCTGCAACAATAACAACACGTCTTGCTCTGCTGGCTCCATTAAAGGCCAGTCAGCAGAAATAATACATTCCAAGACAACACAGCAATAATAAGAATATCATTACAATGCTAGCACACGCAGAAAAATAATGATATAGGCTTGAAGAGTGTGTATTTGTGGTTCAGCATATGAGATGAATGACAAATAATGATACACAATCTAGTCTACTGGTCTCTGGTTGTCAGTCTAAAAGGTTCAGACTCTTCCAGAGAGTCAAATTAGAGGGTGGAAGGTCGCTAAGCTGTTTCTGCTGAACAAATCTCCCGTGCATTCAGTTTGTGATAAATGTCTTGTTTTTCCCTCAATGTGGAATAATGAGTATTTGGAGCCATTAGGCTCCCGCTAATAAGTAATCAAGTAAAATGGCTCGAGGCAGAAAAATGATCAATCCTCAGTCGGTGTCAAAGTCCAAAAATGCTGCAATTTCAGAGAGGACGTAGAGAACCATAGATTAAGATGTTGATGAGGCACAAATAAGAAAGAACAGATCAGATCTGATCACATACTGACCAGTCTTGCGTTTAGAGACCACAGAAGGGGAGATGGAGTTTGGGGTGCAGGGGGTCCCAGGTGAAGCCGAAGAGGCTGGAGTAGCGGGAGTTACAGGTGTGGCTGAGGCAGGTGGAGGAGACAGGGGAGTGGGAACTGCCTTAAAGACATCATCCTTCTGAAAAAGATAAGCAGTGTTGGTATTGGCAATCATTATGACAAAAGGCAGCAGAAACAAAGGTTTAAAAAGCTTTTACAGCAGATCGTGGTTTTGACTTGAGGGGATTTCTTTTTTAAAATGACATTAACATCTTGACCATTTTCTATCTAGAGCTTAAACTGAAATCCAAGGAACTGACAATAATAGTTGTGCAGATATCAAACACAAAACAGAAATAAAGAATAAAAACAGAATTAATTTGTTTATAGTCTCGAAAAATTCAAACAATGGCCTGTTAAAAATGGAGAAGCTGAAACCAAAATACGGAAAAATAGAAATCTATGAGCCAAAGTATCTCGGCAAGTGTTGGAAAACACGACTGCAAACCCTGAACGACACGCACGTCCATCCGTGAGGAAACAAGTCTGTTGTTCAGTGAAGTGCATCGTTGGGAGAGGCGGGAAACTCTATAGCAGACAGACGGGCAACCTCTGCTGAAAGTCAGTGTTGACGCCTGCGCATGCAATGTCTCAATAGTCCCAATAAATCATTGTTGTAGAGTTGCACTTGCATGAACTAAAATCTTATAAACCATTAATAACTATGCAGTACTATCTGATCACTGTGGAAAAGGTGGGTAATGGACATGTCGCTTGTGCTTAAGGTGTCATAACTCCAACAACCCTGATGAGGATGACCCTGATGAAGGTCACAAGCAGAAATGTGTTGGTTGGCCTCACAGTGACGTTATTTCCAACCAGGCACACATAGTAAGATTAATTAACATGGTAATGACTACAAAGACACAACATGACTACAAAGAGACACAAAACGACTACAAAGAGACTCAAAACAACCAGAAAGACACACACAATTACTACAAAGAGACACAAAACGACTACAAAGAGACTCAAAACAACCACAAAGACACACAAAATTACTTTAAAGAGACACAAAACAACCACAAAGACACAAAACAACCACAAACAGACCCAAAACGGCTACAAAGAGACACAAAATGACTAGAAAGACACAAAATGGCCACACAGTGACATAATGTGGCCACAATTGAACATTGACAATTCCTGGTTTAATGGAAAAATGCTTTTATATAACAAATAATATTAAATGGCCACCTTTGGGACACAACAGGTGGTGTTTGTGAAGGGTTCATCTGAAGAACAGTGGGAGTACAACAGACAGAAAAGGTTGGGGAAAAACTGCTTACAAGTGTAACTAGAGTTTTGACCTCTTCAGACTATTTCCCTTCTCCACGAACCTTGAAAGAAAGCAAAGTTGTGCCAGACACCCCGACTCTAATGGATGGATTTCTAATGTGTCCGTCTGCAAGTTACAGCCGTCTGCTTGGATCTGGAAGCTTGTGATCACAGAGTCTCCCAACAATTCATCCAAAAGACAAGAAGAAAAAGATGAATCCCAGATGAAAATAACCATCCGCTGCTGCCCTACATTTATCTCTGCTGGAGATGTTCTTAGGCCAACATCACAAGAGTGTGTGTATAAGTATCTTGTCACAAACAATATTGAATAACTATAACAACTATACGAAAGTAATGCAGGCTGAGCCGTGCTGACAAACTCCATGTATCTATCACAAATTCTCCTCTCAAAAGAACAAATAAGGAATGATTTCTGATGTATTATGAACAAAATTAACATGGGTAGTTAAGAGAAATGTTTATCAAACAACAGGTGGTTGAGTGACAGCCAAAGCCCATAATCAGGTCTGTTCATTATGTGGCTTATTGACAAATGCATTCAACATGGTGATTCAGCGTACAATTAGCGAGTCTTTGTGAAACACTGTTTTTCCCACCACTGAATAAGCAACAGGCCCTGATACGCCTACAGGCGCTCGAACAGTCTTATTAGATTCAGCTTGTGTGGGTACAGTGTGGATTTAGAAACGTGTGATGGGTTGGTACAAGGACAAAGGAAGTCTACTGGGATCTCACATTTTATAACATGAGACATTGATAAATAATATAAAAGTAAATCGGGCTGCACGGTGGTGTAGTGGTTAGCACTGTCGCCTCACAGCGAGAAGGTTCCAGCTTTGCATCCCGGCCTGGGCCTTTCTGTGTGGAGTTTGCATGTTCTCCCTGTGTCTGTGTGGGTTTCCTCCGGGTTCTCCGGTTTCCTCCCACAGTCCAAAGACATGCACGTGTTAGGTTAATTCATGACTCTACAAAATTGCCCTTAGGTGTGAATGGTTGTCTGTCTCTGTTCGTCTCTATGTGCCCTGGGATAGACTGGCGTCCTGTCCAGGGTGGACCCCCGCCTCACTCCCGATGTCAGCTGGGATCGGCTCCAGCCCCCCCGCGACCCCAACCCCGGGATAAGCGGTTGAAGATGAATGAATGAATAAAAGTATATCTGTTTTGTTTGTTAACCTTCCGAGGCACACAGGGCCGCAGGAGATCTCAGCTCACATTACTCTCATTCAGAGGCTGCAGCGAGCTCCGTTTTAGAGCTAGAGTGGAGATATTTTTATTATGTGAAACTACACAACATAACGGAAATCCATTCGTTGGATCGTCGGCCGGTTTGATGTTCGATACCAGTTCCATCTGGTCTGCAAATGTCAAAGCATGCGGCAGCAGGGCAGGCGATGACAGACTAAAGATTAAAGCAAATAAAAAAAGAAATCTTCTGAAAATCTGACTGAATTTTTCTTTCAGGCCAAGTTATATTCCCCATCTACAATTTGTATTTGTAAAAATCGTATTCAAATTGAGCCGAAAGCTCCACAAGGAAAAGTTCCTCTCCATTTACCTTTCATTGCTATATACAATATTTATATCTGTGTGAGTGTAGGTGAGAAAGGTGTTGATAATGTAATCAAAAGGCATTGTAGAGGTGACTTGTGTGCGTGGCATTTTTCATTTTCTATGAGCAAACAACGACGAACAAACAGAGAAAAGATGTGAAATCAACTCGACCATCTTTATGTTTTACTACCCACACAATACAATGTTTTACACCAGGTTTTCTGGGTGAGTCTTGTCTTCCCCTGGAAACAGAAGAATGTTTCAACATAATTCAACATAATTCAATACATAAGTCTTTTCTCTGCCTTTTCTAGTAATTACAATAATGTGTACAGTGCTTAAACCTCCACAGAAAGGGGATAGATGTGTCTAACAGCCAGTGTGGGAAAGATGAAGTGAATGAGGGAGTCAGACAGAGAGAAGCTCACGACACTGGAAACACACAAGAAGTTTGTTTTGACTGCTTAAAAAGAGAGAGAGTTGAGCTGCTACCGTGTGTTCAAACTCCAACTACTAAACTCTGAACTACCAGATAAGCAGAAAAGATTGCGTCAATGAAAATTGAACAAAAAAACAGCCCGCTAAGCCGCAGTGTTAACAAGCTTTTCATTAATAAAGTTGGTCTGATTATGTAATACTAAATGTAGCGTTCCTTATGGGGGTATGATATACATAGTGTTATTAGTGCTACACGGCAGACAAAAAAGCATTTGAAAAGAATTTGTTTCACAGAAATATATGTATTCTGAATCCAGTCCCATGTCACCCTCTAATTCAAAGAGAGTCTGATGTCCAAATTAAGGAAATGTAAAGTGCCTTTTACCTTTTCCGTTTTACTAAGAGCTCCTTTGTCTTCCTGTCCGCTGGTTGCGACTTGCTCTTTAACAACCGGAACCTCGTCATCGTCACTGTCCAGGACCTGACGGCTGCGTTTGGCAACCTTCTTGATGGGTGAATCAGCTTCCTGGACACCATTCTGCACTTTGAGAGGGCTTTTGATGGGTCTGGAGACAAGCACAGACACAATACACATCGTTATTCAAATAAATAGAGCCATAAGCCTCGTTCGTATAGTGCCGCTCAAAGGCGTAGCCACAAGGTGCTGTCAGTATTTTAAAAAGCAAACACATGACAAATATAAACTCAAGGTGAGATTTATCAAAGAGAGGTCAAAGCAATGATGAAAAAACCATAACATAAAAAGAAGAAGAGCATTATTAAAAAAAAAAAGTTGGAAGACATACTTTAAGGATGCTACGGTCTGGAGATAATGAACACTATCATCAAAGCAGCTCAGAGATGAAAAACGGAAGCTATCATCTCTTTTGATTAACTACTACAAAAGGCTTTACGCAACAGGGATCTATGATTCAGAGTGATTCAGAGATAATTGCCCATATTCAAGCTGTCAGTGGAGTTGCAACACAAAAGTACGTTTGATGCTCTGATATGGTTTATATGTATGAGATAATATTCTTACCACCCATACTGGCCATGCTGTCATGATAATGAACGTACTTGTTTTGTAATTTTCACACACACAAATGTTGTACTTTAATCTTCCAAATTCATTTTTTCACTCTTTGTTAATTTTTCTTGACTGCACATCCATTGGATGTCCAGAATGTCAGAATGATGGATCGCCGCAGCCTTGCTCAAGGGCACCTCAGCAGTGCCCCTGAGGTGCTGTACCTGGTCTGTCGTGGACTTGAAGCGGCTACCCTCTGGTTCCCAAGCCAAGTCCCTACAGATTGAGCTACTGCTCCCCCATATCTCCACTCTTTCCCTAATCTGACATTAGCAGTAGCTGGCATAATCCCAAAGTATAAACAAAACAGTGACATAATCAATGGGTTGAGTCAAGAAGGGAGATCTGTATCAAGAGTGCCAGCAGCTACAAACTGGGCTGTCACCTATACACTTGTCTGAAAGGGTGTTTTGTCCTGACAGGATGGATGGATCTGTACATCGCTCCATCAGATGGGTGTAGTAAATACACCGGTGTGAGTGTCTCATCTCATCTCATCTTCATCCGCTTATCCGGGGTCAGCAGCTTTAGCAGGGGACCCCAAACTTCCCTTTCCCGGGCCACATTAACCAGCTCTAACTGGGGGATCCCGAGGCGTTCCCAGGCCAGTGTGGAGATCTAATCTCTCCACCTGGTCCTGGGTCTTCCCCGAGGCCTCCTCCCAGCTGGACGTGCCTGTGCCTGGGAGGCGCCCAGGGTTCATCCTTACTAGATGCCCGAACCACCTCAACTGGCTCCTTTCAACGCAAAGGAGCAGCGGCTCTACTCCGAGTTCCTCACGGATGGCTGAACTTCTCACCCTCTCTCTAAGGGAGACTCCAGCCCCCCTCCTGAGAAAACACATTTCGGCCGCTTGTACAGTGTGAAGAGAAAAAAATCTTACTTAGTCACTGGCTCAGCTGTGGATTTCTTCTGAATCTCCTTGTCTTTGCACTTGGGCTGGAAGAAAGATCTGATGGAAGAGAAACAGTTATGGCCTGATGGGGTTCAGCATGATTAGAGTTATTACGCATCAAAAAATAAATAATAGTCATTAAAACAGTATTGATTTTGCCAGTGACAGCTGAAGTGTGTACCGCTAGGCTGGTGGGTTGGTTACTTTAACAGTTAGTAACGTTAGTGAACGTGCTGATTGAACTTACGCTAAGTGCGTAGCTGATTATCCAAGTTAGCAATGCTCGTGTATAGCTAGAGTTACGGTGTTTTTATCTGACTCTTCTAAAACCTTCCCTCACCGTGTGAAACAGAAAGCACCATGCATATGACAGTTATATCACAGTTGTTGAAGTAAACAGCGTATCATAATACTCAAAGAAGCCATGAAGATGAATTGATGCTAATGCTAACTTACAGAAAGTGCACTTAACGTTAAAACCCAGCTAACGTTACACTCCTGTAGGGACTTCAAGACCCCTAAACACCACTCACAACACACCTAACTAGCTAACCACGTTAGGTTACTTAATGCTCATGTTGTTGAGCTGTCACCAGGAGAAAGTTACCACAGCTGCCGGGCTGCTAAACAGGAACCACTGCTAGGTACCAACTTTGTACTCACGCGATGCTCCGCTGCATGTTGTCTTCAAACGTTTCCTTTCCCCGTGTTTGACGTTAGATACTGAATTATTAAGACTGATACAGTTAGCCGAATTACAGCACACACGACCAACACAGACACAATAACAACAACTCCCGCGCTGAAGAAGGACAAAATATATTCGGCGCCAAAACGAGCTCAGCCAAAGATCGTCGAGGAGAGACGTGGCGTCACTCCCCACCAAACGTCTGACCCGTTTCCGGTCTGCACAGTTGGTCACGAGGGGATTTCCACTCGGATTTTGGTGTTTTTACTCGAAAACAGGCGAAAGTAAACAAATTAATTAATTTTATTATTTCATTATATTCGGGTTTAATTGTTATTGTTTGCAATATTAAAATATAACATACTGGGACTCTGGGAGTAAGAATGAGGTGAACCAAAACCACCATAAATGATGCGTCTAGTTAAATACAATTGAAATAACCCTGTATTGTTTTTTTTACAGTAGTACAAAAACATATATTATTGTAACAACATATGAATACGCTTATTTGAAAGAAAATCACTGACTTCAACTGCAAATGTGTAAACTTAAACCGTGTCTTATGGTTTTTCCCAGGACCCTGATCTGGATGTAAATAATCCATAGAGTGACACATCTTCCTTTTTTCCATAAATCTTTGCTCTCGCTCTCTCCCGGGAAAAGCTGTGTTGGGAAAAGTTTGTGGGATGCCAAAGATGCCACTGCCCCCTGCTGTGTCGGAGTGGTAACTGCAGGACATCAGCGCTGGTCCTGGTCCTGGTCCTGATGCTGCAAAGCCGACATGATGCACCTTGCATGAAAACTTCAGTGTGTGTTTAAAAAATCATTAATGTAGCTCTTATTATTTTCATGAAGTAGGAGGAAGAATGCGAGACAAACAGCTGAATAATGTACGCTGAGTGCACTGCTTTATTTACTCAAATGCAAGTACCGTGTTAATTGTTTTCAAGTGCGATTCCCCTACTGTGGCATGAAGTGCTGACAGAAGACTGCCTCTGTATTTCCATCAAAACACACACTCACATCACGGTCCAACTGAATAAATAAAGCGAATAATAAGCTACTGTACAATGAGCTAAAAAGAGGAGCGTGTGTTTGAGAGTTTTGAGGAGGCAAAGCAGTCCATCTGTTGTAGTTTGTTCCTCTTCCTCACTCTCTTTCCTCCATCTGTGCAACAATCCCTGCTCTCCTCTCTTCTCCTTGAATTTCAGTCTGCTTCACTCCACCGAACAGGCTTCGACTGCCGTGGTTCAGATCCCACCCCGCAGGGCTCTTGTGCTGCCAGCCGTCGGCACTGACGTGGAGGGCCGACGGCCGAAATGAGAGACCTGACTCCCTCAAGTTGGCCCCCGGACATGCAGGGGTGGAGATGAAGGGGAAGTGGCCGTGGAGAGACTGGGGCATCAGGATGGGCTTTGGGAAGCAGCATGGAAGCAAGAAGGGGCGAGACACAGGCTGGACTGCTGTCAGGAAACAGAAAGAGAGTCAATCACAAAGTGCAGAAGAATTGATAAGTTGGATGGGTGGAAAAGACAACAGGAGCTCGGATGAGAACAAAGTATCCATTCTTGATTTATTCTGAAATATTGTCGTTTTTTATTGTTCAGAATTTGACAGAATATCCGCTGTGGCTATACCACTGCTGTCCTAGCATGTTTAGACAGAGCACTTTCAGATCCCTCCCAGTTATTGGTTTTAATCTGGCATCTGGGGTCAATTTACTGAATTGTTGGACCCACCCTATTCATCTGGAAGCTCTCCTGGTTACTTTGCAAGATGGTAAGCCACTCTAAGGTGACTGAAACCCTTAGACACAGATTCTAGATGCCGTAGCTCTTCCAGAGCAACACTTCATTTTCATAATTGTCATGAGATGCAACCAGGTCGCATCTATTTAACAAAGTAACATTAATTGTACACATGTAATCCAGAATTGTTGAAAATAGCATGAACAGTTCGTTAACATAACATATACGTAACATATCGTTACATGAACTAAATGAAATTTGAGACAAAATGATTTGTCTCACATTTAGCTAAAGTTTAACCGTGTCAAGTGACTTCAGCAATTCACCGCCACACAACTGGCAACGAAGGGACATTCATTCATTCATCTTCAACCGCTTATCCCTATCGGTGTGGCAGGGGGGTCTGGAGCCGATCCCAGCTGACATCGGGTGTGAGGCGGGGTCCACCCTGGACAGGACGCCAGTCTATCACAGGACACATAGAGACGAACAGAGACGGACAACCATTCACACCTAAGGGCGATTTTAGAGTGGTCAATGATTGTGGGAGGAAACCGGAGAACCCGGAGAAAACCCACGCAGACACGGGGAGAACATGCAAACTCCACACAGAAGGGCCCCAGCTGGGACGCGAACCTGGAGCCTCCTCGCTGTGAGGCGACGCTGTGAGGCGACAGTGCTGACCACTACACCACCGTGTCGCCCTAACGAAGGGACACTTCACACAAAATCACATCTTGCAAATGAATACATTCAGTGTTGTGTCCTGTTTTCTGTTAAGCAAGTGTGTTTATTGAGTTTATTTTGCGTGTGTATAGTGTATCTGGATGGTGTTTTAAATAGAAGACTTTTCACACTGCATCCTCTCTTAGCCCCGGGGCTGGTTTCACAGAGGTATCTGAGACCGGTCTTTAGTGTGCGACCAGTCTTACCATGAAATTGCTGCGAGATTAGTCTGCACATTTTAGACTTAGTTAGCTGACCTGCCCCCGGGCGAACTAAGCAATAATTCTGGGTAGACAACTGGTGGTTGATTTACATTCCAGAGACATTTGAAATTGGCAAACTTGTTGATTTCTGTTGTCATTTCCCACCATAACTGTAACGTTTAAACAAATATAGTTCAACACGAAGCTGCGACCTATCAGATGTTTCTGCTGTGCTTATTTTACGTGCTTTGTTGCTTTGCTGCCGTCTTTGATGAACCACATTTAGCGTAACATCCAGCGACATCTCACCGCCGGTCGGACTAACTGCTAGTTTTGGGTGGTGTAGTTAATTTTCTTCTGTGGCCCGGCAGGAAAAATAGGTCTCAAACCTAACGTTAGTGAAAGTGTTGTTAGTATTGGGATATAGAAGCATCAAACACACATTTTAGATGTGTGTGAGAGGAGATTATACCCAGTTGTTCCCCACCCCCTTTTGCTCAGCGCTGTTGATGATGATGCTGGAAGTTATCACTCACTCACACACTCATTTTCAACCGCTTGTACCTATCGGGGTCACAGGGGGGCTGGAGTCGATCCCAGCTGACATAGGGCGTGAGGAGAGGTACATCCTGGACAGGACGGCAATCTATCACAGGGCACATAGAGACGAACAGAGACAGACAACCATTCACACCTACGGGCAATTTTGTAGAGTCATCAATCAACCTAACACGTGCATGTCTTTGGACTGTGGGAGGAAACCGGAGAAAACCCACGCAGACACGGGGAGAACATGCAAACTCCACACAGAAGGGCCCCAGCTGGGATTTGAACCAGGAACCCCCGACAGTGCTAACCACCAATACACCATGCCGCCCTACCCAGGAAGTTGTTCTAAATAAAATTATGATTTGGTCTAGATGCCTTAACAGCAAGCAGAAAATTATATTAGGCCAGATTCACACTTGCAACTTTTATCCCCAGGTATCCCTACAAACTTGGCGCTAACCCTGATGCGGAGCAGGGCCAGATAGCCCTTTCGAACACTTCCGTAGACCTAAGCATAGTGTGAAAAGAGCTTATGAGTCAAAACCATTACTAGCGACCTTCGAGCACGTCTTTGTAAGGCTCAGACACAATGAACGCATGTGAACCTTTACTTGCTGAATTGGAATCTGAGCCTTTTGTAAATGTTAGCCTGAATATGCCTGCGGTTGTGCAGGAGGTACACGTACGGGCTGGAGAAGAGGATGATGATGATGATGATGATGATTCCACCGAAGTTCCAACCAATAACCCAATAAATACTAAATAATTAACCTGTAGTGTTCCGATTTTCAAGGTACAGAACATTTTTGGGTGTTGACTCTAAAAAGAAACTGCATAATTCATTCATTTTATAAAATCTCCAGAATGTGTCTTCAAGGTCAAGATTGAACTGCATCCTCGCTTTATTTCCCACCGCCGCACACGTCTCATTTCACCTTGAAATTGAGAAAAATATACAAGCGAGTCCTGGTAGAAAAGCAATTTCCTAGTGACTTTGGACTAAAAGAAACTTCAGGACTTGTGAAATCTGCAGCATACAAGCAGTGAAGTATGAGTTATGTGATGTCAAGCTGACTGAGTGTGAGGAAAGATGGAAAAGTGATATAGTGTAGTTTAAAGCCAAAGTTAGATGAAAAGCGTTCTGATCCTGCAGTTACTGAATACTTCATTCAGGGACCTAAAGGATCCAAGGATGGATTGCTCCTAACAATGTTGAGCGTCTGTCTCATTCCTCCGTGCCATAGAGCTCGATCACTGTGCCAAAAAACATCAGTTAGCCACAGCACTGGGGGACAAGTCCCTGCATTAAAAGGAACCCAAATGCATCCATTTGTTGTAAATACAAGAATACAAGCACCATTCAGTGCCTGCAAATAGTCCCCAACAATTTCAAAATGTACTTCTTTTTGAGCAAAATTTGCTAAAAAACTACTGTTTCAGGACTTTTTAAATATTATGTTTGCATTAATGTGTGTTTAGGTGTGTGTATATTCATTCATTCATTCATTCATCTTCAACCGCTTATCCCGGGGTCGGGGTCGTGGGGGGGCTGGAGCCGATCCCAGCTGACATCGGGCGTCAGGCGGGGTCCACCCTGGACAGGACGCCAGTCTATCACAGGGCACATAGAGACGAACAGAGACAGACAAACATTCACACCTACGGGATATTTTAGAGTCATCAATGAACCGAACACCTGCATGTCTTTGGACTGTGGGAGGAAACCGGAGAACCCGGAGGAAACCCACGCAGACACGGGGAGAACATGCAAACTCAACAAAGAAAGGCCCCAGCCGGGATTCGAACCTGGAACCTTCTCGCTGTGAGGCGACAGTGCTAACCACTGTTTGTATTAAATATCTAACATGTTTGTATAGATCAAAACGTTTATGGTTATACTTTGTGTTTGCATTTTCTCTCTTTTTCCTTGTAAAGCCCTGTGCAATTCCTAATTATTATGATTATAAATAGTAGCAGTGTTATACATATTTATGATCTACACCAGTATTTATGATTTATATCCCTTGAAAATATGATTTAGTTTGGCCTTTTATCTCCTTCTTTAGTGCTACTTTTATAAACGTTGTTCTTTGTGTTGTCTGATTATACGCTAATTTAAATATTTGAATATTTGCACATAAATCTTCCGGGCTACAACTGCATTTAACTGTGCATTCCTGCCGTGTAATAACTATAAAGCTGAAACTAAAGACCTTAATGGGCTCAAACCCACACGGGATTTGTAAACAATAAGAAAAATATATTGTCCTCTCATTCTTCGACACAATATCTGTTATCTGAGTTTTCTCCCCAAACTCTCACTTCGCCTTTTGCAGACAGAATAAACACAGGGACAATAAAAAACTGAACGAATGCCTTTGCCAATCATAACAGTCTCGCTGTGGGGTGTGTGAACCCTGCTGTGTGGGGAAACACTGCAGGAGTGTGTTCTTCTTACCTCTGTCCATCACTGAGCCTGCTCCTCCACAAAGAGGAAAACCGCCCTCAGCAGGGAGGAGGGGAATGGGAAGAGGGCTGCTCTGCACCAGCTGGGGGATGGATGGATGGATGGATGGATGGAGGATGAGATGGAAGGATGGTTGAAATGGGAATATGGATCTTTCAATACAATATAGTCTGACGCTGTGTGCACAAAACATTAGGAACACCAGGGATCTATTACTGACGTGTTAAATATACTGTAGATCAAAGTTAATGTAGTTGAGCGGAGGCAGAAATGTTACACAAGCACTTCAGATGATTAAGGCGTTAATCTACTTAATAGCAGGAAGGTGTTTCTGATGTTTTCTATACTGTTGTTTCACTTTGAAACGAGGCCACACTTATGTGAAATTATAATTATATATTAAAAAACTTAATTACAATGCATGATTTTAAGAGTTTTATTCCAAACTGGGATTTACATCTACAAAAACGAATGGTACATTTTTAAATAGGCCGCACTTAGACAGCACTTTTCTCCTTTAATTGTAAATGATGGTGTTTTCCAAAGGGAAGTTAGGTAACCTAAGCTCTTGGCTTGCCTGTGAACATGATGTGCTGATTCCCCTCTACACTCAGGATCGGTCAGTCAATTTTATATTAAATGATAAAGTTTCAGTAATTATTTCTATTTAATCCAGCCAATAAGTTTCTTATTGTTTCTATTATAGTTGCACCATTTTTATAGAATAACATAATTAAGGAAATTCATTTTACTTCAAGTGTTTTTGGAATTAAACTATTCTTAAAGGACTAGACCGTGTTTTAGTTTTGGGAAACAGATCAAATAGCATATGTGATGAGAAATAACACCACAGGTATCTCCTGGAGACAAAATATTTGCTTTTTTGTGGTAATATAACCTCAAAGGCAGTTTTCCGAACTGTGAAGCTGTGATGAGATGTAAAGATGTGGGGATGACCTGATGGCTGGGGGGTGCTGGTGCGAATCCCGGATAGTTGACCAGGATGAGTTTGCTGAAGTTGAACTTGTAGGTGAATCTTTTCCCTTTGGTCTTGTGCAGGATGCGTTTGTTGTAGTAGTATCTGGAAGTACATTTTTTTTTCTTTGTCAGACTTCACTCTGACTCTGTATTACTGCATGTGTGTATGCAGTCAGTCTATGCGATGCCCTCGTGTTACTGGAGGGCTCTTTAGATAAAAGTGCTTCCCATGTGTTACATCTGTGGGCATTTTAAATTTTAATTTAACAACATATGTTGGCGAGGAGAACATTTTATCTACAGCATCAGCCTGAGGGGGAAGCTGCACAGAGAGGGAGAATTGCACACATTCACAGTTAAAGAATCGTGTGTGTGTGTGTGTGTGTGTGTGTGTGTGTGTGTGTGTGTGTGTGTGTGTGTGTGTGTGTGTGTGTGTGTGTGTGTGTGTGTGTCAGTATGAATACTTCTACTTATGCCCATCACCTGAGCGCCCGACTGAGCTTGTCGTAGTTCATGTGTGGTTTGCCCTTCCTCTCCCCCCACAGCCTGGCCAGTCTCTCGGGGTCCCGGATGACGAACTCGCCCCACTCCCCTCCCCAGCCGATGGCCCCACCCTCGCCCCTCCCCAGCAGCTCCAGCAGGAAGTGCCACAGCTGCACCTGTCTGGAGCCCGGTGACCAGGCTGGTTTGTAGGCCCAGTCAGGGAAGAGCACTGCTGCAGAGACAGGAGGGAGTGTTGTCAGTGACTGGTGAGTTATTAGTTCCAGTGGTGTGGTATTGATGAGTCCCTGTCAGTATAAGTATTTATTGACTGGTCTGACAGTTTTGTAGTTGGGGATTCATAAGATTTTAATGAAGCTCGGTGCAGTTATGCATCTTTGTTGTAGCTTAAATTCAACATTTTGATTAATGAGTTACATGCAAAGATCTGTGCGTGAACTAATCACATAAAAATCATAGTGTCATGATCCTTTTTTAATGCGTGCAACAGAAGTGAATGACACATCCTGCATGTATGCATGCATTACATCATTATACTTACAGGTTCTCTGTGTAACTTTCACACAACCCTTGTAATAGTGACACCAGTGGCCATTAGTGAACTGCAGTCAGCATTTTGTTGCTCACACTCGCGTGCTCACACACTCCATAGCGGCAAGTATCGCCCATCACAGTGAGACTGAACATAATTGACCGGCACCATGTTGGAATAATCATATTTACAATAACGCTATCTCGCTGTTTGCAAAATCACATCATCAGCCGGCGCCATGTAACTAGTGACAGCTTAGGTGTCGGTGAGCTAACTTTACCAAGCAAGCTAACGTTAGCCACCTAGCTGCTGCGGCTGGTGTGATCCCATCACAAGATGGTTTTTCATGATTTTACCTATTTTTATCATGCTACTGTGCGGCGAGCTGATACAATACACACTGCAAAAACAACTGAATATATAATAACTCTTACATAAATATGAAAGATCTCCCACACAAATGACTACCCACACAAACCCCTCACATGTAAATAGCTGAGACAAAGGCACATGGACGTGCACGTACTTCTACTCCAGTAAGGCGATGAAAGTCCCGCTGAGGAGCTGCAACTGCATTGCATCTGAGGACACAGAATTAAAACAGATAACACTACTTAATATCTGCATCACTGTGATCGCCGTCAGAGTGGAGTTAGAGAGGCGAGGAAAAAACAACGTAAAAGAAATATGGATTAGCTGTCATGTGGTGTTAAATTAGCCGTCACGACAAAGCACAGATGCAATTCATTACAGCAACTTCTACACTTAATATCACTTTGAATTAAATCATCTTCACACATATTCATTTAATGACAAGTCTGAGCCTAGAACAAAGCCTTCACGTCTCCAGATTGTACATTACATCAATATCAACATCATTCTAAATAGATCTACGGTTTATTGATATCAGTTCATAATGTGCTAGACATGACACGCAGTTCAATTGCTGATTTGTGATTAGAGCTAATCAGACTCGTTTGTGTGTCCCTGCAGATACTGAGGGTTTTCTATATGTTTCTATATTCTCATCCTATAAACACACACATCGCCCACCCACAGACGCAATGACCTTCCTAGGCGATTGCGGAGCAGCAGAGGCACCCACCATCTTCCCTGGAAGGCTGAAAACTAATCTCTTCGAGAAGTACTTCACATAACCCTTTCCCCCACTGAATGATGTCTCCTCTCCTATAAGCTCTCTTCCACGAGCTGTAATATCCTCTTATCTTGGAGCAACAACAAAAAAAGGATGTCTCCCCTTAGCTCTTATTTTATTTCCTTTTCCCATGCAGCAATACACTCGCACATGATCATTGCAGGGTCAAGGGGACATTATCGGGAAAGTAGCAGAGCTGAGCCAAAGACATTGTACTTTGTCGAGCGGCATTTATACAGAAGCAGCCTCTTCTTTCGCAGGGCCTTAACAAAAAAATAATTAAAACATGAGACAACAATAAAAATGCAATCATGCTGAAAATGGATTGCAAACAAATAAGTGAAATGCAATGTCTCTTCTGCAATTTCATGCAGGCTTTGGCTCTGACATTTGTATCCCCCCCTTTAGATTGGCTGTTTTGCTGGTTAACTACAAGTTGAAGCTTGTCGAATACGAGCACCAGTGCCTAAACGCAAATCTAAAAATGACTCTGAATGCTTACAATCTAAAACAATAATTAAGGATCATCATGCCAGTCAAGCACTGTAGGTCAGAGAGGGGATGTTTTTAAAAGTAGACCAATTTCACATCTAATTTTTCTAATCACGAGCAAGAATTCTCCCTTCCAATCATCTCGTTTGCACAGAGAGAGCTAATTAAAGACTTGTGTGTAAGTGTGATAATAATGCAATTGGTCCTGTTACCTTGATTGGAGCAGGAGTGGAAACAGCTTCGTTAGATGAATAACAATGATCAGTTTGTCTGCCGGCCCACTTCAAGTCTGGGAGGACTGAAGGATGGATGGGCCGAATTATAAACCCTCTATCTCATCTCACCCCTAACCGCACACACACACACACACACACACACACACACACACACACATCCCACCCAACCCCCCTTCTCTCTCTCCTACAACACCCCTCCCTCTCTCCCTCAACCCTCCCCAGAAAGCGGGAGACTGGGTCCAAATAAATAAATAAAGATAAAATCCTACACTGATTATTTGGATGCCTTTTGAGAAAAGCACTTGATGTAAGAGGAAAATGTGTCTTTAAAAGTGTCTCAACTCCAAAATATTTTCCCTTCATGTTGTGATGAATCGATCTGTTGGTTCAATCGAAAAACAGTCAATGTCGTGTACTTCTTGGGCTGCAACTAAAGATTAATTCCACTCCATTTGTTTGGTTGACTGTTTTGTGTATAAAATCTCTGACAATAGTGATAAATCCCAGTTTTAATCTCCAGAGCGCATTCAAAACCTAGTTTACTCTCATTTATGACAAAGAGAAGCAGCAAATCCTTATATTTAATGACTTCAAATCAGAGAATGTTTGGGCAAAATCATTATTTGTTAATCAAACGATTTGCGAATTAATTTCCCTTCAGTCAATTGATTAACGCTCTAATTCTTTCAGATCTGTTGTTAAACTCATTAATCAGGCTAAAATGTTCCTCTATAATTGGTCTGTTGGTCGGACAAAACTAGGCACTTATTTACTAAATAATCAAGCAATTCATCCAAAGACACAGTCGAGAGATTCATTCACAAACCTCTGTTGCAGCCCTGGGATACTCACGAGGAGCTGTTTGTTAGCAGAGATGAGTCCAGGTCAAATGCTGCCATTACCCAGGGTGAAAAGGGGCAACAGTAAAACAGGTTTAAATAACTATCATTACATTTGAGAGTATAAATTTCAGCCCTGAAAAGGAGCGCAAGCAAATAAACCCAAATAAGCTGGGAAGAAATAGGTGAAGGCACTCCAAGAGGAGCTCGGGATTGGTGTGTATTGTAGTGAGCCAGAGGGGAGGATATGATTGAGTGGAGTAAAGGTGACTGGAGGTTTTCTCCTCACTGAATAAAATAGGTGATGAACTTAATACCGGAGCACTTTACTCCACTACAGCTGCTTTTTCACTCGACAGGCGTGACCTTGGCCGAGGTCAACAGGTTCTTCAATACCACACCGGCTCAGGAGGCTGTTAGAGGTGGTGACACATTTTAAATGATGGTGATTACATGGTGATGAAGATACTGAGGAGTAGTTTAATCTGTTTTCTATTTTGGGGTGTGTTTTCAGATGCAGTGTCCTTGAGCTTCAAGTAGCCGACTCGTCTCACTTCAGTGAAACTGAAGGTGAAATCCTGGAAAATTAGTTTAAACATCACATTACTAACTTTATAATTTTTTCACCTTAAAAGTAGCCCCAGAAACGATTTAAATGAGCGTTTATTGGCCCGTTAAACCATTTCTTTTTCAGGGACACGTTTTTAATCTTTGGGTATGGAAGCTCAAACTGGATTTTAAATAATTGTTTAAATGGATAGTTCTTATTTTTGAAAGTGGGGTTGTATGAGGTACCTATTTATAGTCAGTGTATTGCCTACAGCAGATGGCGGTCGGCATGCCCCTGGTTTGGAGAAGCAGGCAGAAGTACAGACGCAGAAACCCAACAATGTACTGCAGACAGTTGCTGGTCTACCACTGCCTCGATTGATTCATTTTAATGGAGTCTGTTGGCCAAGACGAGAGGATACAATGGCTTCAGTCTTCCCCTGTTATATATATATATATATATATATATATATATACAAATCATTGTAAAAAAGATATTATAGTGATGTGAATCAAGGTTAATGTGATATAACACCTCATTAAACAACAAAATACATTCATTGATCTGTATTTGAGTTATTTTGAGAACATAAATTGACTTGCACTTTTCATTTGAACTCAGAGTTAAATCTTTTCACAAAAGGTCCATGTGCATTATTATTCAACCCCAAGCTTCGGTAGTTTGGGGAGAATCCGTTAGCCTTTATAACTGCCAATAAGCATTTTCAGTAAGTGCTGACAAGCCTCCTATACCTTTCCATTGTAATCTTTGCTCATTCTGGATGTGCAAAAGTCTGCTCACTGCTGTCTGATGACTTCTGTGCCGCAACTGCCTACTTTAAATCCCACCAAAGATTTTCAGTGGGGTTCAAATCAGGGGACTGTGAAGGCCACTCCAGGACATGCCGGGATATTTCTCAATCAAGCTGTGGCTGGAGAGTCCAGTGATTACCAAGGTTCAATTTCTAAACAGAAGGCATCGCATTCCTCCTGTAAATGGCCTGATATTTCTGAGAATCCATGATACGAGGTCAAGATTTCCAGTTCCTGCAGCAGAAAGACAACAATGACCCTCCTCCATGCTGGAACCGTGGGGATGGTATTCTTCTTGTCATAAGCGTTAGACATGCCGCTGGTCCATGTGTCCACACAGTCCCCGTTTAGTTTCATCAGTCTATAGAAGTGTCTCCCAAAACTCTGCAGTCCTATCCGAATTTCTCCTGGTGTATTGCAGCCGCCCCTTGATGTTCCTCGTGGTCAAGAGTGGAGTGCGTCCTGGAGTCCGGCCATGAAGTCCTTGTTTATGCAGTGCTCATCTTATAGTTGCCACTGAAACTCTTGTCCCGGCCTTCATCAGGTCATCCTGTAGGCGTTTTGCAGTAACACAGGGTTTACTTAATTACTTACAATTTCCTCTCTCGGCTCTTATGGAAGATCCTTCGTCTTACCCACGATTGCAACCCCCCTTGAACTCCTTCATGGGTGGGGTTTACATGGACACAGCTAAAGCAAATGAATGATCATGTTAGAGTTCCCAAAAGAGTAATGGTGCTTTAACACCCCTTTAGGCCATTCAAAACTATCAGAATATACTGTTATACACGAATACTACCCTTATATGTAAATTCTTTGTGGATTTTATGTATCACTCAACTGATAAACAAGTCATCCAAAGGAAAATCTCACACTTAAAAAACTTTCATTGGTAAATCCTTAAAATCTTTGGGGGGTTGAATAACTGTATACACACACACACACACACACACACACACACACACACATACACTTCATGGCACTATGCTGCTTTTCAAAGAAGGCTCAAAATGTGAAAAGTTAATTACCTTTCTAAGGAGAAAATGTAAAAAGAGGAAAGACATGGATCAGAAATAAGTCCGGGTACTGACCTTGATGTACTTTTGTGTTACTGTCCAAATACACAGCAGACTAATTAAAACCTCAAGTCTCAAAAGCTTGCATTGACTGTCTGGATTGATTTGTCATCTTCTTTGATTCAGTAGTTCTTGATTTAATCTATAGTTTGCCAGTTTTACTTGGGCAACGTTTTTATATGGCTGCTTGTGTTTAAACAACATTTAAATGAATATTTTGACATTTTGAGCAATATGTTCATTAACGTTCTGGCAGAGAGTTAGATGAAAAGCTACCACCCTCATGTCTGTACAGTATGCTACCGTATGAAGCTATACCACCAGCAGTTAACCATTAGCCTAGCATAACACAAAGACTTGAAATGGTGGGAAACAGCTCGCCTGGCCCAAGGTAACAAAATCCATCTACCAGCACCTCTAAATTTCACTTATTAACAGCCTGTTTCCTAAAATATCAAACTAGACCTTCAGTATTTCAGAGCCGCTACTTGTTTTGTTAAATAAACACACACACACTCACAAACAGGAACACACGTACACACACACACACACACACACACTCACACTTATCGCCCCTCAGATGTGATAGCTGACACCGGAGGCTTTTAATTCCAGTGTAAATACAAATACTCTCCCAGACAGCTATCAATTATGCATGCCACTAATTGAGTTGAATGTTGTGCTTTTAGCAGCCCGGGTGCCCTGGGTCACATGTAAGAAGCCTGAAACCAACCACATACACACACACACACACACACACACACACACACACACACACACACACATACACACACACACACACACACACACACACACTCACACACACACACACACACACACACACACACATACACACACACACACACACACACACACACACACACACACACACACACACACACACACACACACACACACACACACACACACACACACACACATACACACACACACACACACACTCACATACACACACAGAGACACACAGAGACACACACACACACACACACACACACACACACACACACACGCACGCACAGACACACACTATTTGCACTTATATACTTGTGCAGGCCCTTGTTGATATCATGCATTCCCTAGCCTAAAATTTCAACGTTTTATCCCATTAAGCCCATAAGAGTACTTTATAGATGAATTCCCAAAACGTGTGTTTCCTTGCTGTGAGCGGTTTATATTAATTTCCATATGGTATGAAAATCACTAGGCAGACTCTTGCATCTTGTTATAATCCATCAAAGTCAATGTTTCGCCCACATTTGGTTTAGTTTGTCATATTATTGTTGTGAGATATCAGCACTTAAACTGCATTACCATGAAAAAATGATTCACAAGATTTACAATGGATCTTAGCTGAGATAGAAAACTCAAATCTGTAGTTTCACGAGGAGAGGAGGACATGGAGGTTTGATACTCTATGACAACTGAGCTGAACGGAGCCATGTCCCTGCAGGGGGAAGACGATGTGATGCTGTTGAAAACCAGGGCTATACAGTAACAGTTGCCAGGTTGCCATTGGCTACCAATTTGAGAAAATGGCGACCAATTCTTGGCCACTTTTTATCATAGAAAAATGCCCACCCCCAAATAAATATTTAAAAAATATTTGTTAGATTAGTGATATTAGAATATTGCTGTTACACGGACAGCGTTTTCTGGTTTCAGTTCTGACTGTGTTGGTGCGTTTACTCACATGCACGGCCATTTCTGAAAATACGAAGGACCAAAGATAGAACCCTGAGAAACCCTACAAGTAATAATTAACAATGTTAATGAGGCGTTAATGTTGCTCTGAGTCTGTCTGCTAAAATGTTAGTCACAACTATGTTATAAGATGAAAGTTTTCAGCTTGTCGTGGAGCTCTGCTGCACCCACTTATGTAGAAAAAAAAAAATCAATGCACGTCGCCTTAACCTAAATAGAAAATGTAAAGGACCGAGAATGGAACCCTGAGAAACTTGAAACTGGAACCTGAACTGGAAACAAAAAGTAAATCTGTACATGTTTGGGTCTTTTAGTGTTTAGTTTGGGGCGGCAGCAGCTGCTCAGTCCATAGGTGACTTGGCTGGGAACCGTAGGGTTCAAGTCCCTGTGTGGACCATGTATGGAGCGTGGACTGGTGGCTGGAGAGGTGCCAGTTCATCTCCTGGGCACTGCCGAGGTGCTGTTGAGCAAGGCACCGAACCCCTCAACTGCTCGGGGCGTCTGTCTGTGCATGTGTGTGTAATTCGGGTCTGTGTGTGTGTAACATGAAAAATAATAAGAGTGAAAAAATTAAATTTCCCCGTTGCAGGATAAATAAAGTAATTCTTCTTTGTGTCACATTTTAATTATTGGGCTCACGTATGACTGCATAGTATCGAAATTAATCAAAATATAAGGTGACTAAAAATGGCAACCAATATTTTCAGTTTCAGCAACCAAAAGCTGAATCCTGGTTACCAACCACTTTTAAAAGTTCATTTTGAGCCCTGAGAGCTCCAGAGTGGACACTGTATGAAGATTGATTTGTCAGTTTTCATGTGCTTCGCCTCTCAAAACAGCCCTTTGAAGCCGTGGAGACCAGCAAGCTCACTTTCCAAACAATGTTCCCAATCTACCACCGAAACTGAAATTGGTCCTCTCAGAGATAGAAGTACAAAAGGAAACACACACACAATAAAAACACTGCAGGTGCTCATGGATTTACACAGACCTATCTTTGTGCACACACTCAACACGTACACACAACAACAAAGGAAGAGGCCTCACAACTAGTATAAAAGCTGACAGTTTGGAAATTGAGCCTTCGGACTGATCGAGCCGCCCAGGCAGCATCCAGATCCAGATGACAGAAAAAGAGATTTAAACAAACGGGCTGAATATTGAGGCGGGCTGCGTTGTCAGGGGAATATTACTGTAAAGATGTAATATAAACACAGAGCCGTAAGAAGAAAGCGCTCTCCTCTGCCTTATTTACTCCGCAGTGTTTCTGTGCCAGACATTAGCCCCAGTCGATCGCCAAACAAATATTACGAAGGACTTCTGCTTGGGCATAATCAAACTTCCCATTCCCTGAGGAGCAATTTAGGCAGACAGGAATTTGCTTTCCACTGAGATTGTCACTCTCCTTGAGCGATCGGTATTATCTCCTCTGTGACTATAAGTGTGTGTGTGTTTATGTGTGGATAGAGGATGAGGAGGAGGTGGGAGAGGGGTTAAGTCTGGATTTGATCCCCCACTAAAAGGACTGTTTGTTTTACAGCTGACGACCCCGGAGTTTAATCTGCTTCTTAGCTGCCTTCTCAATCTCTCCTCTCCTGCATCCTCTCATCCTCCCTGCCTCTCTCTTTCCCCTTCATCTCTCTCTTTCTCACTCGCTCAATCGTATCATCCTCTCGCAGCAAGTTAACAGCCCCCCACCCCACCACCACCACCAACTCTCCATCATCATCCTCTCTCCATCCAACATCCCTTGTCATCTTCTTATTCCTCCCCTCCTCTCTTTCCTTTTAAAGGAGCGGTTGTTGCGATTTACATTTAACTGGATCCATCAGGTTGTGTATAATGCGTAAAATTAAGCGGTGTTACATCATACAGTACAGTGGGTGCATGTGTATGTGTGTGTGGGAGGACAGAAAGGAGTGTAGTGATGGAACATGTCTGTGTGTGTGTGTGTGTGTGTGTTTGTGTGTGTGTGTGTGTGTGTGTGTGTCTCAGAAGGACAATAGTGAGAGTGTATTTTAAACAGGATGATGGTGTTGCAGCAGATGAGGGTCATGCTCACAGACTTAAGGGTCAAATCCTGTTAGAAGTAAGAGGGATCAAGGCTTTTGCAAGGCACTGCCTATTTTTTCGACTGCTGCAACATTCACTGACGCTGTGCAAGAGGAGCTCTGTGTGTGTGTGTGTGTGTGTGTCTGTGTGTGTGTGTGTGTGTGTGTGTGTGTGTGTGTGTGTGTGTGTGTGTGTGTGTGTGTGTGTGTGTGCGGGAAATAGCTTAAAACTGCTTTTGATTTGATTGAGTGCTGTTAAAACATGTAAACAATAAAACAGGTAGAAGACCAGGTAAAAGTCTAACTTCATTTTATTTGACCCCAGGGGAGCAATATGCTACAGTTAAAATACAGTAATCACAAACACAAGACAAATAAATACAGAATATAGAAAATGAATACGTAAAGAGTGAGAAGATTTTCCTTTTTTTGTATCAGGTTCAACCTCTTGAGCAGGGGCGGAAGAATTGTTCAGATGTCTCACAAAAGTAAAAAGTGAAACCACAGTGTGGGAATGCTCCGTTACAACTTAAAGCTGAAATAGGTAGCTTTTATGAAAATGTGTTTTTGTGTTAATGTACCTTAGCGGCACTAAGCCCCGGATGCAGCAACGAAGCCTTAGCAAAACAGATAGCCCAGATTGCAAGGGGAACCAGAGTAACTTGAGATGCAGCAGCACTCAAGGTTTGCCAGTCATAAACCTGTAATGAACATTTGTTTTGGTGTGTTTAGGGCAGCAGTTTTAGAATGGATACCATTTGTATCATAGATTTGGTGCTAAATTTAACCTCTTTTTACCACTCAAGAACTGATGAAAATGGCCATAAATCACTTTGAAATTCCACATTAAGACATCGATGAATGCCACAGTAAAACCACGCTGTGATTTAGTGTCAACGACTTTTGAGATTTATGGCAATAACTGAAGGACATTCTGCTCTACCACTTGCTAGACAAAACACCCATTTACTTTGCAAACGAAAGAAGAATGTGACTAGTACAAGAGGTATAGCAGGGACCAAACAGTGGAGGCACAAATGTGATAAAGGCAGGAAAAGGAGATTATAAGAAGAATTACATATGAAGAGCTCTTTTCCAAAATGAGATAAAAGCCAAATAAAAAAAAACGAGTTTTAGCCACTTTGCTGTATAAAGAACCTTTTCACTGCTTCATCAGTGTTTCTGCCAAATCTCTTTATTTCCTTGTTTAAAATGGTCTCAAGATGCAGTTCCTTTCCAAACCGCGACCAGCGCCAAACCTATTTTTAGCCTAAATGCGATACGTCCTCTCGACCAATCAGAATCCAGTGAGCGTCCTATGCGATCCAACATGGCGGCGCTCTGAAGCGGGAGAGTTTTTTCTTTCGTCCGTCCGTTCAACACGTTCAGACTGAGCCATAAAAACCATTTTGACAAGATAAACTGAATATTAACCAAATGTGTGGGTCTGGGTAAAACATGTAATTTTCCTGAAAACTATTCAAATGGATTTATAGCGTTTTGGAAAAGAGCTCCTCAAATATTAATGGAAAGAGCATATTTGTTAAATGTGTTATGTGCATGTTATATAAGAAAATGCACATATGTACGAGGAAAGGAAAAAGAAATGAAAATAGCTAAGATAAGCAGATATTATAAAAAATCAGGGTTTACCAGATTCTGTCAGAATTTTGGCATCAGGAACCCCCATCCGAAAATTAAAAAGGAGGATTTATCAAATGTCGTTAATGCAAAAGCCATTAGCATTTAATCCCTGCATTCTGAAAGGCTCCTGTCATGCTGTCGAATGCTGTGAAAAATAATTAGCATTAATTGACCGGGTTAGCCAAATCGCAATGAGCGAAATGTCTGTGAAGTGATGTGCAAAAAGTCTGATCTTATATATTGCAGTACACACACATACATTGGGTCGTGGTGACTGTCACGGTGTAAGGAAGGCACAAATAAGATTTCCAGCAAATTAGATTTCCTTTCTCCTTCCTGCCTTACACCGTCTTATGAGTCCCACATTAGCTGAGTTGTCGCTAACATACCTCACAAGGGAAACATAACAAGATAGAAGAGGGAACAAAAGTGGAGAGAGGGAGAGAGCAGAGACAGCAACATCCCCTAAAGAAGTAAAGCACACATGAAAAATTAAGTCAATACAATGACAATAAAATGGACCTAAAGCACTTGTATTAACAGTCTGTCCATGTGTGTGTGTTCGCTGGGTTACAGAGTGAGAGCAAGCGTATGCCCTCGCACTTGAAACCAGAAGGTGAGGACCAATTGTCTTCCTCACTTCCTAGGGCTTTTTTTTTTGTTTTTCCCGTTTTTTTCCTTTCCCCCTCCACTTTCTGGTCTCTTAGCCTCAGTGGTTTGCGTTGCTCTCCGGGGAGCTGTGGTTTCTAAAAGGTTTCTCAATGTCCTTAATCCCTCCATCTCTTTGTGTCCAGGCAAAAAATATATCCGCATGAAACTCAAGAGGCCAACAGGGGCCAAGATGTGTGAGAAAAAAAAAAGAGGAGCGTTTTTTTCAACATTTTGTGGGAATAAGGAAAAAAGCTCTTTAAAAAAAAGTCTTTTATAAATGAACGGCACGAAGCTTTGAATTAGTGGTTTTAAAACTGGAGGAATGGTTTGATTTCACTCATTTTAATAACTATGAATTATCTCCATTAAGAGTGGATGACAGCTTTAATCCTAGGTTTCCCCTTATCTCCAAACGTACGTACGTTGACGTACCTGCAATAATAGAGTGGCATGTCAAATACTTTGTGAGAAAATAGGAATTAGGAAGGAATATTAATGTTGATAATATCTGCATATGTGTATATATATATATGTGTGTGTGTGTGTGTGTGTGTGTGTTATATATGCATATGTATGTTAATCAGACCAATTTACCAATTTGGTTCTGAGATTGAGCTAAGATTTGATTACAAAATACATCTACATATTTATGTTATGTAGGAAAATAAACACACAAATAGGAATAAATTGGTGTAGGTACAGTACGGCAGCCCTGAAAGGCAAGGTGAAAAGAAAAAACGCAGGCTTTGTCGGTTTACACCTACGTTTGAGATATTATCTCCTATTTAGGCGTTAATATCTTGAAGGTAGGAGTGAAATTGCGGCACCAAATCATCCCATGGTCCCCTTTTTCGGCAAATCCGTTCATCAAATAGGCCATTGAGACAATTTTTATCATGTAAGAACTATTAACAGTGATACTCCGGGGAGTCACTAAGAGCCGGCCTTGGCTAACACTGATTAGCTCGGGGCATTAAGGTGAAGGCATTAAAACGTCTTTTTTAACCACTAATACTGCTCAAAATAACACCAAACCTCTGCAGTAGCATGATACGTATAGTAGATAACATAGTTAGCTAACCTAGAGTTTATTAAAACAGTGTTTTGAAAGACTTACCAACTGGCCCCTGTACCAGCTCCTCTCATAGTAAAGTCCATTCAAGTCGATTACCAAATGAAATGAAAAGGATCGCATGATTTAGCGCATGATTTATCTAGGAATCTGTAGCCTCTTCCAATTTATTCTGGGGAGATGCTAAAAAAGTGTCCAGTACGGTGCGGTTGATGAGGGACGGAGAATCCTCCATAGCAGTCACACAGCGTGTTGCAGTATTCAATGATTCCAGGCCACGGTGAAAAAATGTCACTCTGTTGGCAGCATAAAGATTCTTCTTCAGTGCCCATGGGCCTGGCAGTACCCACAGGCCCACTTAAAAAATGCCCTCACACCCAGACTGATGCTACAGTATTTTTGGAGCTACCTTTACCCGTAGCCCCTTCAACACACGCCCCCACCCCCTCGCGTGACATTTCATTGCTGTGGGGAAATTCCCTATCTGGGACTTTTCCAAACCTTTGACACCTATTATTAACTTAAATTTCACCAAACTGCCACAAACCACAAAGTGTACGTGTTTTGCTGGAATAAATCATCAATCATTTTATGTGTAGGGATACTTTTCATGCAACTGCAGAGGTTTGGTGTTATTTTGAGCAGTATTAGTGATTGAAACAGCTGTTAAAAGCTGTTCTAATGCGTTCACCTTAATACCCCGAGCTAATCAGTGTTAGCCACAGCCAGCTGTTAGCGACTCCCTGGAATATCTCTGTCAGTAGTTGTTACACGGGAAAATTGTCTCGATGGCTTATTTGAGGAATGTATTTGCCGAAAAAGACCCTGGGAGGATTCTTTATTTATTTAAATAAAAAGACTTTAAATAGCTATGACAAGACAAATTGTCTGCTCTGAAAAAGCTTTACCAAAGCTAGCAACAACAAAACACTGCTTCATTGATAAACAGTTGAAAAATAGGTAACGTCAGGTATGAACTTACTTTCTAAGTAACGTGTTACTGTAATTTTGTTCAGTTTAAGTAGTGTATAGGATTACAATTTAAATATCTGTAATCACAGTTGTATTGATT
The DNA here is from genome assembly GCF_963691815.1 of Echiichthys vipera. Classification (NCBI taxonomy): domain Eukaryota; kingdom Metazoa; phylum Chordata; class Actinopteri; order Perciformes; family Trachinidae; genus Echiichthys; species Echiichthys vipera. Next base: position 6,347,787 of record NC_139840.1, on the reverse strand, counting down.
ACTGTACACTATTCATTTATTTATTTTACATATGGAATTTCTTGCATCCAGGTGCATCCTATACATCAGGGGTGCCCAACCCTGCTCCTGGAGAGCCACTGTCCTGCATGTTTTAGGTTTCTCCCTGCTCTGACACACCTGAGTCTAATGCTCTGCTCGTTATCAAGCAGCTGAAACTCGTCACAGGTTTGAAAATCTTTAGAATCAGGTGTGTAGAAACCCAAAACATGCAGGACAGTGGCCCTCCAGGAGCGGAGTAGGGCAACCCTGCTATACATGTTAGGTATACCTTTAGTTTATGCTAACTGCAGACACCGTGATCATGGTCACCCACATTTGTTTGTGAAGATTAAGTAGCCATGTGGACAGATGGTAGAAAGAGCAGCCCATCAGTCTCCTCACAATATGACTTATATCTACATAACTACATTGTTTAATCCAAGTGGGAGCCTATGCACAGTAACTTTCTATTCCCTTTGTATCATGCACCAAGCGCTTCATTCAGCACAGCTATTTCTGGCCTGCAAAAGAGCCTAATTAAGCCTTAAATATTAACTCCTACATAGGGGATAATAACTTCTACTTTCGGCCAGCAATGCCCAATCATTTTTTTTTTCCCATTTGCCTTTCAGGGCTTCAGTATGTAGGCACTGGCAATTTTAGACTCTTTTTATGGGTGCTCAAGCAAACCTAGATTTCATCTCAGGAACCCCTAACATTAAAAATAATAACCCCTTAAAGCGCTGTTTCAAAGCTGTAAAATGTTGGAATGACATGACACTAGACAACTAAGGAATCCATTGGTAACAACCACCTCATGCTAGTCTGTCGGGGAGGGGGCTAAATAACGCTTAGGCTTATTTCGGCGAGGGAAAAACTGGCACGACCATTTTCAAAGGGCTCCCCCTTGACCTCTCAAGATATCTGAATGAAAATATCTTCTATGGGTACCCAGGAGTCTCCCCTTAACAGACATGCCCGCTTTATGCAGTTTTTCTCATGCAGTATAAATGTGCTATTTTCTCCTATTTGAATATTTCTGCATAAAATCCCCAAACAGTCTAGGATTTGTATAAATTGACTATGACTAGAAAGCTGAGACTATTGTGGATCCAATAAGCCCAGTTGTATTTATATGTGATGATGTAAGTCCCCATAGCGGTTTCATTGAGACCGTTTTTTGAAACTTGACCTTACTGTATACAATGAGCTTTTGTGACGTCTAGGATAATCACAGCCTCATGAAACTGTCTTCCCTAGGTATACAGTGTTTGACAACAGAAGTGCTCGCAATCCAATCTCTGAAAAATGCAATTATTGCAGAAGTCTTTAAAATGTCAAACTTTTCTGATACCAAATCACAGCATGGATTTTTCTATGGTGTTCCTCAAAGTCAGGGTGAATAAGCTGCTTGCCAACCCCTTTCACTTGGGAAAATGTCACGATTCTCATTAGGGGCTGAGCCTGAGCCCCTATAAAGGTCTGGTCCAAGAATCGCCCCTGGGTGTAGGCCTATGCTGTAAGCTCTAGACCATTTCACAGTTGTAAACATAAACAATCTAAATGTGTCCCAGTTTATTTTCATAGGTTCCTTGTTGAAATGTATGTGAATTACCAGTGGTGGCTGCTGCTCTTTCAAGGAGGGGAAGCTCGTTTTCTTTGGCCTACATCATAAATGTGTTTGTTTATTTATATGTAAATTCTACCCTTTGTTCCGTTTCGTTTTTTTGACCCTGTCGTACCAACTAGGCGTCTTTTCCAGGGACTTGACCAGTGTCCTCTCAATGGCAGCAGAGCTAGGCTGTTTAAACGGCCTTGGCCCAGCTGGAGCAGCTGCGCCAGGCTACTGTGAAGTGTGACCGCCTGTGAGTGTGAGTGACGGGGAAGAAGAAAAGGTCTAGCTACAATAGGCTGACTCCACAGCACCCCTTATTGTCAACACATTAAACCTGTGCATTGCAACTGACGGCATGGAAACTAGTTAAGAAAGCAGAGAAAAGTAAGCTAAAAGTAACAGATAAATGGTTGAAACAGCCAAATAATGGATAAATGGTTGAAACAGTTAGCTAGACGTAATGGATGAACAGTAATGGCTAAAGGCAACAGGTGAATGGTGTTAGTAAACTGTGCCAATTATCAAAGTAACCTTCTGCATAAATGGTCTAAATGGTTAGCTAAGCGCAACGGCACCACAACAGAGATATCAGTTGTATAACAGAGGATTAAGGACTTTTTAAATACAATTTGCACATGTACTGTCTCTGGGCACTGATCTGCCCTTATTTTTAATGCCGTTTTATTTTGTTGATTTATAATGTTAGGTGTGTGTTATGTTTAGTTGTGTGTTGTTTTGGTTTTAAATGTGAAACTTGTATGTTGATGCTGCTGTCTTGGCCAGGACTCCCTTGGAAAAGAGATTCAATCTCAACGGGAATATTCCTGGTTAAATAAAGGGTAATGAAAATATCTAATTATTCCAACCATTTATTTAACACTAATTCCATAAACCGTTTAAATAGCTACTCCACTGTAAATTGATATGTTGTTGAAATAGCCCGCTAAAATTTGTACTTTTATAAACAGATGAAACAACTAAAAGTAATGAATGGTTGAGACCGTTATCTAGAGTAGACGGTTGAAAGAGTTAAGTCAGCTCAAAGTAATGAAGAAAAACGGCCAAAAAGTCCAGTTTCTGACACTTCTAGAGGTAGTAAAATGCTAGGCTACTAATGTTAACCTGCCTAAACATTGACAATTCAACTGAATAACCAAGTGTTAGATACCTTACGGCTCAGTATTCATTCAAAATAACATACTGCAAACTGGACTGTAGTGTCGATCAAGGAGTACTTGAGCTGATCTGATCGAGCGGTGGAATTGCATCATACAAAAAAGGTTGGGAACTGTGCGCGTACACATCCAAACGCAATGACACAAGTGCAGGAAAACAGCAGCATACAAAGTAAAGAAAAAGGAGGTTTTTCACACACTGAATATTGCAAGCTCCCAAAATATTTACCATGCAACAGTTCAACTTTGAAGAGCTACAGGCAGGTTTACCTCAAAACATTGCATCAGAAAATCATAGGTTTTGAGAAGGTGTTTGAGGCTACCTCTACTTTAAGCCTTACATTTAGACTTATTCAGAGAAACAAAACCGAAAACAGTAAAATGAACTTTCCATGGCTTATTCTGTGCATTAGTAAATAAAAATAACGTGCGCTGGCCGTTTTGTACATCATCATGTCTTTATTTGTGTGTAAACAAACTCTGAAAAGAGCATCAGCCAGGTTCTTGATTATTGGCATTAACATGATTGATTTTGCCGTCATGGATAAAACATGATCACTCCACTGCAAAAAAAAAAACAAGTCTTCTAAACAAGTCATGTCATTTCTGTCCTTCAATCTTATTTTTCCCCCCGATCACAGTCTTAACAAGTAAAGCACTGACCATAACTTAAAACTGGCAAATCATTGTATTGATTTCAAAAAAAGAAAAAAAAATATATATTCTTGGTCCAGTCTCGATGAAAGTGAAACCATCTCATCCAACAACGGGACTTTTTTTCCACGGTAAAAAAAAGAATTTAGGACTCGATACACAACTTATTTGTGGCCCTTTTTTTTTTTTTTGCAGTGTGTATAATAAATAACATGACACCTCTAAATGAGCTGTTTGCGACCTCAGTTCAGTCTAGCAGAGTAACTTCTTCTCATCTTACCTGGTGTATGCAGTGTTTCTCACTACTGTATAAGGTGCTGGGTGTTTGTGTGTGTGTGTGTGTGTGTGCGTGTGTGTGCGTGTGTGTGAGAGAGATAGAAATGTCATTGCTTGGTAATGTGATGCGGTCAATGTTTTGTCGGTGCGATTATGTTGATAAGGTTAAAGATTTGGACACGAGCTGGGTGTCCAGAGGCTTATTAGGTTAGTTCATCAGATCATTAAATATGTAACAGGTAAAGAGTTGCAAAAATAACCTTCTTAAAAACAACAAATAAAACGTCTGCAGCGATCACAGCAGTAGTGTTAAGCTCAGAGTGCAACATAATTTGCTTAGTCACTTCCATTGTACATAAACAACAAATATATTTACAATCAAAAGAAAAAAAAACACATAATTAATAATTCATAACGAGAGAAATGTCACAACATTCAGAACCACAGACAGATAAGTCATTATGGGACTTGCACTGAGTGAGAATGTAACATGTAGTGTGTGTTATGTTACTGACCTATTGAGACTGGCATTAGGCTTTGGGTGGGGGTTAGAGCTTTCCTCTTTTACAGATGCTCCACTGGTCTTAAGGTGGCTGCTCCATCTGGGACCAACCAGTAAAAAAAGCTCAGGAACAGCCTCCATTGTCAATGACAAGACAATGGACAGATTTTCACCATGAAGGGTCCCAAAGGCAACCAAAACACTGAAGGAGTTGAGCAATATGGTGCCTTTCATGCCAATTACAGTTTATTTTAACGCTGATGCATTTAGATCCCAGAATTCTAGTGTTGCTATCTGAAGCTCTAAAAGCCTGAAGTACTGTTTTTTTTTAAAGCTCGCCGTTGTTTTAGTTTTCAGTTGGAGAAACATACAGTCAAGCCCTTAAAATTCACTTAGAAAGCCCTGAAAGCATGAAAGCTTCCAACTACAGACAGAAAGCAATTCCAAAACATGCCCTGTACTCATAGGATTTTGCAGGTATAAGGACGCAGAAGTCAGCGTTGTAACAGGCAATAGCTCTTCTTCTCTCCTTTTGTTTCCTATTTCGGTCTGTTTTGGAAAGCAGAGCAGAGCAAAATCGACCGCGGTCAAACCACACCGATGTGTTAGACATACGTACGTATGTATCTTAAAAAATGGGAGAGAGGATGATGCCGGATTGTGGTTTATTTGTCAATTGGAGCTATGTGATGTTTAGGTGTAAACAGGAAGAGTAAACCTGTTGGCTACAGTTTGGATGAGAGATGTGGTTACACTCTTAAAAAGGACCCCAACAAAATATCCAACTTTTATAAAAAATGGTATGCATGTCACACCCCCAGCCCCCAACAATGGAGAAAATCTGTTTGCATGTCTGTCTTTGAAGAGGGAGGCTAGGACGCCTTTGACAAACTGGTTTGTGAGCCGTTTCAACTCTAAAAGAGCATTCTCCTTTTGTTGTGTGTGTGTATGTATTCCTGTGGCTGTGAATGTATACGTGTGTGTGTGTGTGTGTGTGTGTGTGTATGTGTGTATGTGTGTATGTGTGTGTGTGTGTGTGTGTGTCTGTGTGTGCGTTGAATCCTTCTACCACACCTCCTTTTAAGGCTTTCAAGCTGCTTTGGATCAAAGTCAGTCCCAGGGGATAATTCAGCAGAAAAAGAGTTCAAAAACATCATAGCATACCTTTACGTACTGCTGAATTCAATTTTTCAGACACACTTCTACACCTACTTGATCTTTTTATTCACAAAAGGAAGCTTATGTCACTCCAGCCACTCTTCTTCTACTGGCATTGATTTGTTAGCTTCATCTGACTTCATCGCCGCTTTAAGTAAAATGTTTTAAATGCTCGAATACTAAACCTAATGTCAAATTAGGATTGGGAAGGGAGTGTGCCCCCGAATCACAAACAATGGCAATATTCACATGTAAGACTGAGCTTAAGCCCGCATCTTAGAAGTTGCAAGAGTGCAACCGATGTGCCACAGACTAAAGCAGGGGGGGGAGAGAAGAAGAGAAACTGTTATAGTTGTTATAATATTAAAATGAAGCCCACACTGGCCACGAGATTAGAACAGATAAACAGTACATTAGGCTATATGCATCATCATAATTACTGATAGATATATAGCAGTCGCAGCCGCCGCCATCCAGTTTTAGAAACACATTCGACTAAAAGGGAAGGGAAGGGACAGGAGGAGGAAAACTCTCTCTTCCTGGAGTTGGATTCAAATAAATATTCTGTTTTTTGTGTGTGTGTGTGTGTGTGTGTTTTTTTCTTCTCTTTTCCTTAAAGCCATCTTTCCTCCTGCCGGGCGGGTTATGAAGAGGTTGCGGCAGGGTTGGAGGGGGCTCTATGTGAAGTTCTGGAGGGGCTGGCTGACCCTCATGCAGGCCCAGTAGAAGGCTCGAGCCAAGGTGACGAGAACCAGAAGCAGCAGCGCGGCCCAAGAGGCGTAGATCCCCTGGTAGGTCTGAGCCTTCACCCACGTCCCAGCCTGAAGAGAGACAACACAACAGAGGGAGTTCTAGACAAGAGACCGTTTTGGGGGTGGAGTCACACCAGCCATGGCCCCAAAATGGGTCAAGGGTATAAGGTTGGGGGACGATGGCTCGTTCTCACCTTTGACACACGCACGCAGGCACGCACGCACGCATGCATGCACGCACGCACGCACAACAATACGAGTGTTGTTGTCCTGGCTGTTAAATATCAGATGTTGCCCAGAAAGCCTTTAAGGGAATTCTATGCACATTCTGAGTGTGTTGTGGTGGTGATTATTATGAGCCAGCTCAAGTTCAATAAACCAGGAACCACAAAGCTAAAGCTATAATTATACTTTAAAATGTTCTATGCATTAATTATGTGACCCATTTACGCTGTCGCTAATTGTGCAAAATTCCAGCCAAGTATCCAGTGTTTTGTTTTTTTTTAAGTTAAAAGATGAACCAGTCTGGTTCACAGCATGACAACATTTTTTCTTTTAATCAAACACATCTTCCCTTATTCAATTCTGTATCGATAGACTGCGATTAATCCATCTGCACCAGACTGATGGAGTGACACTGAACTATAGTGTTTCAAATGTGCACATTTATAGTTGTATTCAATACTCAAGAGTGATGGAGGGGTAAGAGAGAAAATAGCTTCCCCGTCAAGTGTTGAGAGTGCAGCTGCTCACAAGAAAATTATTTAATGAAGATGGCAAAAGTGACTTTGAGAGAACCCACGGGGACGTTTTGAAAATATGGAAATATTAATTCCTGTTTCAAAGTCACAACACTAGAGCAAAGCTAATATGGGAGTAATAGTAGTATGGAAGGAGGACAGGTCAAAAGCGTGATTTTGGAGGCGTTTTTGTTATTATTGCACTCTTCACAGGAATATCATAGAATTCCTGTAATAAATACTATTTCCACCCAGAGATCTGATGCTCTTAGAAAATTAATGCTACGCAAGCCCAGGATGAGGTACAGCTAGGGGTGTGTGTGTGTGTGTGTGTGTGTGTGTGTGTGTGTGTGTGTGTGTGTGTGTGTGTGTGTGTGTGTGTGTGTGTGTGTGTGTGTGTGTGTGTGTGTGTGTGAGAAACACTGTCAGGCAGATGTTCTTTATTATTATTTAAAGAGAGTGTGACTGACTGTCATATCCAACCATGAGGCAATCAAAACAGCTCATGCAGACTGAAAAAGAGATCAAATATGCTTAAAAGAAATGTATACCTCCTGCTTAAATGAATGACTTCCCTCTTCTCCTGTAAATGATGTGTAAAGCTTTAATGATACAGGCTGCTCTCAACTTTTTAAAGTGGCATCTCTCAGCTCATGTTGCTGACTTGGTGACACGCCACAGCTCCAAAAACTTACAGCTGTTATGGTGATGAATCATCTTAACTACGCTCTTTGTGAACTACCTTCAAGCACTTCAAACTGCTGCTTCCTTACTATTAAACGCAGTCTGGAAATGAATGTTTGTCCTAGGTTGTTGCTGATAAAGTTTACTGACGCACCGTCAATAGCGCAGAGCCTAAACTGTCAAAACCTGTGCTCTTGTGCCATATTTACAATTAAAACAAGCTTTTTTATTAAACACAACCTGATCTCATTGTGTGGCAGTTATTGTAATTATGCATTATGTAATGATACAGCAGATGTATTGTCTGCACATTGCTGTTCTCCATGACTGCAGGCACGTACCCATCCTGTGTCCTGTGTGTCTACTGTATACCATGTTGCGCTGTTTCATGCTCATCTTGCACCCTCTGCTGTTTATAAAGCAGAATGTATCAACTATCTCGTTTCCTCTATACATATCCATGCTTCATTTTCTACTGATTGTCTATACTGATAAAAAAAAGAGACCAAATGCAGCAATTTATCAAGCTTTCAGAGCATACACACGTAATGCCTATAAAACTGTGATAAAACTAATGATTAAGAGTATATCCTACTATTGCATGGTTATTTTAACTATTTATAGAGCAACAATTTAAAAACAGAAGGTATCAAATGCACTGAGAGGCTTATATGGTTGTACGCACAAATACCTGAGACTAAACTACAAAAAGGGAAAACAGAAAAAGCAGCCAGGAATAATAGAATCTGCTCTGCTATTCAGTGGGTGTTGCAACCAGAACACTGCTTACAGTGAGACTAGGTTTTGTTTGTGCTCTATCTCCCTGACAAATAGCGGCCTGTCACACTGTCTGGAGAGTGTCTGTGAGGTGCACACCCTCCATGTTAAACAAGCGACGACAAAAGGAGAGATTGTAATCGCACTGCTTCTTCCTACTACCTTGGTTGCATCTCTAAATGTAAGTTTTTCACATTGTAAAATAAAATAAAATTTAAAAAAAAGGGGGGGGGGGGGGGGGGGGCGTAGACTTACAAAGGATGAGACAATAATGTTTTAGCCTCGTAAAAAGGTAACGCCTCTTGGATGTTTAGTATGATGTCTGGTAGCGTCCACTCACCATCAGCCCGGCGGTGGAAATGCTGAATAGCAGGCAGAGTAGAAAACACCACAAGCTCCGCCTCCGGGGATACCTCTGACCAATGGAGGAGCTGCAGGACCATCACAGGAGAGAAGGGTGGAATTCATTTGATGGGGAAATTAAATTCAATACAACGCAATGATATGGCCCTGTGTTTTAAGTATGAGCCCCTTTTCACAGCAGGCTTCTCGACTTGTCGTAGCAGGAAAAGCACAGGCGCGTTAATAACATTAATCATAATGACTCTGTTCTATCAAGTGTCCCAGAAAGCCATGATACTGTGACAGTGAGTCACGATGAACAATACCAAGAACCTGAAAGTGAAGCAGCTACATCCTATTAAAATTCATTTGGCATCTTTCAACTTTTGAAGGACAAAAACTACTCCAGTCTAATAACTGTAGTTTGTATATTTTGGAGATGAATAACCTTTTTGTTACTGCTGTTTGTTAAGCAGATAAACTCACAAGAAGTGCAGGACTTAAATAACATGTGAAGGATGATGGTGATTGGACTTCCAGCAGCGCCTGTCCATGTTCAATCGAGCTTCTGGAGCTATTTTAGATTTGACAAACAGTCAAAAGGTGCTCATCAAGACCGCCAGGGCACACCTGTGTATTGTAGTTATACAACTGACACTGTGGTCCTTCTCTGTTCAGTGAAAAGAAACAACCCGTTGCTTTTGTGACTGACATAAACATGCCTGTCAGGTCTGTTCTGATTATTCGTGAATGTACAGCCACTAACATAGAACTTTCAAGACACACACTTATATGTCTGAAGTTGTACTGTTCTGTTCAGCCAAGTGCATTTTAGCATCGCAACAGTTGTTACTGCATCGCATGCCTGCTAATTCCCATCCCTAAAGTCCCTAAAGAACTTTGCTCACCGTGTTAAGAAGCTTATGCGGCTAGTGATACAGGAATGTGGTTTGGTGCAAAGTTAAAGGAAATTCCTGAGCTACAAAACTTACATGGAGCTAAATCCCATAGATCAGAAACCTCATGATGTTAAGAGGCCGGTGTTAACACTCTGAGGCCAGTGAGGAAAATGTGTTGCAGACCCTGAAGGCACCACCTGTACACTCTGTGGAGGTCACACTGAGTAAAAGCTTCTGTTAAAAGCCTCGGGATGTAAATCTACGATGTAAAAGCAGTGAGAATGAAGGAGTGTGATGGATGAATTGCTTACGGCTACTTACACTTTCCTGCAGTGTGGGCACCTGGCCAGCGTCCGGTCAGTGAACTCTGTCCACTGAAATTACAAAGAGAACGACATGGCACCTTCAGCTTCAGCCAAAACCAACACGCAATTTGTCACATAATCACTTATAATGATGAAAAAACAGTCACTGTCGTTACAAAGGACCTGGATTCTATTCTGCTGCTCACGTTCAGAATCCAAAAAATGCCATTTTCCATAAAAAGGTAGTGTAAATATGTTTTTGACACTGCTCGCAATATAAACGTATACACAAAAATCGAGGTTAGTGTGGCTGTGCAGGAAATAGAGAAGTGCAAATATATGCAGGTGTTAAATCCCTAGTCCTTCACTGCTTGTTTATGATGCGTTGGCATTTGGAATAATTTATTTTTTATGCCTTTGTCCTGGCCAGAAGGTTTATTTTTTATATTAGTGACCTGACTGACTTATGGAGGGGGTGTGAAGAGCCCTGTGTGATGAGGATTGTCTGCCATTTAACTGACTGGGTGTAGAGATCAAACCTGCATACAACTGACTAATAGATTAATGGTCTGTAATGACTGTAAAGTGCCATAAAAAAGGGGAATAAATAAATAAATGCACATCCCACTTCAAATGACTTAATGGATCTATGATCTACATTTTGGCTGCCAGACTGATTAAATGACAAGTTGACTCAATAGTGCATACAAATCAGTGCAAATCCACTGTGACGGCAAGTAAAGGAAGCAATGTACGTCATCATAAATTGCACGTCAAATTACAGATGTCTTATTTTCTTATTGCTGCATGGATTGATGGCACACTTTAAGAAATTTAACACAACCATTCCAGCTCTCGCCAGCAGGTACTGCACACCGTCCAAAATATGAGAAAGAAAAATAGTCTTCTCTCGGGGTGCAGACATTTATTCCCTCCCTAACGTTGGGGTGTGATACATTTGTAAACCCTGCAGAGCAGAATACACTGTGCATGCTGTGCATTCATCTTGTTTTGAAAATACACTCTGTATTGGAAGCACAGAGAACATTATCACTAGATCTGCGACAAAAGGATCACCGCACCGCCACCCGGGGCACAGATTTGTATTTTCATTCAGCCTCCCTGTCTTTAAGCAGGTAGGAAAGGGCCGACTGAATGCTAAACACCCTGAACCATCCATCGAACTCTATTCTTCCCTTTCTCTGACTCCGCCGCCCTCCTCTTTTTCACCATTTATCCAACCCATCTTTACCTGTCCCACACTTGTTAAAGAGCAGCGAGTTCAAATTTGACTTCTCCCTTTAGCACCAAATGGCCCGAATATATCAGCGCAGAGTTGATGGGGTTATTGATCTACACCAATAACTCAACATTTACTTGGCCTGGTGCTCAGATGTTTTGTCTTTTCAATAATTCACTGTTCTAACTGTGATACAGTACCTTTTACAACAAGAACCTTGCAGGCCTTGTGAAACTGTCACAAGGTATTTCAGCTAAAAATCATTAAAGCTACACACGAAAGCCAAACAGGCAAATGCCAAAGCTTTGTTCAGCCATTGTGCATAGTCATGTATCACCTATTCATAAACACCTTTACTTGGCTTCCTACAGACAAATGCGATTTTATTGCTTGGGTCTGTTTCAGATATACGTCATTCGAAGAGATTGCGGTTTGGTGCCAGAGACCTTAATAAAAAGCCGCTGCACAGATGTTGCAATTCCTACTGATTATCATTGAGGCTGATAAGAGTAATCAATAAAGCCTGTGCTACAGATGCTAATGTTAAAAAGGTACAATATGGAATAACTACCGCTTACTGTAAGTACTGTACAGCATTCAGTTGGCCCTTCCTCGCCGACTCAACAGCAAGAGCGAGATAGCAAGAGAGAGAGGTGATGGTCAAGTGAGCAAGAGCCGCACACCGCTGTGTTAATGCAGAGCTTCATCCCGTCTGTGTTTGACATACTGACTTGTGCCCTGTGTATCAGTATGCAACGCTAAGGGGGACGGGCGTGACGCGGCAACAGTTGGGAAACAAAGAGCTGCTCACCCAGCGCGCTGTTATGGGCTGGATGCCTCTTTGCCTACACCCGCAAACATCCCGCATAGACCAAAAATAAGACGAAAAGAGAACATGCAGGCAGAGGGCAGGGTCTCTGCAGATACAGACACCGGCACACACGCTAGTGGGTCGTGAGTGATGATGAAGAGCGATTACTTTTATATTAATTCATACATCATGGGAACATGAGCTACCCTCTCTCAAAGCCAGAAACTAGAGATGTCATCAGGTATAGTCTGGAGCTGCTCCATAGACAATGAATGGGAAACTGATTTAGTTTGGGTTTTTTTATACATCTTTATTTACCTTTCTATAAACGTTATTCTATTGTAGCGTTGTAAGATGTGTAAAAAAGTGTTCCCATATACTCCGAATATTCCCCTGGGTGCTCAAAGTGCCATCTCTAACATCTTGACAGTAAATGTTCTACAGATTTATACTTGATCATAAAATTTTAGCACTCCAGTTTTTGGATATAACAGAGCTGTTCATGTTTACTCATATATGTGGACTGTCTTAGACAATAGGAACAACACATATGGATTTTGAAAATAGGAGTAGTTCCCCTTAAACTGAGTAACATTTATTTTTATTTTATTTTTTAAACCTATGCTAAGAAAATAAAAGTAGTTTGCTAGTCTATAGAGTTCAGGATGCCACTGCTCCTGGCCCCTGCGTCACACCCAATGTTGTTTTTACACCTTCATTTTTGCATTGATTTAACAAACAATATATATATATATATATATATATATATATATATATATATATATAAATAACCTTACGTCAGACATACGAGCGGTATCAAGCTAACTCTTGGCATGAAAGCAAATTTCCCAAAATGTTGAACTACTCCTTTATCTGTGAAATTAACAAAAGCTGTGTTGTGATACATCTACAAACTCACAAAAACAAAAAAGGACCTTAAAGTAACTAACAAAATAACTTTTATTCTATTCATTTTATTCATTGAATGGTTTTTTCGTACCAGGAAGGTGTTGCTGCAGTGTCCACAGGAGACCCGTGCCCCGGCTGGCTGCGGGTCAGGACTGGCCGGACCGGGATGAACTGGACCCAGATTAATTATCCTCTTACTAGAAAGAGACAGAAACACAAAGTCAACATTCGCACCATAAGCAACTCAAGAAATCATTCAGCCTAAGGGGAAACGAATAATCGCTGCCTGATGTTGTGAACAGGTGTCTCATTCTGACGCTGTGGAAAAGGCTGACAACAGTTTCACTTTTTGGGATCCGTCAGCAGCCTCCTCTCATTACCGCCAACACTGTTTCTCTACAACAGACTTCCTCGGACAACTACAGTCGCTCAGAATCCCTGAGCAGACAGCAGCACGCAGATGCATCTGGTTTGAATGCAAAACCGTGACGGAGCAATTTAATGTAGGGAAAGTAGCCTCTGAGAAAAGTATACAACGTTTTGGCATCACTTAAAGTTAGACCAAGATTTTCAACAGTTTAATTGTCTTTTAAGGTCCTTTGTATCAAAGAGTGAGTTAAATAAATGGTGACTGATCATATGACCACTAATGAAAAAACTTGCCTCTTCGTCGAGTATTTCAATCTGAGTGTCTGTGGAAACGATCCCTCTCTGGATGTAAGTTGTGTTAGGGATGCTCTTGACAGCTGTTGGTCTGCCGGCCCAGATCGTCACTAACAGTTATGCCGCCTTCACTTGTAATCGGAAATCAGGAACTTCAACTTCTGAGTCAGGCTTTTAGTAAGGACAGAAGTATAATAGGAACATGTGTATGTGTGTATTGATTAAAGAGGGTAACATACTGTATAGGGGACGGACTGGAAGTAGAGAGGTGAATGTGTTTCAATAAAGTTTACAAAAGAGCAAAAATAAATAAATAATAAATAAAAAGTCAGCACACATAGTGACTGAATGTGACAAGATGGAGGGCTCTGAAAGAACTGGCTCGCCTGCAGTTACATCTTAACGCCAAAGAAACAAAATATCTCAATTCTTATAGAGTAGAACTTTAAGCGAAATGGGTTCCCTTTGGTCAACTGTAGTAAAACCTGGACTGTGGAGAGTTACATTGGAAATGTGCAGAATCCAACGGGTCAACAATGTTGTTTTTCTGAAAACAATTTTCAGCATCTCTTTTAATTTGAAGCATTTCTGTTACACAATATTCACAGTTTAGAGTCAAAGTTCAAACTTAAAAACTCATTTTGCCTCTTTTGTTCCAGAGGAGCAATGACATCACAGTAAATTCAATGGTTAAAGGGTTAGGTTGTGGAATATTCTTTAAAGCTGAACAAGGACATGTCATTTGGTTTGGAAAAAACAAAATCATATATTACCGTATGAACTGCACTGAGAAGAATTATGTGTTTCAAATGTGTATGACAACAGATTTTTGTCATGTACAGTTTAACATTATACATATTTACGTAGAAGCTGAAAATGTAAAAAAAAAAGATGGTTAAAAATGATGCTCTCCTACATTTTACGCCTTAGGCATAACAAAATTAATCTCTTACCAATGACACTGCAGCTGCATGATGCTCACATGAGCTGCCAAAACCATCTAGTTTCAGAGACTGAAAACAGCCGTCTGTTTATAACACTAAAAATCCAAACACATTGGCATCTGCTTGACCTTAAATAAGTGTGTTATGGCTTTTTGATTGGGTCATTTCCTGACAGAAGGCAACTGAAACTTTTCTATCCCCAATGTACAAATGTTTTTACTCATGTTGTATTGTGTACAGCAGTGTATCGACTCATTTACTCGCAGTACAACCAGAACTTTTCCACTATACTTTCAGCTGTTTTGGTTCTAAAGAGACTTGTGTGCTCATTTTGCTCCCTGGTATTATAATATGAATGAATTTGCTAAGTGTGCATTTGGTTAGTAGCTTTAGTAGAATTTAGTGCATAATTAAAGCACCTATGCTGAATGAATTAGGTGCAGATTGAAAATTAAACCTCAACATAATGCCCAACACCAACGGCCAATGGCAACAGTACAGACCGTATATTACCAATTAAGACACCCTGCTCATAATATGGACCATATGCAGAAGTGAAACACATGATGTGGCTGTTATAATGAGGTTGTTATTTCCTCGTCCGGCTCACTGAGCACTGCATGTAAACTGCACTGGGAGCACAGCCTTAATTGAGGGACTACTGCTCCCACTGCACCTCGTTTCCTCTGCTTCACTTCTCTCTCGCACAGACACACAGTGTTCTCGCAGTATCACAGCGGTGTGCATGCACACGCACGCACACACACACAGGGAGAATTTCTCACCAATATGGCCGGGGACAGGCGATCCTCTGGGAAGTGACTTTGCAGATGAGCAGACAGTTGCAGGGGCAGCGGACGTACTTCTTCCCTGCTGGGGCATTCTTAATGGGCTGCAGAGGGAGACAGAGACACACAGGAGGGAGAGATAAGAAGACAGCAGAACAACGAATTAGAATAGGAGCAGATAACAAGCCAATTATTCTTGACGGATGAGAATTAACCAATACTACGTGAGGGAGAGAGGTATTCTGGGAGATACTGGAAGTGGCTGTACAGCAGTCTTAGTCAGGGCTTGACATGAACTTTTTTTGCTCACTAATTTCCAAAGTTACCAGCCACTCAGCATTTTCACTAGCCACAAGTTTGTGGGAAATAATTACAGTTGACTATGGTGTGCTACAATTTACTTGAAGATTTACAACCTTTTAAATGAAAATGACCACTGTAAATGCCCAATCAAGACTACTACTACTGCGCTGAATGGAGCTCTGGGGGGTATTTTACAGGATCTTGCGGTTCGGTTGCTGGTCTGGTGTGCGGGATTCTGTGAGCGCCAGGGTGGACGGGCCACTGTGCTCCGGCCGTGGGCTGTGTAATGCATTACAGCTATTTGGCGGGTGTGTGGGTACTAATATCAAGCCCTGGTCGCAGAAATACATCATGATACGCTTCATTGTCCCTAACAGTTCAGGAGCTGCTTGTTGCTGTTGATATAACAGACATAATCATATCATTCTTTTGCAATATTAATAGCTGATTAAAAACTTGATCACACACATCAAGGGCTCACTCTTTGCAGTTAAAAACACATTTATTGGTAAAGCCTAAAAGCCTTCTGCCAAGCAATAGTTTTATCTCACACTGCCTTTCACCTTAATATCAATATAGAGGAAAATGCAGACAAGGTCTTCAGAAATGGGACTTGTATATGATATGATTTGGACCCATGCAGCAGGCTCCTGTAGTACTTTAGAAGATTTTGGTTGTTGTATGCTGCATTTAGAATTAACCTTCGTTCCATAATATTTCTACTGCATTGCCTAATAAATTAACCGCTGAAGGAGCGTATTCTTCTAAAGACCAGGAATACATCTTGCTGATGGGTCTACTTGTCTACAGTCTTGTCGTCTGCTTTCAACACAATCCACGCACTGATCCTGGTTAACAGACTGAAAGAGAACTTCTGACTCATGGATCTGAAATATCGTCACAGGCCAAGGGAGATCCCTAAGTGTGAGGGTGGGCTACACCACGTCAGAGGTGCGTTTTACCTCTATTATAAGCGCCATAGGGCAGTGTTCCTGGATGACACTGCTTTGGTCAGCCTGCTGGAGGAGCATGGCTTCGAACTCATCACACATCTGAATGTGACCATAGAGCTGATCTTTGAGTATCTAAGATCAAGGTGGCGACTGAGTACCTTCAATCACCTCTACATCATGTGTATCGTTTACTGTGCTGTGCCACAAATTGCCTCCTTGGGTCCTTGGGGATATTAAAGTATTAAGTCCACTTTCTATAATCTCACTAGGTCACGACAAACTGTTTTGTCACTAAAACATTGTTTTAGCAAACCAGAGAATGAGAACTTAGAAATTAGAAATAGGACTATACCAATATTGCACCAACCTATGGACTTATGGACAATATCCTGCTGATGGTTCTCTCCATTGCATCATTGAACTCTGACTAACCAAATTGAGTCCGGAGAGATTCCTGCTCCATCATCAGTTTCACTTACAACAGCGATGGGAGTCAAGTTTGTGTCTGCACTGCAAGGAGGGAGGTAACGGGATGGTGGGACTATTATTACAAGTCATCATTATTCATCATTCATTATTATTCAAATCCCTGTCATATAGACATGCGTCAGTGTCGACATTTATATTACTTTTACTGCAGTCTGATACAACAGCCCTGCAAGAACTCAAAGGTTATAATGTCGGTTTTGGAGGCTGCAGTTTGTATTGCTGATGAACTATATTGCAAAATACTGACAGCTGCTTCTATTATTCAGCCCAATTTAGAATAAAATCTATTCATTTAAATAAAATAATGTGCAGTTGCGGGAAATTAACCTTTGTCACAGTATAAATCTATGATGTTCTTCATGAATCTTTGAATCCGACATCCACAATATATAATCATTCTCGGCTTGTCCCACGTCGCTGCAGCTGAGTGACTGGAAGAGAAAACGTGATGTTCAGCCTCATGATCATAACCATTAACTGCAATAAAGAAAAACTAAATATCTCAATATGTCTAATTTATTTACGTAATTAACATTAGGAGACTGATACAAAGAAAACCCATTAACACTGATGAAGACCCCTGAAGATCAAACCTCTGTTTTGCCTCTTGTCCACACTCTTGTAAAAATCTTTGGATTTGAGCCAATACTTGGGTTTTTAACACGTCTGTATGATTCAAGTGCCATCTGCAATGCAAATGGTGCATGCTCCACGCCAATTTCAGTCTAAATGCATCCTCATCTGCATGTTTTGTAAGATAACGTCCAACAATCTGGACATGTTTCTATACACGTGCATATGTTTCCTCCATCTGTAAATTGCTCATATTGTCAGTTGGTGCAGCTGGATACATTTCACATTTCAACTTCCATCTGCACACTGATCTGCACAGTGAGTGATGCACACCAGTGAAGCCCCTTCGACCAGCGAATCTGGCAGTGACGGATGTTGAAATTGCATGCCGTGTTACCTTCAGCACAACCCTCCAATTGTCCCAATCATTTAGCTTCTTCATTCTGTGAGGTCCGTTTTCTCAAAGACATGATTAAAACATTATTATTTACATTTACCTTCCCATTAGGGGTGTGTATTAGCAAGAATTTGGCGATGATTCAGTATATTGCAACACTGTAAACAAGGGGATATATTGAAATTCCTTAATTTTAGGAAAACATGCACAGTATATAGTTTAAAAAGGGGTCTCACTACAATGAAATGGCTATGATGGGGACTAATATCATCAAACATTAATACAATTGGGCTAAAATAAATCCATAAGATTTTCAGCTTTCCAGACTTTTAGTTAGACCAATTTAGGTAATTACAAGACTGTTTAGGGACCCCATTCTGCAGATATATTAAAATACTGAACAACATTTAGAATAGGTGGAGATAATAACACATGTACTGCACGAGAAAACTGCATGTTTTTGATCAGACTGTGCAGGACTATCATAAAACGGCCATGCCTGTAAAGGGGAGACATGGGGCTACTCATTGAACCCATTTTCATTCAGATATCTTTAGGTGAGAGGTCAAGGGAGCCCTTTGAAAATGGCCATACCAGTTTTTCCCTCCCCAAAATTGAGCCTAATTTTATTTACTTGCTACCCTGACACCATGACATGGTTGGTACAAAAACATCTTCACTCTAGCCTTAATACTGAGCCCACTAGAGCCTCTCAAGAGGAAAAAAGTCATCAGAGGACGGCAGAGTCCGCAAGGATTGGAAGGTCAAAACTTTCACATTTGGTCAACTTATGTATAACTTATTAAACCAAGGACGTAAAAGTGCAGCTGTCATCGGATTATTTATCTTACCACAGCTGACCAGGAACTATAGAACTGTCGAATTGATAATGATACTGGTAAATTACAACAGAAACAAAACTATGAGACCATTCTCAATGTGACACACATGTGGCTCCATCTACTGCTGTTGGGGCTAAAATCTCTTAACACTTGGAGCACTTTTGGGGCCAACGTGATTTTTCCATCAGCATTTTACTTGGTAATTTGGAGAGGAATTATGGCAATTGTACACTTTTTTGACTACATACTCCTTGCTTAGGAAAATAACCCATAACAGCTGACATGTCATATAAACTTAGAAGTAACTTACTGTATTTACATTAAGTGACCAGTTATGCCGGGTTATTATTCAATTTTATGGCATGGGGAAATCAAAATTCAATTGGTTCTTCGGACCACTGCCATGAATAAATCAATCTCACACAAGAGCATAGAAATGTTTCATCAAGGAGAGCAAATCTCAATAGATTGGCTGAGGAGTGCTACGTTACAAAAAAGACAGGACATATAATGAGACCAAAAAAGAGAGAGGTTACTTGTACTTAACTTTAAGGATGAATAATTTATAACCAAAAAATATCAAGCCACAATACTATGCAAAAATATAAAAGCCTTTAATAAAAGGGCTTAGCTGTTTCATGTTTCAACCGTCTATCCTCTCTGTTTCTCGGTCTTGCAAAATGTGCAGCACCAGGCGAGACTGCGACTAGACTTCATAACATCAAAGAAGACTTAACATAAAAGAGGCCTGACGGATCAGAAGGTGAACATTTAGCTTCATACAAGTGTTAAATATTCATATATCCTGTCATTTGTCTACGCTACACTCGCATCATAAACCAATAGCTTAACCCATTAGGAGGTTTTCACAGTGACTGTTAGTGCACACAAGTTCAAATGACATTGCACTCACCTGACCGGACCGACCAGATTAAAGAACTCAACGCTCTTGTGTGGTGTTACTTAAGGTTGAATATGGAGAATGAGCAGAACACCGCCATCTAGTGTCTCAGGATCGCAGTTGCAACAACAGAAAATAATTCCACCACTTGGGTTACCATTAGCCGTTACAGCTAAGTAAACATGAAAGCTAGCTTACGGATCGAGGAGAAATGTAGTCATTTCGGTGTGCGTTTTAATGCCGTTGAACGCCTTTATCTTGGGGCACGCTCACACTGTCCATTCGTACCGTGCTTTAGAGTCATGTCCACCCCTCCCTCTTTGCCCGCGGCCCAGGCACATTTGTGCTCTTATTACTTGAATGATCCGGGCCGTGTTGCAAATGCGTATTGCTTATACGTCGTCTCTGATCACTGAGCTGGTGGGACAAATAACAAAGCAGCTGCAGGTTTAGCAAATTGGACCCAGTGCCAGCCTACAGTAGCTGCGCCGAACAACAGAATTCTGCCTCTATTGGCTGGTACAATGTAAACAGATAGGACAGAAAGTCATTGTCAAACCCGGGAAATATATTTTTTTTATGGCAAAGCAATACTTTCATTCTGTACCCCCCAAAAAAGACCTGTGGTCGTATCATTTATTTATTTTTAAAATATGGCTTTTAATGAAGATTCTACATACTTAACCTTTAACGGGAATGTTTGTGCTGTGGGTTTCAGGACCATTACACCAAAAACGGACCAACATGGTGGCTGGTTTGGAAATTTTCTTTGACATTATGAAAAATAGTTTACCGAAATGGGTTTCTTAAATAATTTTATGTGGTAAACAGGCCATGCAGTCGCTGAATCTGTCTTCATTTTGGATCAACGACAGTTCATTTAAAAGATTTCCGTGAGGTTTGCAGGTCAGCGAGGTCACCCACGGTTTGCATAAAGAAGCCTGGACCTCAACTTTAAGGATATGAGGATCGGGCCTGCAGTCGGTCGAAACTTGAGTTTGAGTTTAGTCTCCGCTTGAAATGATCCCAAATTTTGGACACACGAATCTCTCAGCATCTCAGCCGAAAGCATCCAGTCCATTGAGCGGACAATACACAAGGTACATTAAAAGGTAGGCAACTTTCAACCGGCTCTGGCAGCACATGCGGATGATATGGCACCCGCGAAACTCCGCTCACCAAATGTCAGACTTGAAGGATTTGTATATTGCTTGAATATGACACTTAAATGCACTAAATGGGTTTTTTCAACAGATAATACTGCATGCAATGTAAGCATGCATTTGTGCATGTGTTGCAAATCAATGTATGTATATATGTAATACATGTTTATACTGTATATACCTGTGTGTGTATATATAAACAGACTTTCTTACATGTGGCTGTACACATTGGAAACATACCGTAGCTTCATTGCACACCCCGCACTTCACCACATGCTGGTGGATCTTTCCCTCCACAGAGATCAGGCTCTGACACACCCTGCAGCTGATAACAGGTGCGCTGCCGCTCTCCGGGGAGTTGAGAGGGGAGTAGGGCGGAGGGTCCTCTCCTAGGAGCACCGAGGGTTGAGTCGGGCTGGGGAATGGCGGGAAGCCTGCACGGGGAGGGAGGGGCACAAGGGAAAGAGTGTTGAATACAAGAGTAGTGTGACCAGTGTCAAATGAATAGATCGCTGAGGGAACACATTCACATGAGTTGTGCAATGGAGTGGAAAAAGAAAAAAAGCCTGAATTCCCATGACAAGTACATTACGATTAACAAGATAATAAGATTTGGTCTCGAGGTGAACTGAAAGGAGCTTTAGAAGAAAAACACTCCTGGAATGCTGAGCGGGGTTAGTTTCAACACATAAGAGTCAAGTATTAGTGAGGGACGGAGAAATATGAGAAAGACTGAGTGAATAAATGGGACTGTTTCATCTAGAGAATCAGAACACACAGTACTAGAACAATCTGCTCTTCATTTACAGCAACCAGCAGCAAGTTTGTGTGAGCAAAACACAATTAAGAGCAATATCTCATGCTTTTTCCATTAATTAGTGTATTCGCACACAGTCCCGCCCTGTGTGAGCTGTCATTGGTTGCAGCTCTCTCTTGCAGCTTCCCTATTGGTTTTCTCATATGTCAATCAAATCAGGTGTTTCTCAGATGCTAGCTAGCTAAGCGGTACAGTTATCCAGCTTGCCAGCACCGTGGCTATTACTCTGCTGGTTAAATACATGCAGCAATTTGTGTGACAAAGCGTATATAAAATATAAATTAACGATACTACTTCTGAGTTGCAAGCATGAAGCTTTGCGCATGGTTTGCCGGTGCTAAGTAGAGCTAGCTACCAAGCTAACGGTTGCTAGGTTAATAGCCTGTTAGCACAACGATTCCCTTCAGTCTCTGCTTCACGTCCCGAACAAAACAACACATTCAACCCCCCGGGGATGACCATAAAGACATGCTCTGGAAGCTCACATTATATCCATCACGAACACAGTCAACACAGGCTGGTTCACAGCTGAGCTAGCAGGCTAACCAGATTTCCCTGTCAGTGGAGGCTACTGTAAGCTAGGCTAATTCCAGCTGGAGTCTGGTGGAGGAGAGGGCACCATGGATACTCACTCTGTGGTTTGTTGGGCACTCCGTAGGGCGCTGCACCGGGAGACACCCCGCCGTTACCGCTGCCAAGAGCACCATCACCCAGATCTGATAATAACGGGGACCTCTCGCCGTCCGCCATACCGACAGCCAGGCGTGGGAGGGAGTAGGGAGCGTGTATGCAGACCAATACGGTGTTGTATTGTTGTGTCGGAAATGCAGCGTCACATGATCACACCACCACCACCACCACCACCGTTACCGTGACCGCCGCCGCCTCCTGCTTCTAGTGCTTCTGCTGCTGCGGTAACGGTGCCAGGAGGTGTGGTAGGCTACGACTCAAAGGGATGCTCCATCCACTAAATATGTGTTAATGTAGACTGCCCTTGAAACATGTTTTAGTCATTTTCTAACATCAGTGGTGTCTGTGCCACTTAAAAGCTTTACTGTAATGTAGTGGCAATATGCAACATGTATTTCAACCCCTAAAATGTAACTTATTCTATGTATCCATAAAAGTTTTGTTTTTTTGCAGGAATGGAAAAAGTATTATTAAATTATTTACTTCAGTAAAAGTAGCAACACCAAATGGTGAAAATTCAAAATCCTGCATTAAACATTTCAGAAGAAGAACATTAATATTTATTAAAGTGAACAATACTCACAATGCAGTGGGTATTGTCGGTGTTATATTATATCATTCATTGCTAATAATGCCTTCATATGTCAGCTGTAGCCTACTTTAGAAAAGTAGGTCGCTTAAGTAGCCCTTATTGCAAGTGCTAGTACACTATTTCTCTCTGAAATGTGGTGAAGTAGACGTAGCCTGTGGAGTCACATGAAATGGTTATACTCAAGTAAAGAACAAGTGCTTCAAAAGTTATACAATACTCAAGTTAATGGAGGCCACTTCTTTACACTACTGCATTTAAATAGAAGAAGAAGAATTCCTTTATTAGTCCCGCAAATGGGGAAATTCAACTTTCACTCTATTATTATTTTTTTCATTTTACACACTTGCTCAGACAGGACCTATATACATGCAACCAATGGAGAGATGTTGGAGCGAGGGGGCTGCCAGTGACCAGCGCCCCGAGCAGTTGGGGGTTCGGTGCCTTGCTCAACAGCACCTCTGCAGTGCCCAGGCGATGAACTGGCAACTCTCCAGCCACCAGTCCACTCTCCATTCATGGTCCATACAGGGACTCGAGCCAGCAACCCTCCAGTTCCCAGCCCAGTCACCTATGGACTGAACTACTGCCGCCCCAATAATAATAATATTAATAATAATAATAATAATATCGAGACCTGCAAGATTTTCCAGTTTTTTATTTTTCGTACTGAGCTGCTTCACTGAAGCAGTTTGAGGCAAAGGCATTTAAGTTTCCTGGGTGTGAATAGATTTGGTCACACTTCCCTGCTGGTCTTGGCGTTTTAATGAGTGACTTTAGAGTTACAACAAGTCCACTTGTCTCAAATGTTATGATGTTGCTGGCCAGACACAATTAAAGGTGAATATTATACTGTATATTCACAGATGCACAGGTTCAGACTTTTATCGCTTTCTTAATACAATGCTTACAATGCCCTATGGGTGTTGAGTTGGTCACTGATTCACTCCGTCAAAAAATATTGTTTCTAACCATTTTCCTGCTCCTATCTGTGTTGAATAAAAATTTTTTTTATCGTATTATGTAAACCAGCTTGCCTCACATTGCTTGTTCAGGTAGCAAATGAAGTAGCCCAGTTTTATGCAAAAATACATCCCAACTTTCAGCAAAAGATCATGAGGCCTCAGTAGTAGTGCCAAATCAAGTGCACATCTTCCCAAAGGAAAGGAAAAGTCACCAATCACACACACACACACACACACACACACACACACACACACACACACACACACACACACACACACACACACACACACACACACAGAGGCATGTGAGTGTTGAGAATTGTTGTGACAATTTGAACATATCCTTTGATATGCTAAATCAGCTACTTAGGAAGTACAGAGGCGAACAGGCTGGTGCTCAGAAATCAACTTGGTACACAACACCAACTTAACAAAATAGGTCACGATCCACTTCAGGAAGTTGCACATAAAGGAGAAAGAGTAGATAGAGTCTCCAGCGTCCGCTTCCTGGGCACTCACATCTCAGAAGATCTCACATGGTCAGCCAACATCAACCCTCTGGTTAAGAAGGCACAACAGTGGCTTCACCTCCTAAGAACACTCAGGGAAGTTGCTGCTCCATTAAGAGTGTCCTGAGTCTAACACATGGGATCCTGGTGTGGTATGGCAACAGGTGTGCAGCTGACAGGGTCGGGTAGAGAGTCATCAGCACGGTCCAGGAGATCACAAACACACACCTGCCTTCCCTGGCAGACATACTGTAGCTCCCACTGCCTTGGGTTCATGAGGTCAGTTTGGTTTTTAAACAATATGTAACTGCTACTGGACAGCATAGTGGCAAAAATGAAATATGATAGAGGCGTGGAGTGCAAAAGAAAATCACTAAACTGATAACAAAACAGAGCGTGAAGGTGTTGTACCTATTGGTTTAGAAAACTAAAAAGTTTGCAGGTCACAGTGAATGCCATTTACTGTAGCAATGTTGTTGAATTCCAGTGCACCCCGAGTGTGTGCACGGGCCATGTAATATTCCTAGCAGTCATGCATGATACTACTAAATTACTTTTTTCTAGTAACGCGTGATGAGTGAGGGCCCCACACAAAGAGCCTAGAGGCCCATGACAGCTTTAATCCACACTTGCAAGCAAGTGTATGTATACACATATGTTTATGTATATATGTATGTATGTTTTTATTTGATTTTTTCTGACTTCATTCTTTTTATTGTTGTTTTAATATCTCATACTAGAGATGGCCCTTATTCTAAATATCAGTTTGCAATTGCAGCTATGTGCTATGATTATACCATCCATAATAAAGGTATCAGTCCAAAATGATGGGTAAAGCTCACCTGTGGTTACCATTGACTATGTAATCAAATAATAAAGCTTTACAAGACACAATACTTCTTAGAAAACCATATTTAATACTCAGAATAAGTGGTTGCAGATGTCAAAACAGAACAAAATCAACATTCACAGAAGACAAACAGGTTATGCATATGCTGATCATTTCTCTGACCCATAATCAGTGTGCATGTCATCTCCGCTGCACACTGGTTTCAGATCTGCCTCGTCTTTTGATACTCGTTGGTTTATGTCATTCCTTTTCATTGCATGTTGATAACATCCATGGGGCGATTCATTGGTAGAGTCACCTCTAGTTCCTCCCTCTCACTGAAGAACTGAGCCTTTCCCCCGTGGCTGTGGACTGGATGTGGGAGATGAAGACCCAGTTTACTGAGGGGAAGGGAGAAGGACGGGTTAAGCTGACGGAGAGAGCACGGAGTCTGCTTCTGAGAGAGGACGGGGTTAAGAGCGGTGTGAAACAGCAATCAAAGCTCAGATCGTGATGTGAGCCTCTGATTAAAAAGGAAACGAGAGCTTTTGGCCTGCTGCTGCTCCGTCTTGAGGGGATTAAAAATTAAAGAGAACATTTTCAAAGCACCCCTTACTATTTTAGCGTCCGTAGATCAAGGAACTTTTCTTTTATATCCAGGACCACATCTGTTGCTTTAGTGTCTGGTAGTTTGATTTTCACCTAGGAGTGGGAAAAAGTCAGCGTCTTTAATATTGTACACTGTGCACGGTTCAAGGATACTGATGTTTTGCAAAACTACCTAAGGCTGTAAAAGTCTTGCCATTTCTTTCCTGGATTCTATCATTTTATGGTGAAAAATAAAGATTTGTAATATGCTATATTTAACAGTATAATAACAGTTACTCTGCCTTATCTGTGCTGCTCAACAGGTTCATTCAATGCCCCTTAACATGTTATACTGTTATAACTATAGTTTCAAGAGGTTGTATTAGCTTTGTCGATCCTCAAATGATCACGTTCTTAAAATTCATTCTCCGAAACCACACCCCACTGTTGGAGAATGTTGCAAGACTGTGTGTCTCTCGCTGTCCTGGTCCCACCTTTGTACATTGTGTTACATTAAGTGAAGTATAAAAATCCTGTGGCGATCGATCAATTACCAGCATGGCTTCACAGCACATGGAGGAGGGGTCCTTTCTGTTCAGGCCCAAGAACAGATCCTCTGTTCCCACACTCTGCTTCAGGATGATTTCATACCTGAACACAAAGGTTACGCTTCAAAATCACATCAGACAGAATCAGCAGGGAACAATGAAAGCGAGGAAGAAGCAGGCAGAAGAGAGCGCCAGCTGAGAGTGTAAAGTGTGGTATGTGATTGTGATAAATACTTCTCTACAGGCCGTCTCGCCCTCCCTTGTACTTCGATAATTGGTTTATAGAAATAGGGTAACCACGGCATGTGTCAAGTTATAATTAAATAAAGTTTTATACTTAGAAAATTGATTTAAACCCTTAAATGCAGTTTGGCTTTTTGGTTTTGAGGCTCAAATAAACTCAAAGTGAGGATGTAAGGTGCAGTCTCAGGGAGGGAACGGGTGACAAAAAAATAATCCTAAGAGGGAGTTGTCTACTTTATTCATAGAAATAAAATAAATAGAAATGACATTGCTATCGGCAGTTGAATGATCAGCTTTGATGGGCTCGTTTTCTGTGACCGGTGTGCTTTCATGCTGCATTGGTAACAGAAAATAAGCTGAACAGCGGGCTGTGTCTTACGGTCCGCCGACCCACTGCCACTGGGACCAGCTCTGCACCGACCCACTGCCACTGGGACCAGCTCTGCACTGACCCACTGCCACTGGGACCAGCTGTGTGCCGACCCACTGCCACTGGGACCAGCTCTGCACTGACCCACTGCCACTGGGACCAGCTGTGTGCCGACCCACTGCCACTGGGACCAGCCTCGGCGCCTGACCCACTGCCACTGGGACCAGCCGTGTGCCGACCCCCTGCCACTGGGACCAGCCTCGGCGCCTGACCCCCTGCCACTAACAGTCCCTCCTACTCACTCCCTGCTGCTCCGGAGAACATCTCCCGAGCATGTCCCCCCAGTGAGCTGCGACACACTTTACGGCCACCCCACCGCCTCACTGTTTGTTGTCACCATGACAACTACCAATTGCTATTTTGTTTTGTAGTCGTCAAATGACCATCTCAGTGTCCTTTCTATCCAATTCTATTTCTATGGCTCTTCCCAGTGCTTGAGCCCTTTGTATGTCAGTGAACCCTGCACTGTGTGTTTCTTTCACGGCCCGTAGTCTTACTCAGGCTGTGGCCTCGGGTCAGCAACGTCATCATACTGGGAGCCCTCAGCCACCTCTTCCTCGCTCCATATATCTTTGCTGCTCTTCTTCACACAGCCAGTTGACACTAAATAAACAGCGATAAACACACGTGCAAATTATGTTACATTTCAACAAGCCACGGTTATTTTTTAGAAGTTATGTGCGCATTCATAAAAAGCATTACCTTTTTTATCTTTTACGGGTGAGGGGCCAATGTGTCCAGGACCCAGCCGAGCACAGGCTGTCACATTCTGTTTTGATGAATTGATGTTATTGTTAGACAACAGAGTTTAGGCCTTTGTCCAAATAAATGCTGATGGTATCAAGTCATTCAATCTGTAGTTACTATAGCGTAGTTATGAGACAACAAAAATAATACTGGAGATCAAAAATTATATTTTTTTTTCTGAATTTAATACAATATCTGCTGTGGCTAATACCACTGCTGTAGTAGCATGTTTTTTAAATAACCAAGGCGCTTCAACAAAAAACCTTTGTTCAGTAAATGTTGTGGGTTTCTTAGCCATTACTTTGTAGCTAAGGATTTTCCAGAGATTCTTTGTGGGGTTTGGATCTGGACTCTGACACTTCCTCCTCGAAATGTAACTGACTTCTTTAGACACTTTGGGTTCAGTCTTTCCCCGGTCAGACACAAAACATAATGTTTCCCAAATAAATTTAACTATAGCAATGTCATGGTTTGGGGAGTGTTTTCTGCAGCAGGAGTTGGGCCTCTTGTACAGCTACATGGCAGGGTGAATGCAAATGTTTCTGGGAACCTCCTTCAGCAAAATGCAATACCTCCACTGCAGTTGTCCCCCAATCAGACTGAAAATTTCATGTAAGACAATGTCTCCCTGTCACACTGCGAAGACCAAGATCAAACCGGAGCAGTGTGAGAAACTAGTGACGTCCTGTGGGAGCAGATGTGCTGAAGTTATTCAAAGAAAGGGCCTCTACACTTCCTATTCATTTTTTAATCCTATAGCCCTACAGAAGAAGAAGAAGAAGAAGAAGAATTACTTTATTTATCCCGCAACGGGGAAATTGAATTTTTTCACTCTTATTATTAATAAAATGTTACACACACACACACACACACAGGCCCGAAATACACACATGCACAGACAGGACCTATACATGCAATTAAGGAGAGATGTTAGAGCGAGGGGGCTGCCAGTGATCGGCGCCCTGAGCAGTTGGGGGTTCGGTGCCTTGCTCAACAGCACCTCAGCAGTGCCCAGGAGATGAACTGGCACCCCACCAGCCACCAGTCCACACTCCATACATGGTCCACATCGGGACTTGAACCCAGCCAAGTCACCTATGGACTGAGCTACTGCCTATAGGTTTAAATAAGGTTTTTGTTGAAGTGCCTTGCTTATTTAAAAGAAAACCGTGCCAGTACAGCAGTGATGGTCCCAGTGGCAGTGGGTCTGCGGACCGTGGATATTCTATCAAATTCTGAACAGTAAAAAAATATATATATTTCAGAATGAATGAAGTTTCTTCTTTGTTCTCTAATTTCGATCTCCGTTGTATATAAACAAACCATTAATCAGCCATCTAGATTTTCAGAAAAGCATTATCTTAACAGGTGCACAGCATCCATCATCATAGAATTAGGCTGAATGAACTAAATGAACAACCAAAATCTGAGTAGAGTGTATAATATCTTACTTTACAGTCTTCTGCATCATCATCATCATCATTGTCTTGAGTTGATAACAAGGCAGACAGCGCCTGGAGGTTCTGGGCGGATGAGACTCCAAGACTCTCCATTCACAGCGCACTATTGTTTTACCTTTCTTTTTTTATTATCCAAAAAAAAAAAAGCTTTACTACTCACTCAGAGCGGCAACAGGTAACAATGTGAAAACTATACAATAGAAACCAGAGTTAGCCCGAGTGTGTAGCCTAATATTTTAGCTATTGAACGTTTGGGCTGTTACTGTTGACGCTCCGTTTCCCTGGAGACGACCAGGCTTCCATGGTTGCTATGGGAATCCGTGACGTCACCGACAAAGAGGTTGACAGTCAAACAAGGTTGTTAACCCCATGTTAACATGTTGTATTGTTTTTCCCTAAAATATGTTATAGGTTATTGTGAAAATAAGAAGAACAAGTGTCTACAATATTTGGTTTACCTTTTTTATTTTGTTAGGGAAATATTTTATTCACAGGCAAAAGTGTGTTCAGCCTCCAAGCCAACCTTTCCTCATTTTTTGATTGTATTTAACTTACTCTATAAATCCCTAGTTAAAAATAACAAGAATATACAATTTTTAGATAACTATGAAAACATATTTGATATACCTTCTGGCAATTAGTGAAATTTATGACTGCAAAAATTATTACATATATTTATGGGATGACAGAATGATATTGTATTAGTTACTCGTATCTGCGTATGTTGTTTTTTATTATTATACTACCTTATGAGATCTCAAGAATGTACTTTGTACATGTTTTATTCGATTTATTGACTTTTTGTATTGTATCTGTGAAGCAGCTCTTATAAACTGTGTTCTGTATTAAGGTTTGACACAATTTGTAAATTGCATATTTAAATAAAGTTCATGTTAAAAAAAATAAATAAAATAAAACAAGGTTGTTAAACTGAATAAAAAAAAAAGTCACAGGGAGGTTGTCAACAGGAGACGCAAGTTTAATAAAGCCCAGTAACAACCAGGTAAAATAAATAAATAAAGCATTAAATGAATTCTACTCAAACAATAAATTAATTATAATAATATGCAACTTAAGTAAAAGTTTTGAATTCGAAATGACACACCTTACGTATTACTGCAAAAGACAATATAATAATAATAATAATATAATAAGTGCTACATGATCAGAATATAATCACGGATACATAACGTATAGCCTAGAACTGCATTTGTATTATTGTAATGATTACTTTAATAATAATAATAATAATAATAATTACTTCTTTATCTGCAAATCAGCTGTCAAATAAAAGACTAGGAGTAAAATGGCATTAAAAGGGACACACACACCACTTACTGCTAATATATGTTTAATAACATAACAGAGCCTAGTCAATGCATTCACAGTTAATTAAAAAAAACACTTGGTAATAAACGCCATAGAAAGACTAGTTGGTGTTTGTGCTTGAAGCCAAATAAAAGTCACAAGTCAACTGAAGGGCGGCGTGATTATCGCTTCGAGTACTCGCCGTGTCCCTCCTCAGACACCGTAGTGCACACATGGCCCGAGGGGATCATGTTGAAGGTGACAGGTAGAGCAATGCCGGGAGCTGCGAGTTTGTTGCCGGTCACTGTGTCCGCTGCTGCCGGTGACGAGGAGACAGAGACGACCGCCCCTTTACTCCGGGACGAGCTGTCTCTGTACACCGCTCCTCCGCCGAAGCGTCGGTACGCGGAGCCCGAAGAAGCGGGTCAGCTGGAGCAGAGTGTCGCCACCCTCAGGGGGTTCGCGGAGCCGTACGCGGACTGGTGTCAGGGCACCTACGCCAAAGTAAAACCTAAAGTCCAAAGTGTTGTCAAGTGTGGGAATGACACCTACGACTACTTGAAGGACCCCCCGAAGGACTTCTATCCCCGGGTAGGAGTTATCGGCTTCACCGGTATCCTGGGACTGTTTCTTGCGAGAGGCTCCAGGGTGAAAAAGCTTATCTACCCGGCGGGCCTGATGACCGTGAGCGCCTCCCTCTACTACCCGGAGAAGGCTGCGGGGATCGCAAAGTCGACCGGAGACGCCGTATACGACCGCGCGGTGCAGAGCTACGCTGCCCTGGAGAGGATGGTGAAGCCCCAGAGTAAGGCTGACAAAGGCACCGACCCAGAAACTAAACCCTGAGGATCCAAGAGGGGTCCTGCAACAACTCTGCAATAAGAAACCAGCACTTCCTGAAACTGTAGATTGACATGTGTCACACGGACGCGATCGGATCTGTGTGACTTCCTCATGCCCACGTTTTGCACTAAGCTTCTCATGTAACTCAGGCCGGGCATAGTCTGTCACCAGGGGGTTGCAAGTTGAATGATTGTTCTGATTTGAATGTATATTTATGTAGAGAGTGAATTAAAAACAATCAACCGTCTCACATTAGTCTCCAGAACTTTCTTGGTTATAAACTGTCAAGTTACTCACATCAATTATTAAAAGACAAATAACCTGGTTATAGGTAAATGTATTACAAGTAAAAATAAAAATAAAAAACTCAACTTCCTTGTCTTAGTAAATTGAATATAAAGGTTTTCTACCTTTTCCAATTCAAATTCAAGCATTTCAAGGTGCATTTTAAAGCACCGCACACCTGTTTTACCACCACATTACATATTTGTATACAGTATATACATTAAACTAGATGTTATTGTGCTATGAACAATTAAATAAGGTTTCATGACAGCATTTTACAATTTAAAAGAAAACACTTCATGTTTGAAAATAGACTTGGCATCCTGTCTAAACTCAATTTCACAGTTTCATGCGCTTTTGTGTTTTCGCGGTTTTCCAGCACCCGTGAGAGCCCTAAAAATATCAGATTTTTTCGCTGTAGGTCAGATAAACCAAGCAATTTGAACACATCACCTTGGACTTTAGGAAATTCTTTTTTATTTTTTTGATGTTTTATAGGGTAAATAATGAACTTATTAGTTGAGAATGAATCAATAATGAATATAATTGGTAGTGGCAGCCCTAGAATGTCAAACGTTAGAAAAGCTACAGTCAACGGCGGTAAATATGAGCTGTCTACATGTGGCTCACGAACAGTTATTTAAAGAAAGGCAGGTTACATTAGCAACACAACCCCTCCTGTCATGTTCATTAGCCATTTGTGAGAAACTAAACACTATTTAAAAATTACAATATCACCAAAGACAATGCCTGGAACTCAAGGGTGAACAATAGGACTGTTAAACATCTTTATTTATCTCAGCCAAAAAAGAAAAAAAAAAGTGTACAAAAATTAAATATGAATCACTTCACTTGAAATCCACTCAGAGCAGCACCAGCTTCTCGTTTAGAGCAATCTGTGCTTGGGTGAGGTTCGACAGGTAGGTCACCATCAACAGGTCCTGCAACAAAGCAAACAGAGCATTTACATTTGGTTCCTATAATCTTATTCATAATGACGTAAAACAGGTCCATCTTTAAAACAGGCGGGTCCTCCTTCAATTGAGTTACAAGAAAACAAAAGCTAAGGACTACGGGGTCAGAAAGCCCGACCCCTGACTGAAGATGTAACAACTGTTCTGATGTTCTTAATGCTATGTACTCTGGACAAGTGCTAAGTAAAGTAGTATGAGACAATATGAGCCAGGAGAGCACTAAGCGGTGCCTAATTAAATGTTTCCTGTAATCGATGGGTGTGTGTGCCAGTGTGCTAAAAACAAGCCTGAGCGCAGCAAGAATGGAAGGCTGAAGGAGATGCACTAAATCCAATGATGACAAACAACCGTCAGCAGGGATTAGAAAAATCGTTCTGAACGAATGGAGTTGCAGTTATCTAGTAATGAGGAGCGCTTACGTTGATGTTGGAATTGAGCATGTTCTCGAAGTCCTCGGGTGAGATGGTGGGCACCTTGTTGACCAGGTCCATCAGGAAGCGACCCACGCTGTTATCCGCTGCCACTTTGCCAGACTGAGACGGATCGAACAGCATTAGATTTACAGCCACCATTACTTCGCAAACGATCTCTAGAGACACAATTGATTGACGAAGACTAGAATAGCTGGAATATGACCAGGGGAACAACAGCAGCGGGTACTGCTCTGTC
Source organism: Echiichthys vipera (assembly GCF_963691815.1). Classification (NCBI taxonomy): domain Eukaryota; kingdom Metazoa; phylum Chordata; class Actinopteri; order Perciformes; family Trachinidae; genus Echiichthys; species Echiichthys vipera. Next base: position 6,314,438 of record NC_139840.1, on the reverse strand, counting down.
TTTTCTTTTGACATAAAAAACCCAATGGATTAACCATATGCGATTTCAGCCATGCCATCATTCCGATCGCTCCAGTACTCACCAGCACATCGTCAATGTAAGCGAGCATGGTGGTCAGCATGTCCTGTACCCTGGCTGCAGATCCAGCCACCTGGGACAGATCAGAGGTCAGCCCCTTGGTGCGATTTGGAAGTATGCGTGTCCTCTGCAGAAGGTCCACTGGAACAAGCAGATGGGATTGTTAGAGTACAGTTCACCAACTAAGAGTCAAGTGCTGAGACAGAGTTAGAGAAATGATCTTGTCTGGTAAAATACCTTCTATTGACATGCATACAATTAATTCCCACAAAAAACCCACAAATTTCACAATCACTGAAACTTCATCTTCACTTATTGTTTGTATTCTTACCGCCTATCCTCTCAGTGTCGAAGTAGACATACTTGACAGTCAGTGGGGTGAACATCACACCGACCGTCTTTCCTGGCACACCCATCTGCGCACTGTGTTGGAGATACACAAGCACATTCAAACACATACTCTCTGTAGTTGATCACACAAAAAAAAGGTCTATGACAAGAAGATGGGCCAACCTGACGTAGGCGCGGATGCTCATCTTGCCACTCTGCAGTGCTGTATCCATGGTCAGGTGAATGGGGTTGGTGGCCTCACGGCTGTAGTACTCGTGAATGAGCACCGAGTGTTCTGTGATGTCAAAGCCTGTGGCATACCTGTTAGGACAGACGTCACTGCGGTGAGAAAAGTGTTGTTTTTTTACGTCTTTCTTTTAAATTCCAAATTTGAACAGCTGACGCACCATCCGATGATGACCTCAGTGGGTGACACTCTCTTGTGGAGCTCGTACATGTTCTTAGCGAACTCCATGTCCACAGCAACCTGTTGGCAAAGAAGATCAAATCCGACACATGACCACTCTTTAAAACATCTTCGGTCTTTAACAATGCACTATGAGACAGCCATCTAGGTCTTAAAAATGTTTTAACAAGCTCAATAACATTCACAGTGGAAAAAGAAACACATCCATTAATTCTCCCTCATGGAGAAATTCTGGACCTGGTCGCCACCACCAGAGCTCCAAATGATTCTGTTGTTCATCAAAATTAGCTACTAATAGACAGATCAGAATGGTAAGTGTAGTTAGCATCTCTTAGCTTGTAACGGGCAGTGTCTGACACAGCATTAGTTCTTGTGGAACATACAATAATATCTACTATGATGTTACAGTGTGTTTTTGCTCCCTGTACTGACATGTCTGAACTGCACTGTAGGTTTTTTGGTTCCTTTTGATTGGTTTTCAAAGTTCTGACACACCAAATCTAGATTACCCGGATTAAGTGAGAATCTCAGATTTTAGGGAAGTGCGCAGACATTTCCCCCTTTAGCAGAGGAATGTTAGAACACCTTTCCAGTGACACACATTGCACAAATACAAGCCAGTATAGTCACATTCAAACATTTTAGGGGACATAAAAATACGATCTTCCAGTGGAGGAGAACTTTAAATTAGGATAAGTAACTTTTGAAGGACACATATGGGAATTCAGGTATTGTGCAAGAAGTGTTACAAAATGTCCTGCAGGTCAAACCAAGGTCCTCCATTAAAGTTGTAAGATGTCCCGCAGTAAGGAGCGCTACCACAGGTCCTTCACTCCAACAGCAGTCAGACTTTTCAATACAAAAGTAACACAGCTGCTTTCTGTATACATCACCTACACAGTATCCTGAGCAATAACCTGTTAAATTTAATAATAATATTATATTCATTTTCATTACATATACTTTTGTTTTCATACTAGTTTTACAATGTTACACACCATGAGTGTATTAGTTTTGTTGTAGGTACAATAATAATCTTTTCAATAATTCTGTAATGCATACAGAATTTACATATGTTTGTTTGATTCTAATGTATAAGGCTTTATTATATTTTTAACTTGTACAACTTTATTCTATGGTTATTTCACTTTACATCATCGTATTTGTATCTTGTTGAGTTTTCATCGCTCAGTCACTTTATCCTTTGCATCCTATAAACCAGAGCTACCTTATAGTGTGGATTTCCCCAGTGTGGGATCAATAAAGTAGATATTCATCTCTTTATCTTGCAGTACATATTTACCTTATGTAGAACAAGATCATGTAGGATTTTGAATTCTAACGAAGCACATTGTCACAACTATACAACACTTTAATAAACTAAGTGTGTCTGTCTTTGTCTCTCTCTGTCCATCTGTCCATCTTTTCTCTCTCTCTCTCTCCTTCTCTTCCTCTCTCTGGTGCAGACAGATGTCCGTCCTCCACAGAGCTGGGTCTGTCTGACGTTCCTGTCTGTTATAGTGAATGTTTTTGTTGCCAATGTACTCTACGGGGGAATTGTTGGGTCTATGTTTATCATAAATAAGTCATAGAGTGTGGTCTTTACCTAGTTTGTAAAGTGTCCTGAGATAACTTCTGTTATGATTTGGCACTATAAATAAAATTTAATTGAACTGAATTAAACAGTATCTCACTCATAACATATCACATTATAGACTTGCGTGAACCATGTGTAGATCACTACAAAGGACAATCGTTAGTAGTCCATATAGTATGAGATTGGTGTGACTTAAATGCTGTAGTGCCACAATTTCCCTTTAATACTCTGATAGTATGTTCATTTAATAACCCATCATTTAACGCATGCTGTGAGTAAATAAGACATACCTCATCTTCAGACTCGTTGTGGGGGACAGAGAAGCAGTTGGTCACCTCAATGGAGTGCTTGTCAATAGTACCTGAGAGGGACAAATGGGACAAATGACGCATTATTATTTACCTAGCCGCCAGCGCATTGTTAGCTAGCAAACAAGAGGGCAAGTTACCAACGAGGCTAAAATCATGGCGAACTACCAGCAACGACTTAAACCAACGTTTATAATTACTTTCAATACTGACTGGTAAATGTCAAAGCAGTAAATAAATAATGTTTTAGGAAAAGTTAGATGACTTAGAGAGTCAATGGTTGCATCTGTGTGACCATTTGAGCGAACAGCCAGCTGTTACAAGAGATGCTGCTAGCTTAGCTAACTTAGCTAACTATCGCTAGGTTAGCTGCTACTGGACTGAACCAGGACAACATGCGTTAGCAGGGAAGCTAACGTTAGCCGGCTAGCCGCCCGCTGTTTTAATAGAGGGCCGTCCACCCAACAAATATGCCGGGTGTCTGCTTACCCAACAGGGTCCCGATCACACGACTCGCTCCCTCATTTCTTCTCTCGTAAGAGTCGCAGATAGAAGCGAGAACGACGGGGTGAATTTTCACCACTGGCCCGTACACCGACATGTTGGAAAGGGAGGACTCACGGCCGGCTCCCGTGAACACATATAGCACCACCTAGAGGCCGGCGGCCGAACAGCGCTCATTGAACGTGAGGCTAATTATAATCAAGTCATTGATACAATTGGTGAAACAATGGAGCATGTGACTGTATCTGATATCTGCAGGAAATTGTTTCATTAGGGGGAAAAATAAGTTACAAATTATTTTTTTTATCGAATTTTAAGGTACGTGACATTTTTCTTGTTAAAGAGCCAAACATATCCTACACAAATAGGCTGTATTTGCATTTTAAAACTAAATAATTTATTAAAAAGAATCCAAATAATCGATATAATAGCCTCTAATGAGTCACTTCAACCGAACTATAAATCTGACATATGTATTTGATGTATTATGTGTGAGCTGCGTGCAGATGCAGAGGGAGATGACTCTGTTGAAACGAGGAGCGTCTGAGGCGGGCAGGCTTGATGTATAGGGGGGCTGGACCGATGACAGCATCCTCCGCCGCTCAGTGGCTCCACACCTGACTGACTCCATCAGATGCAAAGATGATGGAGCTCTCTACGCTGCCGGGTTATCCTATTGCCACCATTTCGCATGTCCGCTGCCCGACACATGTTCTCCAGATGCCATAATATCCGATCATTCAGGTGGACAGGGTGTTCGCTTTTTTATTTTTTTTGTGAATGCTGAGTGGACGGATCGAGGTGGCCTTTGTTTTCCTGGGGAGAAGGCGAACAGGAGTGGACTGATGCTGCGTCGCTGCTAAACACCAGAAATGGGTGTCATCGAACCAAGGCTGCCCGTCGCGGTTCGTTCTTGGACCGGATTTTCGTTTGTCTTATGATAAATCATCGGCCCGATCCAGGTCCTATAGGCGATGAGCAGGTAAGATTGCCTTCATTCTCAGCTGTCTGATATGAATCCGCAAGCGTAGCCTCGGCTTGTGTAGCCCATTGGTTGGCTAACAGGCACCCTATAGAGGTTATTTCGGATCCCATCCATCAGCCGTATGCGTCATCTTGATTGTCACCATCACTCTCCTCTTGCGTGCACCCCCCCGATTGTCCAAATGGACGCACATCAGGAGTCCATTTTACTGGGCTAATATGTCAAAAAATATACCATGTCCCACTGTACACACACACACACACACACACACACACGCACACAGTATCAATACCATAGATTTATATGGTACTTATGTAATAAATCCCAGCAGGCCTGTAGCATAAGCCAACCACATTTAACATAGCAGTAAGTGCCCTTACACAACACAAACACATACATACACACACACACACACACACATACACATTGCCTGTTCCCCAAGGTGCTTTATGAAACATGCTAAACAGAGAAACTGGCTCTATTATGCATATGCTACACTGTGCTCCAGGATTAAGCTACCTTTCTGAATAGATTTATTCTCCCTTCATGTCTAATTCTAAACACTTACAAAACTTTGTAAGAGCAACTTCAAACATTGTTATATCTCCTGAAATAGATCTTATTTCTTTTCAAGAAATCATTTTCCAGCCAATTACTGGGACACTAAAAACAACTAATCAATTACAGCACTTGATTTGATCATTGTGTTCTTCTCCTATGTTCCAGGCTTCAGTCAAGAAAACAAATGGTCCAATCAATAGCCTTTGGACTGAGTCTGCCATAGGGGGGTTATCAATAACACGCTAATACACCGGACATATATACACACACACACACACACACACACACGCCATGGCACTGGAGAACTCAGTCTTCCCCTCCTGTCCGGACACTCTATCACTCCCCGTTGAGGAAAAAGGGGAAAGGGAAGAAGTGGAGGTGGCCACCGAGGCCACCGCCTCCACCGGAGTCTTCAACCTATCGGGTGAGCTGGGCCCTGTCGTCACCACAGAGACAGCACTGTCACCTCCGCCCTTAGTCAAGGTCAGAAGGTCATTCCAGAACAAGCTGGCCGAGCGGGAGGCCACAGCCAATGAGCCCAGGAAGAAGATCCAGGGAACGGAGAAGGAGAGGGGACGATTTGGATGGGGTAAGGCACCCTGCATGTGACTCCCCGTCCTATTTCATGATGAAATTTCAGAAATGTTTCTATTTACTTTATTCAAGTCTGGAGAAACCCGAATGAAGGTTGCAAATACATCATTATTAGTAATCTATTCAGCTCCTCCAGAGCTTGGGAGCTATTGACTGACTTCAGAGTGTGCATCAATGTTTTCCCTCTCCCCCCTCCACACACACACACACACAAACTGCATATCGACTAAACCTGTGAGCCTCCTTCTCCTCAACACTGGTGCAATAGTTGTGACTCTCCTGTAATTTAGACCGTTCTGAAGTGGTTCATCCTTCAGCCATTTTGACAGTCTTGCACATCCTTTGTCATTAGGCGTCCGCAGTAGCACTGCCCTTTGTTTGCTCCAGTTTCTCTTCTCTTCACTGTACGCCCGTTAAAGAATTGGACGTTCATTGTTTTTGTGCGTGGATACTTTTAAGAGCACAGAATCAGACGATTGAGCTACAGTGGACCTTTGAATATCAAAAACATCAGTGACATAAGTTCCAGTTTGGTGCCACTTTCTCAAAAACAATAAAGAGCAAGGAGTTTTTTTTCCAATTTATACAAAAAATATCCACAAACAGGAAGACATTTATTGTAGAAAAGGCAGAGGCACTGATGTTTTGGGCCAAACTATTCCTTTAAACCTTAAGATGTGACTCTAGAGGTAGTAGAATAGACACGGTTACTGTACTATTCATTGTTGTTGTCAGGGGGAAAAAAGCAACTTAAAAAAAACGGCTTAATAGTTTTGCATCCTGCGTGTGTCATAAGCTCATTTGTGGCTGGGTACACCCACAGTAAAGAGGCTCTCACAGAAAAACAACATCTTTCCCCTTTAGGGTTGTACAGTAATTAAAGTTCAATGTTGTAGCTTTCTTCTCCGACTGTTTGATGATGTTGTCCTGTCGTACTTCATCTCCGCTTCTTCCGTCACCTGTCTGTTTTCATTTCTGTTATCCCGTCCTCACCAGCCTGACTTTCCTCTGTGCCACACTGCATCTCTCTAAGTCGTTTTGTCCCAGCGGCACCTTCCTCTGTTTATTCTCCAATCTCTCTTCAACTTGCATCCTCTGTCTGCAGTCAGAGTTGTATCTTCAGAAAGCGAAACTTCAGAAATGTAGAAAGGCGGCGTTTTTTGTTTTTGAAGTATTCTTAGAGGTTTTTTAAAGAGGTTTCTTGGAACATAGGGTTATGAAATGGAGAGGCACCACTGAATACTCGTCTTCAACCTTGTTTACGGCATAAAACAGCAACAAAACTCATGTTGCATGTGTTTTCTACAGAAGCTTTTCAGACCTCTGTAACCGTAGCGTGTGGCTTTTCCTCCTGTCTCACATGGTACCGCATCACCCCGTCTCTTCCCCAGCCCGGGCTCGGCGTAGGAGACAGCGGTATGTGGAGAAGAACGGCCGCTGCAATGTGCAGCACGGTAACATGCGGGAGACTTACCGCTACCTGACTGACATCTTCACCACGCTGGTGGACCTCAACTGGCGCTGCTCTCTCTTCGTTTTCGTCATGGCCTACGCTGTCACGTGGCTCTTCTTCGGGGCCATCTGGTACCTCATAGCCTACTGTAGGTAAGATTGTTGAGCAAAGGGGGAAGAAGAAGTTTATTTATTCAGATCTCTTCGGCCCTGAGCCATAGAGGAGTCCGTACACTTTCATTCTGCTTAAACCCTACTGTTACTAAATCCCAATGACAGTGAGCCAGATCAAAAGTCAAATGTTAATTTGTGAGCTTTAGAGTTTCTGGCAGGTAGATGTCAGAGCCCGTCTAGCTGTGGCTCCCTGTTTCCAGTCTTTGTGCTAAGCTAAAGTAACCGTCTCCCGGCTGTAGCTTCACACTACATACCTCTTGCGAAAGATGGAGTTCTATTTATCGTTGTGAAATGGCGCACAGTCACAACAAAAGGTGACAGTTAAGTTTAGGTACCAAGACAACTTGGTTTAGGTGCGAAAAAAGGTTGTAGTTTGGCTCCGGACGAAATTGCATACACAGTATATGAACAGTGACTCTGTGTCAGTGTCTGTATTTATTAATAACTCCTCTACTCTAGCTACATACAGTTGTTTAGAGAATATTATAGATCCAAGGCGGAACTGACAGAAGGGCAGGACTCAGAGAAAAGGTTGCAGTTACAAATCCATTTGCTACTTCAGCACCACGGACAGTGCCATGGATTTATCAATACACAGTTAAGCTACTAATTTTTCAGAGGCATGCTCAGGGCTTTAGATTCTTGCTTATACAAACCTCAGTCAGATAAAAGATTAATGAGTCAGGCAGGGCTTACATATTCAACTACACAACCTCTCTGTCCCTGCACACTCTCTGTTACTAGGGGATGGAGGGGGGGTGGGGGGGTGGCATGGCCTGGAAACAAAACGAGACCTCACCCCTCTCCCATTTCCGATTTCCCGCGGCTTGACATTGCATTGACAATCACAACCTTGTTTCTGGTGGTCGGCTGGTTTAAGACGACAGTGTAAAGCGTCCAGTGTGCAGGGCCGTTCAGTGGGGTTTTACTGGGTCACCAAACTCAGGTCAAACAGTTAAACTAGACAGGGCTGATCAAATATAACTTGGTATTCTGTAACTGTGTTGTTTTCTAAAATAATTTCATAAAAGCATTTTAGTGTGCTGTTTAGCTGTAATTTAAGAAAGTTGGTGACCCGGCCACTGTTGTTTTCCACTGACCAAGCTCCACTTTTTCTTTGCTGTGATTGGTTGTAAGTCTAGAAGCATTTTGCTCCGCACTGCTGATAAAATCGGATTCGACCTAAAAGCACAAATGCGCATTTGAGATTAGTCTTGCGATGCCAGGCTAGGGATGGCAGTTAAGGGACATGCATTTTGCAAAAATGGCCAATGGAATCAAATCTTCTACCGGGTATAAGAGTAGTATCGATCATCTCACCAAACTCTCAGCGAGAAAGCAATCATATTTCCCAAAATGTCCTCTAATGCAATAATGACGAGGCAACACTTCCTTTTTAATTGTTCAAAGATGGAGGAAGATACTGAGAGACCGGTATTAGAAGACATTTCTGCAACAAAGGCCAAAAAAAAAGGCCCAATTTTTCAGCCAAAAAAGCAGATGACAAGGCAGTATTAATATTACAGTGCATTTAATCACGATGAGTTCCTCACTAGACGCATCTGCTGGATCCTCACTCTAATTAGCTAACGTATTCATCTCGTAAAACTGTGCCCTCTTTATATCAATTACAGGCCACCTTAAGCTGTGCCAGAGAGCTGTCGGTGTTATTGCACTTCCTTGGTCACCAACACGGGTCGATAAAAGTCATATATTGTATAAATTACCTAACACCACTTTCATTAATTAGCTCTCTCTCTCTGGCTGGAGCCGTGTTAATCAGGGACATTAGCCTGTGCAGAATAGTTTGAAAGGAAATCCGCAGACTCTTAGTGCCAGCGGACTGATAAACCATCATAGTGAAGATGCTGTATGTCATGGTACATGATGGAAAAAGTAGGTTTTTGCAGCATCAACAAAAAGTGACAGCGCGGTTGTCAGGTTAAACATTATGGTTAATGTGAGGATTACTTCTCAGTCATTAATGTAATTGGCTGAAAGGTGATTGTAAATATAAAGGGAGAGGCGACTCGTCAACCTCAGACTTCTGCACCCCTGTTCTAAGAATATAAATCTTCTTGCTCTCTGTCTATTTCTCTCTCTTGACACCCACTTAGTCACCCTCCCCCCCTCCCCTTCTTCACACATTCTCCTCTTTTCTTTCCTCCCAAAGGGGGGATCTGGACCATCTGGAGGATGAGGCGTGGACGCCGTGCGTCAACAATGTCAACGGCTTCATCTCGGCCTTCCTCTTCTCCATCGAGACGGAGACCACCATTGGCTACGGCCACCGCGTCATCACCGACCAGTGTCCAGTGGGCACCATGCTGCTGCTGCTGCAAGCTATACTGGGCTCAATGGTCAACGCCTTCATGGTGAGCACCCGGGCTGGCACCTTACTGAGAGATGTGAAAATCATATTCAGTCAGACAGTAATAGCAAAAATGATTCAGATTCTGCAGGCATGATGTACCGTGAACAATAGTATTGATAAAGAATATTTTGGGTTCATTTGAGGAAAATAAAATGTTATTTCCCTCTCTGCATCTTAGATTGATTTTGAGATTATTAGACTTAACAGAAATTGTTTCATTTACCTCTAAATGTTTCGATATTTGGTGATGAAACCTAAAATGACAGGATAAAATCATTGAAACATATTATTATAGCATGTTATAATGATAAAATATCAATTGAAATCACATATGGCTGAAGTATTTAATCTCAGTCATTTATAGGCAGCCTGAACGCAACCTGGATGTCTTTGCTATACTGCCACTGTAGTATTAATGTGTTTCAGTGACAATCAAACCTGCTCTAGAACATCAGGAGGTCAGGTTAAAGAAAAAAGAAAAAGCATACAAATCTGACTCTCAGACTCCAGCCTAGAGCTTAGAGAGAAGAGTGTACGCAATCAATACTATGCAGATGAAATGACACTAAAGTGGTGCAGATGGTACGCCTCCTGCAAAAGAATATTTACTTTGAAAGTGCTGATGGAGCTGGATTTTTCCCACAAAGTAAGCACTCTTTTGATTAGGATGATTCCGCGCACCGGTGTCCGAGCACAATCTCGTTTATGCATGTTTACGAGCTGGAAACATGCCATGATAGCAACCGGGCCGTTTGGCTATTCATATAAAAGAAATCAAGTGTCAGTACTGTGCTTTAACATTGAGAACCGGATATAACAAGCTCTATTGACAAAACGAGCCGTGTTCGTATTCAGCAGTCATGATGAATGTTCACACCTGTACAGTCTGCATGAGTGTAAATTATGCAGAATAAAAGATGTCTTTTGCAGCTGTTGCAAATATTTGACGCTTTTGCACTCGCACTGTCTGCAGAGTCTGTTTCACCTCTCCTTTACCGTCCCCTCCCTCCTCTCGGTCCAGGTCGGCTGTATGTTTGTGAAGATCTCGCAGCCCAACAAACGGGCAGAGACGCTGGTGTTCTCCAAACACGCCGTCATCTCCCTGAGAGACGACAAGCTCTGTCTGATGTTCAGGGTGGGCGACCTCAGGAGCTCCCACATCGTAGGGGCCAACATGAGGGCCAAGCTCATCAAGTCCAAACAGACTCAGGAGGGTGAGACCATTAATGATAGCACTGGTACTTTCTACTCACTACCAACGCTGTAGTGACTCCACTACTCATTGCTACTGCTTCCACTATGACACCTGCACCTTTACTACAACATCAGAGGCAGAGAGACTACCTAGTAATACAAAACAATACAAAACTACCTAAGGACTTTTGTAACAAGTAGCCTTTAGGATGTCCTTTCCCTTTTTTTGAGGCCATTTTGAAAGAAAGAATGCCTTTATTCGTCCCGCAAGGGTCACACACATACAGGCTCAAAATACACACATGCACAAACAGTAGTTTATGTTTGATGAATGATTCCTGAAAAGAATTAAAAGCAGTTTTGTTCTGTTGATGGCTTTCTGAACAGAATCCGACATACACTATAAAACTGTGTCGTCCGGATCTTGATTTCATCCTCTCCGTTCCCTCCCTTCACCTCCTACCTTATTGTCTCCTTCAGGTGAGTTCATCCCTCTGGACCAGACAGACATCAGCGTGGGCTTTGAGACGGGCGATGACCGTCTCTTTCTGGTCTCTCCGCTGGTGATCTCCCATGAGATCGACGTACATTCGCCCTTCTGGGACATGTCGCAGTCCCAGCTGGAAAAGGAGGACTTTGAGATCGTGGTCATCCTGGAGGGAATGGTGGAGGCGACCGGTGAGGAACGGGTTAAACGTTGTTCTGAAGCAGGGAGCAGAGAGAGACCTAAATTATGCAGCACAGTGGTCCTCTAGGAGCAGGGTTCCCGTCCCATGTTCTAAAGTAATGAGAACCGCAAACATCATCATCTAAAAATCATCCCTGGTAAATCCTTTGAGCTGCACTCAACGTTGAGAGCATTAATATAGCAGTAAACAAATATCTGCTATGTAAAGATACAGTGGACTCTTCTTTGTGTGCTGTAATCCCAGTTTCTCTGCTGTCAGTTTGAGAAAATAACCAACATGAAAATTCAAATTCAAATTCAAAAAACTTTATTTGTCCCCGGGGGGCAATTCAGGAAACATTGTTTGTTGGACACACAAACACGCAGTTGCATGCTGAGGTATATGCCCAGTATCTGCAGTCACACGACCACCGTGCATTATAGCTAACGCGCCCTTAAATGACTGAGCGGGAAATTATTTCATGTTCAAATGTTAATATATGATAATATGTGCTGTTACAAATCAATGCAGTCCTGGAAATAGTGAAAAAATAAATAAATGCAGCTATATTAAGAGGATTATGTTTTAAAAAAATGTACAATCTACAAGCAGAATAGCTCATACGGTAATAAGAATAAAGATGTAGATATAAAATGATCAAACTGTTCTATAATATAACAATATATATTTTTTGTGTGGAAAATAATAACTTGAAATTGAATTTGCTGTAAAGTTCGAACGGCCTCTGTGCTGTAAATGTTTGGCTGCAGTATTGAGCATTAGGAAATGAGTCTTGTAGATGCATACAACTGTCTGGTTTTACAGTAATGCCATCACTGTTTTACACAAAGCAAAGCCCGTCCACAGCCGTCCATTAGAAAATGAGTTTCTTCGTTCAGAATGTCTGAATTTACATCTGCAATTGATTGTTTTAGAGCTCTCCGTCTCTTCTCGGTCTTTTCAGGAAGCTTTTAGAGCATTATGATGTTGAGATTACAGAGGAAATATACATGTACGTATCTTTAAAGGCCTGAGTGAATGTCTTATATAACCGGGAACAAAAGTGGAGAGTAATCACTGGAGCAGGTGATCTTAAGAGGGATGTTTTTGTGTTCTTATACTGCCCGTCCTCATCACCTAATGTCGACAAAAGGAGCAGTCGTTCAACACTTTTGACAGAGATTCAAATGTGTTACAGTGTATTAGAGCTCCAATTAATGATCATTTCCGTTGTTGGTTAATCTGACCATTATTTTCTCAGTTAATCGATTAGTTGTTTGATCTTTAAAATGTCAGAAAATGGTCCAATGTGTCTCCTAAAACCCAGGATGACGTCCTCAAATGTCCTTGTTTTGATATTGCGTTTACTATCAATATCATCAAACCAGAAAATATCAATTCAAGGAGCTGAAATCACCGAATTTTACATTTTTCTTACAAAAAGAACTCAAACAGATGAATCAGTCATCAAAATAGTTGGCGATGAGTTTAATAGTTGACAGCTAATGGATACGTGATCGCAGCATATGCAAAGAGGTGTCTTAGCAGGCGGAGAGCCCACCGCCATCCCCACACCAGCTAATGTGTGTCAGTGAACACTCATCTGCCCTTGAGCAAGGCGCGGACGCCTTATGGACTAACTCGCTGTTAGTCACGCTTTGTTCTGGATTCACACAAATTTCAGGTTTCTCCCTAGCCTTAGGAGAATTTTTTTACCAAATGTATGAAACCTTTAAGAGGTCTGGATTCACGGTTTACTGAGTGTGGAAATCATTCACAGCAGCTGGGCTCACAGAGGCCATATTTAGAAGCTGAGTTTAGCACCTGTTATACTTATATTCTTCCTATTCTTGGCTACACTGGCTTGTACCGGTTTAAAAAAACAGACAGTTTAAAGCGCATAAACAGAGTCTTGCAGTTACCTGTACTGTGTGAGGGTTTAGATGGCCTGTATTTAACCTTTCTTCTGTCTTATGTCAGATTCATTCTGAGAGGACAATATACTCAACCGTTCCTCCCTGTTTGGCAGAGATTCAGTGTATCAGAGGTATTCATGATGCGTCTTCCATGAGGTAAAGGTGGCCTCTCGGCCTACTCCAAATATCGATTCCCTTAGTCAGAGTGCGGTGGAGAGTAACAAAGAAGTAGCCAGCAGTCAGAGCTCGGCTGCACGGAAAATTCATTACAACTTTGTGACTAAATGAACTATCTCTGCGAGTTTTAGGTGTGGACTCCAGTTATTTCCTTTCATGGATCACAAAGGCCTGAATAAATATTGTGTGGTGTAATGAATGCATCAGTGTGCTCGTGTTTGTGTGTGCAGGGATGACGTGCCAGGCGAGGAGCTCTTATCTAGCGGAGGAGGTGTTGTGGGGTCACAGGTTTAGCCCGATGATGTTGCTGGCAGAGGGCTTCTTTGACATCGACTACGGCGCCTTTCATCACACGTTTGAGGTAACATCTTTGGAATTAGGGGATCAACCCCTGTCTTATATAGGTGGGTTTAATTTGGTAACCGGGGGAAACATATGAAATAGGGATCACAATGAAGTTTAGTAGCAGACAATGCTTTAACACTTAAACATTCTCATGAATGCCAAACTTTTCTGCCATTTTCTTTTGCAAACCTAGCAGTTATTCCATCAACCACCAAGTGTTTGAGTAAGGAAACCTGGAGCAACTTGCTGTTATCCCTATTTTTGTCTCCACCCACATGTATAGCCAACAGCTTCTAACTCAAGTATTTATTTCATGTTTATTTTGCTAGGGACAGGTGCATAGCATGGATCAATGCCACACGCCAAAGCTTTTAGAGCCTATGTGCCTATCCCTAAGCTTTCATACAAATGCACACCAACGCAGCAGGAAAACACAAACGAAACAACACAGAGCACAAACAGTAATACAATAACAACATGCTAGCAATCTAATAAAAAGCAATAAAAAGCACCTGTAGCATGACTACATGTACATGACCTGTCTTTCAAACTGCTTCAGCGTGAGTTTAAGATGATTTGATTCATGGTCCATTTTGACTTCACTGGGTGAGTTCCACATATTGATCCCTGAAGAATGTTTTACCCAGAGATGTAGAAATTAACATGAAAAGGGTATACTGATCAAGTTAAATGCATCGTATAAAGGAATAGTTTGACATTTTGTGACATACACTTATTCGTTTTCTGCAGCTGGTTAGCTTAGCTTAGCATGACGGCTGGAAACAGAAGCATTTTGTCCAAAGGTAACAAAATCCACCACCACGTGCGTTGACTGGGTGAGTCGACGCTGTTTGTATCGCACCCTCCAAGACTCCATGAAATTATTATAAAACCACCAATCAACAAACCAAACATAAAAGTTCCCACACCGTCTAGAACATCAAATTCAAGGACTTTGCAAGGAATTTCCAGGCCCTATTCCCTCAAATCAAGGATCCTACATAGTCTGAGTGTTGCAACACAGTGACAGATTAAACACAAGATACGTCATGTTAATTAGTGAGCTTTAGAGGTGCTGGTAGGCATGTTTTGTTACCTTTAGACAGAGCCAGACCAGTGGTTTCCCTCTGTTTCCAGTCTAAACTCAGCTAAGCTGTGTCTGGCTGTAACCTCATATTTGGTGTACAGTAATAAGAGCGGCATCAATGTCTTTATATAACTCTCAGCAAAACAGCAAAAAAATAGAAAACTAAAAGGGCAATCGGAGAGCACAGATCTCACATTGTTAACCAAAGGGAAAAATAATTTCTCTTTATCTAATAATCTATCCACCCTGTGATTCGGATTCGGATACCCCTCCACCAAATTTCATGGAAATTGGGTCAGTAATTTTGCCGCGATCCTGTTGCCAAAGGACAAACAAACATTATTTCCTTGGTGAAGGTAATAAATGTATTTCCCAAAATGTAGTTTATGGTTCTATTTACGTAACTAAAATCTAACTCTGGGAATGGGGCTTCTTCTTGCGCTCCTGGTAATAATAATATGGTCATCACGTGGACGTTTGAAATGTGAGTGTAGTGATTTGACTGACTCTAAGGTTTCCTCTCCTCCAAGGTGGTCACGCCCTCCTGCTCGGCACGAGAGCTCTCACTGGCTGCAGCCAGACTCGACGCTCACCTCTACTGGTCCATCTCCAGCAAGCTGGATGAAGAGCCCACGCTGACAAATGAGGCGTCCAAGCAGCCCGACAGCGGCTCGGCCAGCAGCAAAGGAGGGGAGCCCACCTTCATCGTCGGAGAAATGACGGACATCCAGGAGCAAACGGGACTGGGCGAGCTGAACGGCAGCGTCACCACCGACCAATCCGAGTCAGAAGCCTAGGACAGAATGTTTACAAAGACCTTTCACCACCTCACCACGATTAGTTTGCAAATCTTTTCTTTTCGAGGCAAATGAGTAGTTTTGTTAGGGCCAGTTCTACAGTATATGCCATATCTTATGTGAAATAGTTTATTTCTTGATATTTTTGTCTTTTATCTATACGTTGATCTTTGTTACAAGTGTACAATATGTGTGCTATGTTCTTTCTTTTTTCTTTTTTCAATCTGTTGCGTTAGCTCTAATCACCCTTGCCTATATCGACATCTAAATAACAATACTATGCTTTAAGTGGGGTCAACAATAGTATATATCCAGTGGACTAGGACAGAATGATCCCAAAACAGATGACGAGGCGGTTGCTTGTGTAGAGTTACACTTGTGGATTATTCACATTTAAAATAGTGCATAGATGCTTTATCTTCACATGCGCATGAATAGCACTACTAGACGATATTGAAGTATCAAGACTGAAATTGTAGTAACTTCAAATTTCTGTAGTTGCGAAGAGTTACTGTACATCAATCAGGTGTTAACAGGGTGGGAAACTATAGCCCAACCCAGCCTATTTGTATACTCTGCTAGAAACTTGATTTAGCCATGTTGGAAACATCTATTTGGATTAAAGAATATTATAAAAGTAGGCGGTGGACACCAAAGCTGGTATCCTGCCCTGGGTGTACACCCTTTATTATCTTCTTTAGGCACAGAGTATTATGTTTGTTTCCTAAAGAGTAACCTAACACCAGGCTGAAAAGCAGTGTTTTGCTGCCCTCTGTGGTAGAACGGTTCAAGCGTGTGTGACCTCTGACCATGATCGCTGACGCAGGCTGACGAGTTAAACCACAGGAGGTCAGCCAAAAGAAGATGGAACTAACTCTTTAATTACACCGGTATCTAATTGCTGACATTCCTAACTGCACTCTCACATTATGGTGACTAGGGTATCTATACAGGTGAACACTGGCGCGTGTTTGTGGATTTGTGTAACAGACGGCGTGTGTAGCACGAGGATGATCTCTCTTTTGTTCCCAGCCAAGTAGAAATTAAAAGCACAACAGTGTCCTGCTCAATCAGCCCAGACTCCTGCTTCTGCTGCTGTGTATATATGTGGCCATTTTTACTTGGTGTTTTTAATATGTAATATAAGACTTCAATTAGAGTTAATAAACTGCAGTATATTCCAGAGTCATTGTCTCAGATCGTGTGATGTTCTGCAGCGGGGCTACACATAAAATATGCTATATGTACATATACTGTGCATACTGAAGTGCTGAAGCCGCTGAGCTGAGAGAGATGAAATGTTTGGAAGAAAACAGACTGGTACAATGTACAACGTACTATATGTGATGTGAGATTAATACAGCTGTCATGCTAATTACATACATTCTTTCATCTTCAACCACTTATCCCGGGGTCGGGGTCAGGGGGTGCTGGAGCCGATCCCAGCTGACATCGGGCGTGAGGCGGGGTACACCCTGGACAGGACGCCAGTCTATCACAGGGCACATAGAGACGAACAGAGACAGACAACCATTCACACCTACGGGCGATTTTTAGAGTCATCAATTAAACTAACACGTGCACGTCTTTGGATTGTGGGAGGAAACCGGAGAACCCGGAGAAAACCCACGCTGACACGGGGAGAACATGCAAACTCCACACAGAAAGGCCCAGGCCTACGTTTAGAGAGTGAACTGAATCTACTGTAATTTGTGTTGTTCAGAAATTAGGAACTATTACAGACTTACAAATGAGGAGAAGTGAATATATGGATCATCGGGACACTCAACAGATTACTTTCCAATTATTATTTTTACCTTTCTCAAGGACCCTCAAAGCAGTTCTGCCCTTTAGACCATGGACTACCATAGTTTTGTCCTATTGAACCTGATAGATCTTTTCAGCCTGCAGTACAGATATATAATAAGTGAAGTGCATTGGTGACGCTCTTTCACTTGAGTAAAAGTAGTAATGACACAAGAGAAAAATAATTTATTACAAGGAAAAGTCCTGCATTATCATTTTTGACAACAACTCTTACTTTGAGGTATTATTTTACAGGCTGGTCCCTTGTCAGTGTGTTATTTTTTAATATTTTTTAATTATTTTAAAAGCTGAATATGTTATGACTAATAATGACTAGTAGCTGTAGCTGTTAAATGAAGAAAATGTAGTAAAAAGTACAATGTCTACCTCTAAAATGCAGTACAAGTATAAATTAGCATGAAATGTAAAACAATCAAGTACCTCAATTGTACTCAGGTTCAGTATTTGAGTGAATGCACTTTTACTTTCCACCACTGCTGTTAGCTTCATCTATCTAAATCTATCTCATCTATCTCTATGATGCATCTGTTGATGTATCAGAGGAGTGTGATAAAAAAAGTGATCAATTGCTCAGGCACAAGTTTAAAGAAGTTGCTTTACTGCATTTTAAAAAAACACACGTTTATGATCATTTTGTGTCATCACCACTGATTTCCTAGTAGGTTAGTATTTGACTAAAAGCCCATATGGAGCATAATGAAGCCCTGCAGCGTGGTGTGTCTCATTAGAAATTCCAAGCTGGATTTCAGCAGCAGAAGTCAGCATATTGAGTTACTAGGCAGAATCGTGGCTTCAAAGAAATGTGTGTGTTTCTCCGTCTTGGCTGCTAGATGGCGATAAAGATCCCACGCTTCTTCCTCCAGCCACTCACACAGCCCTATTGGTGTGTAATGAGATGGGGTCCCTGTCTCAGCTGTCTCCTAGGCAACCACGGCTGGGGACAGGGAGAGGGCAGAGTGTGCTCGTGTGAATGTGTGTGTGTGTGTGTGTGTATGTGTGTTAATATGTGTTTGAAGTGGACCCTCACAAGTGATCGACGGGGAGTTTATGACGATTGCCAGAGAGTTCGTGTGACGTCGTTGGTATTTGTGTAAGAATGGACGATGATGGTGCACAGCAGTGACCTTCAGGCGCAAAACAGCGAATGCCCTTCACACTGTAAAATAAGTCGTGAAGGATAATGACATGTTTTCTCCTTTTTTTTCAATCTGTCACAATAAAATAAACATCACATAGATATAGATGTTGAGTTTAGTATCTAAAAAAGTCATTTTCCGGTCACTGTAAATGATGAAAGAGGACAGGCTGAAGCATCAACGTGTTCTCAGCGGAGTCGAACCATCGTACCTCGACATAATGCTGTAAACATCTTCATCAGACATGACTTTGCTTTAAGCTTTCCCCTCACCTTGTGTGAGATGTCATGAACGGAATCAAACATGTTTTGTTTGGAAGTGAAAGGCTCAGTGCAAGTGTAATAGTTTCCGGTGCTTTTTTCAGATCGCCCCAGAGTTGAACCCCATGTGCCTTTCCCAACTTCTAATTATGATTTTAATGAGAGGCCGTTTTGCATGATCCCCGC
This sequence comes from Echiichthys vipera, assembly GCF_963691815.1. Classification (NCBI taxonomy): domain Eukaryota; kingdom Metazoa; phylum Chordata; class Actinopteri; order Perciformes; family Trachinidae; genus Echiichthys; species Echiichthys vipera. Next base: position 6,295,461 of record NC_139840.1, on the reverse strand, counting down.
TGAGCCGAAATCAATGTTTCTCTTCATGGAAGGAAGTCGTGACAGTCTTGTTTTCAGTTTAGGCAGACAGCAAAAAGAGGAGACGGGGATTTTTAAATAGAGGAAATAAAATACACAACACACTGACCACCATTCACTTCAACACAAATAGAAAACTTTACACAAATGAGCCCATGCAGAACCCAATCGTAAAAGCGAAAAGTTGTTTTTGAATCCGATCTTAATGCATGTATGTATAAATGCACTATGTACGTTCAAATGAGAAGGTCTATGGCACTGGCATTTGTATTGTGCAACAAGGGGAAACTCACACAGAACAAAAATGGATGCAGACTAAAATCTGAAAATCTAAAATGTTTCTGTTTGGTACATGTGATGTTGAAAAAAAAGGGCAAAGGTTTTAATCCATGTTGAACTTCCCTCAGTGTACGCATGATCAGTCAGCCTACAGGTGCACCTGTAGCCTGTAATGTATCAAATGAAAAATAAATAAATCCAGACTCATCTGAATCTCTTTTTGTTCTCTGTGTGCCAGTGCTCCCTTACTGCCACGCCGGGGAAGAAGACAAACAAAGACAGTTCTTCAACACTGGGCCGTCAGTGTGTTGTGATATTAGAGTCAACAACTCAAGTCTGACACAAATTGAGAATCATTAAAACACGCTTAACGGCAGTCGGCGCTAAATAATGTTGGTTAAAGCTTCTCTAATCAATATTTTTGGATTAACTATGGATCAAATGACTATGTGTTATGTGAAAGGGATCACTCATACAGACAAAGAATCCTCATCTGAGCTCTATGGAGTGTTTTAACGTCGATTACATTAGCTGTGTGTCAGTGTCAGTGTTGTTTCCAGCAGCAGCAGCAGGCAGCTCAGATACATTCACTGTAAACGGCCAGTTCAGCACAAACCAACAGACAAAGTTAGCGACTGGTGGTGGACATAGAGAGGAAGCATTTAGCAGCCTGATGTTTCCCTCAGGAGTCAGTGAAGACCTAAACAGAGCTAAAAGGAGAGGCCAGAAACACAACTACGACTGAATGTTAACATTTCTGGATTTGCAAATGAGCTGTGTGACGTTACACGTCTTGGAGGCGTGCAGGAGAAACACTACGTTACGCACAGACAGGGCTCAAGTGTGTGTGTGTGTTGTTGACTAAAGTGTGCATTTCCTTGTTTTAAAAGATGTGTAATGTTGTCATCTATTTTCATTAAAACATATTTTTTAAACATGGTATCGAAAGTATCGTTTGGGAACCGGTATCAAAGTCATGGTATAGGATTTAGCTTTAGAACGACATCCAGCCCTTTATAAGAATGGAAACAGCCCAATATGGAAATACAGAAATATGGAAAGTTGTATGTTACTCTAAATGGTGAACCTGCAAGAAAGCTTAGATAAACCACAGAAAAGTATTTTCAAAACAACACAGCAGGTCCATGCAGTACATGTCTGCAATCTACAAGTATCTCCTGATGCAGTTCAAACCCGGCCCTGGAACTGCCAGATCGAAACAAACAAAATAAATGTATTTTTCAAAGCGTTTTTGGTTAGATGCTTTAAATAAGGTCTATAACACAGGCTTTACAGATCTTCAAGTTTCACCTAGGACATAAAATGTGGCAGAAACCTGTGAATTTGGAAGCTTACGCGTGTCTTCAAAGAGAGAGATTATGAAGACGAGATGAGATTGTCAAACATCGTGACACCAGAGGCGCAAAGCTGTGAAGCTTTTTACTTCTGCAGATTGCATTTACCCTTCAAAAACCATAATAGCCGTGTTCATTCATGAAGATAAACAAAACACCAAGCTTGTTTTCTGCAATAATCCAAAATCCAATGGAAAAATCCTATTGGCTTTTTGTGGAGGGAACCAGGGCGATGCTAACTTTCGGGTTGCCCTACAATAAAACGCCGTCCTTTCAGCACACTATTGTTTTCAAATTCATAATGGGAATGTCCTTGTCTACTAATGACTTCTATTGTAGCACAACTAGTTTTAAATTCACAGTACAGAACAGATGATTTTTCCTGATGCTTCTAATGTACTGCATAAACCCCAAGGCTGCCTTATAATAGCTCCATAGCATGGCCACCAACGTTCCTCGGGTCTCAAATAACCTATAGACTTTCTTTCCTTCTGCATCACTGAGGGAAAAACATGCCGCAACACCTCCTGTATGTGTAATGAGTTCAATCTAAAGTGAGATATTCACCTCCAGGTAACAGATGCTCTAAGAATAAGCACAATGAGAGCACAACGTTCAGTCAATGCATGGAATTGTTTAACCAATGCATCATTTTTCCAGGAGGGTTAAACAGAAGAACGGGCTTTAGTCGGAGTTCAGACAGGAAGACTGTCCCTCGTCATCTCATCTCACATCTCTCTCGTTCTGTCACTTTTCATCCATGCACTTAAACCGTCAGCTCATAGTGGGTGGGTCACCACTTCACCCTAACCTATCATGTCTCACCTTGATGTCCTCAGCCAATCAGGCTGTAGCCGTCAAACGTTTAAAAGTAGTCTCTCTTTTCTGTCAGCTGTCGTTCCAGGTTGAGAGGTGATGGCAAACATCACCGCCATCATCTGGACTCCTTCTCCACTGCATCAGTCTCAGTCATCTCCTCTTCACCACCACCAGTGTCTAGACTCCATCAGGGGGGGTGCCCTGCTCTACCCTTAGTTTCACTACCCCTCTAACGTGATGTCACGATGGGGTCTAATCGCCAAAGACCTCTTTTCATTTGTAACACATTTTTATTTTCACATCTAAAACGGGAATCATTAAGTCTCTCCTGATAGAACTGATACTAGCAGAGGACTCCTCACTTCCACAGCTCTCTTGTGTCTATGAGTCTTTTAGTTGAATACTTTAGAGCAATAAATTAGAAGCAAAGGCCTCCACTCAGTAAAAGTCAGCCTGCCATGTGAAGTAGAGCAGAGCTGATATAGGTGTTAGACCACCCACTGTAGCATGCAGCAGGCTACACGACGAGCCATGAAAACGGCAAAGTAATCTTTCGTCTGCCAAATGACATGATTCTACATCACACCGCCTCGGCAGGCAGATACAAACCAGACTATTTCGGAGTACACCTCACGCGAGCAGGTGCACAAGAAATCCAGATCAAACCCTGATCAGAGCAAAGCAGGTCTCAATCAAGACTAAGACCAAGACGCACAAAAGACACCTTAGAGGTCATGATAAAACCATCTTAGAGTCAATTCAGTAAGATACATATCCACTAAAAACATCATCACAAGTGAGCAAGGGTGGCACCGTAGTAAACACCTTTTCAAGAAAGGAAAATTAGCGCTTTACAAGCTGATAATGAATAATTCAGTGTCTCTCAGGTCAAATATTCCAATACCAATATTGACCCTTCCCGTGCTCAGATGACATCAGGCCTTTACTTCCCTTCGGGCAGTAGTACTAAAAACGAAGCACTTAAGTACTGTAAGATACGCGAGCGTCCACCAAATGGCATATGTTATGTTGCCATAGAGATGGGTATTGCTGGCAGTGGCTTGACAGTGTGTCAGAAGAGCTGATACAGTGGTCTGCGTTCAGCAGATATTCCTGTCTGGCAGTATTTAAAGTGACCAGGCATCCAACACGAGGCTAATGCGTGGAACAGTGGGATTCAGTTTTTCTGATGTGTTTTAATAACTGAGACAGAGAAATTTGTAACAATACTTTTTTAATATTCTAATTGTATACATTGATTCTTACATACAAACTGTCAAAGATGTATGTGCATATGCTCTGTTGGGCAAGATACAGAAGTGGTTTTTTTTATACCAACATTGTGCAGTGTCAAAATAAGTTTTAGAGGAACAGAGACAGTGGAAATCTAATAAAACATGTTTTCGAAGTACTAACCAAAAGCTCTAATCATGTGAATGTGCGATCATCACTTGAAAAGCCAATGGATTACTTATTACCACTTGAAACAGATAGATCAGGGGTGCCCAATCCCGGTCCTGGAGAGCCACTGTCCTGCATGTTTTAGGTTTCTCTCTGCTCCAACACACCTGATTCTAATGATTTGCTCGCTATCAAGCAGCTGGTGCTCGTCACAGTTTGATTATTGTTAGACTCAGGTGTGTTAGGGTAGGGGGAAACCTAAAACATGCAGGACAGTGGCCCTCCAGGACCGAGATTGGGCACCCCTGATCTATCTGCCTATCAATGCCGATTGCCACAAAACGTACCTCCATGATGCCATGGAGGTCAGAGTCAAACCCCCCCTGACTTATTCACATACTTTACACCTTATTTGCAGCATACTGGATTTGATATATACACTGGGGATCAAAATTAGAGAACAAATTATTCATACTCGATTAATTCTGAAATCCTATTATCTTTTATTTTGCAGAATTTGATAGAATATCCGCAGTGGTTATACCATTGCTGTACTAGCATGTTTTTTTAAATAACCAAGGCACTACAACAAAAACCTTCATTTGGTGTAAAAAGCCGTGAGCAAAATAAAAAAGAGTACACTTTCAGATCTCTCCCAGTTATTGGTGTTAATCGGGCACCTGGTGACAAATGACGTATTTGTTGGACACACCCTATTTATCTGGCAGCTCTCCTGGTTACTTTCCAAGATGGCGAGCTGCTCTAAGGAGACTAAAACCCTGAGACAGCAAGTTGTCCAGATGAAGGCCAAAGGGATGATCCTCTCAGCCATCACAGAGAGGTTGGGCGTTCAGTCTGTGATTTCAAGAATAATGAAACTGATTAATTTAAGTCCCCCAAAGAGGCTGGTCGTCCAAGGCTGGTCCAGTTCACTGCTGAACAGGTACACAGGGCCTCGTTATTTAAGACAATCTGGACTCAAAGCCCACTCTGCAGTGACCAAACCTCCCATCAGCAGAAAGAATAAAAAGGCTACACTTGTCTTTGCTGAGGAGCATGTTGTGTGGACAGAGGAGAACTGGGCCAGAGTGACTTCAGTGATGAGAGTACATTGAATTTATTTGGGCCTGAGGGGAAACATTATGTTTGGTGTAGACCTGGGAAAAGACCTACACCAAACATAATGGTTGTTGTTGAAGTGCTTGGTGTTAACTGCAGAAAGTCTTGAAGGTCAATCTCTGACGTGTATCAGTATAAAATAGAATCACAATTTAAGTACTCCCTTAATCTCACAGTCTTTATCAGCAAAGTATTGAAAGTTAAAAAAAAGCTAGTGAGTCAATTTAACCAACCATATCACGAGTTTCACTTAAGTATGAATGTAGAATGTAAAATACACAAAGACACAAGAGCATACAGGACAGCGGCTGGCCCTGCACACTCGGCTCGCTGCCTCTTCAGAATGCTCCCATCCAGCCCCAGATGCTCCATCAGCACCAGGGCTACAGCTGTTAGGCCATCACTCTCCTCAACGACCCATCCTACTTCCCTCCCCTCCTTCCCACCATACATTGTCACCAACTAGGTGTTTTTCAGTTACATATTTTTTGTCGTGAAGTGATCAGTTGGGCAGTACAGGGGGCAGATAAAACACAGAAAGGTCATCAGTTACCTGGACTGGGTATTGATTAAACACTGTTCGATCCTTGATCAGAGCTTTTTAAAGGTAAAATTCATAACTTTCCGCACATCGCCTGCCTCTCGAGCACAGAGAGGTTACTGAAATCATGTTTGAACAACAAAGATGCCGTAGTTGGTTGGAGGTAAGTTGTTAAGTGGCTGTGATGATTGTGTGAATTGCCTTCCAAGTACAGCCAGCTCAGTCGGCCTGACGGTGACGGTGAGCGTCATGGCACAAAATATAAGCCGGCCCTGGTCCACGTATGGTTTCCGTGTTCAGCTGTGTATTGAATATGTGGACATTAGCAGCGCTCAGGTCAGCTTTAGGCCCGTGTCAGCCATTTCTCATCAGTCTGACAACTGGGTGTCCTAAAATAAGGTCCAAATTGCGTCAAAGCATTTCGTCTACTTGGGATCATTTCATCTGCACTGTCTCCGTTCTCCCCAGGCATCAGGTGGATAAAGTAACAACAGAACATTTGTTAATTAATTATGGGGACCATAACTTGTTGAACTGCTCAGTAGCTACGGAGCCACTGGGCATCCAGCACTGGTTGCACTGGGCAGCTCCCACACGTGCGTGCAAGTCAATTAAAGGCCTTCTCTAAATAAATGAAAAAGTGAAAGGCTTACATGGTGTCTGCAGGAACCCCTGAGGTCAACAACAGTGAGTGGATCTCTGGGATGTGTGCGTTGCCCTGTCACTCCTCCGAACGAGGGATCCCTCAGAGTGCAGCATGTCACAGTTGGCACAGGAAGGCCTGAGCCCAGCACATTTAATTAGCCAAGCTGTCTTGGCATTGGATGGGAGGGGGGACACACACAGTGACGAGTCATCAACATCACCAAGGGCGCGGTGCTGCTCACTGCCGTACCGTCACATCTAAAACTTAGCAGGAAGGGAAAGAGACGCATGGGCGTTGATATGGAAACCTGTCACAGGGAGACAGACTTTTGTTTGGAAAATCAGTGCAGTAATGCAGCAAAAAGGAGCACAAGCAGAGGCCGACCTTTCATGTAGAAACACATGAGGTGTGCTCCTATAAGCTTCTAATGTGCGGATCATGTGTGGCAGATTATTACCAGATTAAGATACAAGGAGATCCATGGACCCCAGTGCTCCACATGTCGGCAGTTATCATTCAAGTAGTCAATATGCCGATTAAACTGGAAAAAATGACTGTTGCTATGAAAAAAAGCAAAGTTAGGAGAAAGAGTTTGGAAGAAACCATTCTGACATCCCTCTCTGTAGCTGCATGCATGTGAGGAGCCCACCCCACCTCAGCTGTAGTGAGGAGAGCCCAGTCCAGGCAGCCAGCAACCAGCGCGTCTCTGCCTACCAATAGGCATGCTCGGCTCAGGCTCTGTGCAGTGCTCAGTCTCAGCAGCTAAAGCTGGGCGCAGGGGGAACTGCGACGGCCGCGCCAAGCATCTTCCCAGGTATGCGTCTCCGTCCCTACGCCCTTCTTCGTGTTCGCACTGTCGCGGTGTCCGTGCTGCATGCCGTTTCCCGCTCTGTCGACACCCTGTCTTATTTCTAGGGAGGGGTTTGCTGTCTGTCTTTTTTTTTTTGGGTGGCTCCGCTGTAGCGCAGGGCAGCGGGTCTCGGTAAACACTCGTTCAGCGGAGACGCATCTGCAAAAAAAAAAACCCCTCCTGGTTAGCCGCGCGTCAACTTGCACACACCTCAAAAAATGTTCGCCCTTCGACGGATCGGTGCCGAGCCGCCGCCGCCGCTGCTGGTGGCGAGGCTGGGGATGTGCGCGGCGTGCTTTTTCTGGGGGGAAAATTGCAACGGGGTTATGATTTGACCATGATTTGGTCAAACCACGACCGCTGACTATATTTTCAACTTACAGCGCGTGCAGGGTTTTTTTTTTTGGGGGGGGGGGGGGGGGACTTGCGGTCACCGGGCGAAGCAGGTATCGGGAGCGGATTGGAAAAAAATCATTTCATAGCAGTCAATTTGATGTAGGCTGTGCCATATAACACCGCAGTAGGCTATTATAGCAGGTCATGTGCACGGACAGATATCCCTACAACAGTGATACATTATTGATAGCGATGTGTTATGATACAGCGGATCCGTTTCAAATCATTATTCATTTATACCGTAAGTTATCACCCAGGGGACATGGTTTTGCGGGTGTTTTTCACACAATAAGGTGGACTTAGTTAACGCAAAGTGCTCTTTGTTATAAACGTGCTAAAACTTGAGCCCTAAATGAGTTCACATAGGCAGTTTTTTAACGATGCGCCTGGTCTGTGGCGCTGTTTTCCCTGTCACTAGGTAAGATATAGGTACACTCCCTTGGCAGTTAGGGTGGTGCTGCCTGCTAGTGCTGATGTGTTACAGTGGCCACTACCTGTGCATGCAGTCTGCTAGGCCTGGCTGTACATCTCTGGCCTCCCTCCATCGCACCTGGGAGGGTGGATGGATGGATGGATGGATGGATGGATGGGTGGTGGTCAATACAAGAACATTTCTAAAAGTTTAAAATACATTATGACTCAACCTCCAAGTGGAAGTTTTTAGGGCAGCACAGGAAAGTTATCAATGAAAGCTCCTCACATAAGCATTGATCCGTGTTCCCAAAGCAGAAAAATGACCCTAACAGCGGTAACGAATGACCTCAACAGCAACTTTTACAGAGGCTGACCTTATTGTTAGTTACACACACACACACACACACACACACACACACACACACACACACACACACACACACAACTATCATACCCTTTAACATGTTATTGATGTTCATCTAAAATTCTGGTTGGGCTGTAAATGTTACTTTTGTTGTTGCTATGCAAAAAAAAAAAAAGGCTCACGTGCTATATTTCTACTGCAATCACTTGAAGCTGTGACCTTGTCAAAAAGGGCCACCGTGTGTCTGGTTCGCTCTGGTTCTCTCTGATAAAACTCTGCGTTAAAGGAAGCTACTTTTCCATATGAGTCCACCTTCTCCGGGCACGACTGCTCTTGGATTTGGCTAATTCAAGAAGCCCTTGAGTTGATTTTTTGCTGCATTTACCGTCCTGCCTGTTTACTCCATTTGAAGAGCCAGGGATAGTTGGAGGACTTCTACAGAATCAGAAGCCCTGATTTCAACGTGCAGATTGTTAATGTTTTCTTGGTATGCTTGAGGGGGCTTGCCTAGTCAGTGAAGTTACAGTGACATAATCCATTTTCAGATGTCCTTCAAATTGTGGTTACACACAGTGTGGTCTTAGAATGGAGATTTTCTGCTGAGCCTTACATCTGGATACTGTTAATTATCTCCAGGCTACATCTGAAGTGTTACAGTGAGTCATACAGTATGAACTAAGCTCCCGGGCCAGGGGCAACTCTTAACTGCAAAGTGGATAAAGTTATGGAGGAAGAATTGTTAAGGTCACCTTAAGGCCAAGAGAAGAGGAGGGAATCTTTTTTCCAAATCATTAGAACGAAACGGTACTTGATGTAATCGATATTTTGCATCATTGATGTAAATGGAGAAAAAAATAATAATAATTCACTGGCAGATTTCTGGGTTAAGGTAAACTTTTTTGGGGAAATGTGTCCTTTGCTGCAACAATTATGATGAATTGATAAAGAAGATTAGTCAGCAACTGTTTGGATAATTATAAGTAATTCATTTTAATGCAAATATGACACATGTTTGTTGGTTCCAGCTTCTCGCGGAAGGACGGTCGTCATATATGAAGTAAATGTGCAGTGCAACAAAGTCACTTTGTGCTTTGGGAAGTTGTGATGACCATGTTTCACTTCTTTTTAAAAAATGTTTTTCACTAAATGATGAATCATTAATCATGTACATAATTGGTCGATTCATCAATAATGAAATTGATTGGTTGTCGTCTGGCTAATGTTAATTAGCATTAACAGAATTTATTTTAGATTCAGTTTAATACAAAGTGTTTTTTTTCATTATTACATCAGAATTTATTGATTCTAGCAAAAAAACAGTAAATATATTTTTTTGGTTGTTATTCTTTTGATGTGTTTCGAATGTGAATATAATTCAATACATTGTATTGTTCAATAATAATTATGATTTCACAGAAAAGCAAACAGCAAATTACTTTTGAATAGCTTTTGGGTTAAGCCAAAAACATGAAAAGGGGCAGGAGCATGTCTCATATATTATATAAATGATAAATGTATTAGTTTGTTATTAAGATCCCACTTGTTGCTCATGGTAAAGCGAACCTATGACAGTATGAAACCAGTGCATGTGCTTCACATACAGAGGTACACACATTGTACTGTGACCACAGGAACTCTGCTCTGGGAAACTTTTGTATATGTAGCACCATTAAATGTCTTCAGTCTGTGATGGATTGGTATTAGATATTAATCACTTCTATCACAGGATAGATCCATCCATGATGTATACTGTAACCTGTAATTGGAAGATGGAGAATGTACTTTCAGTTCAAATAAATAAATAAAGGTGTTTGCTGTGAACAGATTTGGCAAAGCATCACCCTACCTTAAAGTGAGTAGTGGTTTGTGGTCTATTTTAACACTTGTCTGTGATTCAACACTGTACTTGTGACACCTTCATAATAAAAAATGAATAGCGAGACACTATTTCAAGTCCAAACATGATTAGCCAGAATGCTAATGTGTGCAAAGCCTTTGATCACTGTGTTACTGTTTTATAAGCCATCCACTGTCATCTCTAGGCAGGACAGACGGGTATAACCACTACTTAATATATTAGACATGGAGGGCTGCTATTGCATTCGAATGCACACACACACACACACACACACACACACACACACACACACACGCACAAAAACACAAACACACAAACGGCGGGACTTAGGAGAATAGACTCTTCACATAAAAACCTAAGTCTGTGTTCAAGTAGTCATAAAACAATATTTACCAGCCGCAACAGCAAGGCATTTGCAGTTTGTAAGGCTCTGTGTGTGTGTGTGTGTGACAGGAACTACCACAAAGTTTTTTTCAGTATTTTGCCAGGTGTTTGTATTTCTGTGTGCCACCAGATTTTGTCACAGCGATAGCATCTCAGCGGTGCAAGATACAGTCAGGAAACTTGAGAGGTTTGTAGTTGAGGTCAAAAGGACGGCCAAGTTAAAGATGGGTGTGGTCTGAGCAGTGATGCCTGTACGGGGGTAGGAAATAGGGAGGGGGCAATTGCTCTCCCACTTAACCCTGGTCTGATTTGGTGCACCCACTTTTCTTGTGTTTTACCTACTTGTTGCATTAGTATACTAAGTGCTGAATTAAGTCTATTACGTAAGGATTTGATGATTGTTTTTGATGTTTAAGTCATTTTTAAACAAAAATGTACATTTTTCTTAGTTCCCTGGTCTTTTGTGATCGTAAACTGAATTCCTTTGAGTTTTTGAGGGATGGTTGAACAAAACAAGCAAACAAATAAAGATTGTGTCACAATATGACATGAAATCTTAACCGAAGACAAATCAAGATCCATGTTGACTGAGTTAGTTTATTATTTTAACTTAAACTTTCTTTCCAGTTTCTTCTTTTCACCTAAATGTGTTCATTTTTTTAGTTAACACTGCAAGTTAGACTTCAACTCTGAACTGGATATTGTAAATCAAGAGCTGAGTCACTTTAATGACATGTAATAAATGTACCATATTTTTTTGCTGATGCCATTAAGTCAGAAGAAATACCGACATCTTAGGAACTCGCACTATGTAAGGTGACACGGAGCATGGAGACAAAGGGTATAGTACAGTATACAGTATACATTAGTCTATGTGCAGCAATTTATATTGTATATTCAATTTCCCCATACATGCATGTGGGCATACATGCATGGGGAAAGCTGTATTTAATTACCAGAGGAGCAAATGTATGATGCAAACTGTACTGGAGGAGATTACCTTAAGAGTATCTGACACAGACAGTCATGGAGAGGCATTTAATCTATTCTCTTTACCTAATGGGGAAGAATTACTTTGTAGTTTCTGTTAACATGTGCATTCTTGTCTATCGGAGGAAGTACAGCATTGTCCACATGCATAGATTAGAGAAGCTTTCAAAATGCTGCTCTGAGTGCTTGGAGAACAATAACTGTGATTGTATTGACCGATGACGAATGTTCCAGCCTACTGTAGATCCTGCTTCGACTGTTTAGGTTAAATCACAAGGCTCGGGGAATCTTTATGTAATGAGTGCTTTAATGGATGGGAACAACTCTCAGTTTAGCAATTTTTAAGTCTTAACTCTAATTTACAAGGGCACCGTCGCTGCATCCGGGGCTTTAATGCCGCCCAAGACGATTGGAGCTTTTCCCCTATCCCAGAATGTTAACTCATGCCCAAAGTTAACTTGAAGTGTAGCAATTTTTAAATTACACAATGGTTTTAGACAATTTGGAAAGACGATACATTGTCTTTGGCAGGAAGGAAGGGCGTGGCTAGATTTGGGAGAGAATTGCACATGTTCAGGAAAATAAACTGGACTAAATGCTTAAAAAAACATGGGGGACTAAATGTTTAATTATAACATGGGGTCTTTCTGCAGTGTGCATGTTGAACTTTAGTTGAACGTTCCAGAGTTAATCATGGAGAAACGACAATGTCTGCACAAAAGATTGTGTTATCTTTAGCACATGTTCATTTCAATTGAGGACAACACACAGAAAAGCATTTGAACATCTCTGTAAAGTTAACACAAACATTTGTATTTTCTGACATTTTCAGTGTGTTGAAAATGACACATCATTAATTTGACTGCATGCGGAAATCATCTGTTCATGTTACCTCTTCCCTCCTCTGTTTTCCCCTTAGTGATGGCCTCTGCTGAGCCACCGTGCTCCAGCTTCCACCAGCAGCACTGCGCATAAGGCAACACAACCACCTTTGCCCTCCTGCCCAGAAGTGAGAGAGACAACACCATGTACAGTGTGGAGGACCTCCTCATTTCGCACGGATATAAATTGCCCAAGAGTGGCCCACCGTCTGCCACGCCTTATGACAAGCGCCCTGCTGATTGCCAGCGCGAACTTGTGGACAACCGAGCTGGCCGGGGGACACTGAACGGGTATGAGGCGGACCGGGGCGCATCTATCACAGGCATCTATGGTAGCAGGCAGGCACTGGTTAAGGGGTACCCCGCAACAGACACAGAGAGTGGGGAAAGGATCCTAAGGAGAAAAGAACTCGGCATCGGTATCCTAGGTGACGCTCAGCCCTTGGGTGATTCTCTCGCCACAGATAGTGGGTGAGTGCTTTTTTTCCCTCTCTTTTGCGATCCCCCACACCCTTTACCTTCCCTTTTCTCCTCTCCCCTCCTTCTCACTGGGGCCCTTTGGTATTGCATGCAAAACTGAGTCTGCACTGCGCAGGTTTTTTTCCCCCTCCTCTTCCTTTTCCCCTCCTTCCAGAGCTGCAGAACACTGTGGCTGCAGCAGCACCACTGACATATCTTATGCTGGGATATGAGGAATTAAGAAAGGTGCCTTTGCACTCGTTTGAGTTGTTTACATGCCTGCAAAGAGATGTGGCTTGCGTCTCTGTGGAGACCACCCATGCACTGGTATCATCTCTGAAGCCTCCATGAGGCAGGCAGATGAAAACACCAGCACTAGACAGTGAGCAAACTGAGGAGGACTGAACATGCCTCAAGACAGGCGCGTAATCACTCCACTGTAAACACTGGCACACTGAATCACGCCCAGCACGTGCTCTGTGATGTAAGCATGTTGCTGGGCAAGTGTGCACAGTGCAGCTCCTCTCAGCCATACAGTAGCATATGCTGCTGAGGATGATACATTGACTTTGCTGCTTAAATGAGTATGGTGACTAACACAGTGATTTAGTGCAGTGCAGATATGAGATGAAGCTCTTAAGCAGGGTAATTGTAATTCATTTTGAACTATCTTTTAGTATTTTTTAGACTGTATATTTTACAAAATAATATTGTATTATGTATTTATGATATATCTTATGGTTATATTTTTACCTGTTAATAACTTTAAATTATAGCATTATGTGACTATAAGAAATATGAATCAACTAGCTTGAGAAAATACAATTATTGATTTATGTTATGGGCAAGACCTGATGGTTACATTTATATTTCAACAGGGATTTAAAACCCACACTTCCTCTTCCCATTATAACCGACTGAGAAAATTCAAAAAATTATTATTATTACAGTGTAATTTAACAAAATAACGCTCTTTGAACATAGAGAAGTAAAACTCTTTCTTTTCTTTTTGACCCAGTCTGTAATGATTCAGTAGGCTTTCTCTAACATTGTTAGTTGTTCTTGGCAGTGCAACTTGCCACATATCCTGCACCTAGGAGGTAAATTTGGAAGCATAGCTAAAATCATCAGCTTTATCACAGTGGAACCACTGTTTTGAGCCTGCCAACAGTCATTCATCCCACCATTTTATGTTAAATTCACCAAGCATTTAAAAAAGGATATTAATGCTTGTGATATTACATATTCGCCTCAGCAACGCTGTCTTCTGATTTTGTCCTTCATTTTTTATTTCAGCTTTTAAAGTTTATTGTTTACTTGTAGGTCATACTGTATTTCTTAAAAGTAACAGTTTGATCTTGCTAATTGAGTTATGAGATCAGTTATCCAGAGGATCAGAGGGACTTTCGTTATTGTGTCAGATCAGGTAATGGCATGCTTTTGCTTAGACTTTCTTTAAAAGCCAAAGTTGCTGTCCAGATGACCAGCTTCCAGGATAAGGTCGGCACAATTTAATATGCAGATCATACTGCAGTAGCATCACAATTTCATGGTTTCTTCAAGGGAATTGGGAGCCGCTGACTATCGCACTTCTGTCTCACATGTGCTGGCTCTCCTTGATTAAGTTGTGTTGGAAAAGTATGTATATTGCAGATAGTTAAGCCTAATGTATCAATGATGTAGTTTTATTGTTTCTTTTAAACTATGTAATATCAGCAAACTGTCAATCATATACAATTGATTGATGTAGCTTTATTGTTTCTTTTAAACTATGTAATACCAGCAAACTGTCAATCATATACGATTGATTTCAGAGTCCACCTTAGTCACATTGTGTGACACTCTGAATGTCTTATTTACACTGAGCTTTTCTGTCTTCATAGTTTCTATGATGTTCCCAGTTTGACTTACTCCGATCCACTAAGCCATGACGACAGGGATGTTTCCTACTGGCGGAGGCGAGGCCAGGACTTCAGCATCCTCCTGGATTATGCTGATGGCAGGGAGCTAAGGGCCTCTGCTGGCGCATGGAGGCCCCAGGCCCTGATTGCAGCAGAGGAACACAGAGCAGAGAGGCAAGCGCAGCGGCTATGGGAGGACATTTCCTGGCTAAGGGACCTGGATGCAGCCCCTGGTCAGCTAAGGGTGACTGGGGAGAGGAAGTGTCAGAGCCTTGGTACAGAGGAGTGGAGGCCTGCTGTGGGCCTGGGAAGGCAGCTGTCGGATGGGGACGGGGACAGGTGGGTTCACGACCAGTACCGCCTGAGGACACCTGAGGGTTTTTTTCACCCTAGAACTAAAGCAAAGTCTCAGTCTCTTCCCAGAGTTTTGTCACCTGATGGAACTGCCAGCAGAGAGCTCATTCCATCCAGGCCCAGCCTACCTGATAGACAACAGAGGATAAGCAGCACTGTCTTCTCTGGGCCCTATAGTAGGTATATCTATAGTGGTGCTGTTGTCAGGGACCGGTGGGGTAGGAATGCAGGGCCAAGCAGCCATGTTGCACTTTTACCAAAGCCCAGGTTCAGCAGGCCTTTAAAGCCTCCCTCATATGAGATTCACCAGCAGACCAGGGGTAGCGCAGAAATGCTTGCTATAGAACAGGGTGCCAAACAAAAAGAAAGGCCTATCTACTATCAAAGAGGTGGGGAGCTGAGACAAGACTATTTCGCACAACACTCTGCCATCACTGGAATGGAGCCCCCTGGCTACATCCCACCCCCATCTTATAGAAGAGGCCCACCCCCAAGATCAGTTTCAATCAACCGCAATGAAATGGCAAACCTAAGATGGAGGGCGGAAGCTCTGCAGATGCCGAACTCAGATCCTGGAAGGTGGTTTTATAGACAGGCAGGGTCATGGCTGGAACATTATGGAGATCGTGGTGTGTCCAATCGAAAACAGGTACATTCTGGACATGAAGAACAGCAAGGTCATACCCGTCAATTATCCATTGAAGACCCAAGAGTGAAGCAAATCTCAGGAGGGCCTAGCGGAAATTCTCTCACCGACTCAGACAAGATCCGTAACATAAACAAAGAGATTCCGTCTGCTAAGATTATAGGACAATCTACCCATGATAGTGCCTTTCCTCCCCAACAGGGGTCAGTTCTCAATATCGACAGCCGCAAAACAGCTCTTAATGACAACGACAGCAGTAATCGATGGTGCAACAGGGGATTAAGCAAAAAAAGTGACAGTGTAGGTCCTGAACAAAACCGTACTCAGTTTTTTCCTTCATCTATTCTGGGTAAACCACCACCTCCCCCATGCAAGCCGGCTGACCAGGGTGTCTCTGAAACTGTGACAGAAGTAAAAAAGGTGGAACAATCTGAACCCCCAGAGAAAGACAAATCCAAGAACCTAAAAAAGAGACTTAGTGAGACAATTTTTTGCTTGGTGTCTGTCCCTGTCACTCCGCAGCTCAGTGGGACAATCCGTGATCAGAATAACAACAACGAGAAGTCACCAGACCCAGCGGACAGTCCTAGTGACAACAAAACCGGCCATTTAACAAACCAAAGTCTCCAAAGCACATCTTCAGCTGAAGCTGAGCTGCAAGCACTAACTGGTAGCATAGCGAGCAGCAAAACAAGCAGTAGAGCAAGCAGCAAAATGTTTAAAAAAGTACCCTGTAGACCCCCTAAGATAAACCATTACAAGGAGATGAAACTGTCAGGATCCTGGCCTGCAAACCAGTATCGAGATCAGGAGACACAAACTAGCCCAGAAGCCCAAAAACCTGCCTCTGAAAACAAGGAAGCACAACAAGATCCGGTCCCTCCTGGCACTGAAGTCCCTCCTGATAGCAGTGGTGTAGTAGGCACTGCCTTCAGTTTTCCTATAAAGGGAGTGAAGAGCCTGAAACTGTCCAGCAACAGCGCCTTCTCCCTGACCGCCACCTTCTCCAACCAGCTGAACAAGAGCACAGCTCAGCAGCCAGCAGTACCACCCTCAGGAAATGTGGAGGAGACCAAACCAGCAGCAAATAGTGGGCAGGAGGCATTTGAACAGTTCCTGCTGAAACCAGCCATCCAGCGTCCATGGGATGCTGTCAAAGAGCTGGAGACCATCAAAAAAGAAGTCCAGGATCAACAGGAGCAGCAGAGCAGCAAACAGCCCAGCGTTGATAAGTGCATAGAGGACCTCAACGAGGCCTACAAAGACATCTTGGAGCTAGGCACTGCCAGCAATAAAGTCCCAAATGGTTCTGTTCAAATCCCTGAGCGTATCAAAATCCGATTGACATCAGAACCTCTCAACAAGCCCAGCAGCCTTAGGCGCAGTGCAGTAAGCTGGTCTGTTGACCCAGAATACAGGGAAGTCAAGAGCGCCTTCTCCAGGCCTGCAACAAAGTCGGTAACCTTCAGCAAGCAGCTTAGGGAAGAGCTCCCCGTCCCACCTCGGGAGACAGGCTTCAGAGAATACAGGGTTGTTACACATCTTTCACGTAGACGGAGCAACGATGGCAGGACAGTAAAACTAGACCTGCCAGATGAGCCTATTGAGACGCCACTTTGTGACTTCAGTCCAACAACGAACACTGCAGCAGCTGAGGTGCCATGGGCAGATAGACAGCCTATGCAGGATGCCTCTACGCTCACTAGTCCTCCTGATTATGAGGACATATGCCAGACTTTGCGTCACTCTAGAGACCCGGCGGATGTCAATAAAGCGTCCGCAGGCAATCTTAAACCTAATGACGCAGAGACTCTTCAAGATCTCAGTGCTGAATCAGAGGAGGAGTGCCCTATTTGTAAAAGAGAGCTTGAGAATCAGATGAGACAGGGCCCATTGCCTCCACTTCACGAGGAGAACAGCTCGGACAGTTCGACCAATCAAAATGGAAGTCCACCACAATGCGCTGCCTTGGAAAGTCCAGCAGAAGATATGAAAACAGAGGAGCCGAATGACTCAAGTTTGAATCAGTCAAAGTCTGACCTCCGTGCTGAAACAAGGGAGCAGCATTCAATGACACTGGAAAATGCAGAAGGGGTTGAAATTATAGACAATGCTCAGGCGGAAAACTTGGACGATTTGTGCGCAGCGAATGGAGCTACAGACAGGGCATCCACAATATTAGCAACTGATGTGCCAGAAGACCCCCAAGTTACAAAGGAACAGAGTGTTAGTGAAACAGCAACTAAGGAAGTATTATTAGGAGAGAAGGAAGCCATTACAGGAGAAACACCTGAGGGTGGTGCAGACAAACAGACTGCTGAAGTGAAAAGTGAGTGTGAGGGACAAGACAGTACAATGCCTGATGACAAGCAGGAGCAAGAAAAGAAGCCATGTGCTGTTCCAGAGCATAGACTCGGTCTACGGACTCATCTGGGGCGAGACCACCCAGGGTTACCAGAGTTTCCTCCAGATAGACTGCCACTTTCAGTTCCCCCAAACCTAGACCGCAGGCTATCTCTTAGCCTGGAGGGGGAGAGGAGGAGCAAGGGCCCCTCCCACCGAATGGAAGCATTGCAGACTAAGCTGGCTATTTCTCCAGGTCGTGTGGCAGTTGAGCGCCTGGCCCGGATGAGGGAGGTGGATGTTATGTATCGTATGAGGCGCCTCAGTATCAGGAGTAATGACTCTGGGGAGGGAGAGGCAGAGGGGGAGGGCAAGGACGAACAAGAGGAGGAGCCCCACCCTGCTCCTCCGAGAGACAAGGAGAACGATCAAGCTCAAGAGGTCACCCATACACAGCAGGTCTCTGAGGAGACAGTGTTGCAAGATGAGGAGGAGTCATCTCTCTCAGGTAAGATAAGAACATTTGAGTCAATTACTTTGAGGATTCCTGTGGAAAAATGAATTAGTTAAGTTAAGAGGACTGTCTGTACAGCTTTACAAATGTACCAACAATTTAAATGGTAACATCAAGAATAAAACATTTATTTCCTGTGTGGTTCTTGGTAACCCACAGATGCAGTAGACTACAAAATCTAAAAAGAAAATACTAATGCAATATTTGTTCAGTGCACAATACAATTGTGCCGTCCCCATCCACAGATTTATTATGCATGCTTCAGGCTGACTGCAGACTAAACCATGAGTGAATGTGATAGTTTCATTTAAATGCTGACAGATTGCTTGCTTTGTTTATTGGCATTGATATAAAATTATATGCACATTACCGTTTAGAAAATGGAGTCATTGTGATGTATGTATGTTACATGGGTCATTTTGATATAGGTTTTACCCTGTGAAGGACGCATCTAACTGTTCCATGATGTTTGACACTATATAAAAAAAAGTCTATCACATATTTTTCCATATAGTTTCCATCGAAATGGGAAAACAAGCGACCAAACCAAATTACGTCAATAATAACATAATTTGAACAACGCTCAATGTTCTTACCCTTGTACGTGGGAGCAAAGTGAACCTTAGCTACCGGTTTGCTAACATGTAGGGTACCAAATGCGGAAACTATGTGGTCTATATTTATTTATTTTATCTATATTTTCATTTGAAATATAAAATTTTTGCAACAAAGTGTATAATAAAATGATAGATGATAGAAGTACTCAGTGTGTTTCATTTGTCAAGCATTGAAAGATGTACTCCGTAAGATTTATTTATCTAGATCTATTTAATTGGGTCTATCTCGCCAAAAAGCCCCTAATTTGCATGTGAGTTGCTCAGGAGGCCGTTTGACCAGGTAGAAAATGGCCCTATCGGAGAGCGGGGCCTCTTTTGTCCCCTGAGATTTGCCCGGGGTGACGTGTGGCTATACAGATGCCAGTAGAGTAGACACTTTTATCCAGTGGTATAGTAGAATACAGTGCAGAAAATGATCTGTGCACAGATTCTGGATTGCATTTCCGACCTGTGGTCCCTTGCTGCATGCTCCATACCTCTCTCTCTCTCTCTCCCAATAACACACAAACGCGTGCGAGCACACACACACACGCACGCACACACACCGTACTGCAGCAGGGTGACAGCCTGTCTGTCAACAAACACTTTTACAGCGCCTTGAATCTTTAAGGTGGAGTGTTTTCTTTCACGTTATTTGTACATAAGTTGACGTTGTGAATCATACAAACCACCTTAAATCAAACTACAACTATTCTGTATTTCTCACTTAGAGGAAGTGCATGCACCGCCGTATGACTGATCAGCTGATAAACTGTGATCCAAACCCATTCAGAATGATACGTCACCTCCAGAGTCTCCTAAATCCATCTCAGGCCTTTTTTTTGTATGGAAACGCGGCGAGTGAAAGGCCATTTGAGAGGGCTTGCACTGAAACTCTTCGGGAGGCCACTCTATAGGGATAATGGAAACACACCTAATGGTGACTGATCATATGACCCACTAATGAAAGCACTTGGTGCCTTAGTACTCCAATCTGTGTGTCTTTGGCGACATTCCCGGGCTAGATGTAAACAAGCCGCCATGGTAGGCTACGTCCACACCGCATGTCTTAATGCATAATTCTGATTTATTGCTCAAATCCCATTTTTTGTTTGGTTGTTCACATTACGCCTTTTAATGTGGCCTGTCTATGGACTGCTGTGTGAACTGCTCACGATCCTGAAGTGATCCGCATGACAGTTAATCATTGATGACAACACGCCACAACAGTGTTTACGAAGGCGAACATGGCAATGGCTACAGGCATAATAGGAACAGTATAAAAATGAAAAGTTATAGTCTTGTGTGTGTAAGGGAAAACGTGTGCACAAAAGCTGGAGTTTGCCAATGATCAAAATTGAAGAGATGGCCTTGCTGTTGACGACATCTCCACAAGATGGTGTCAGTGCCAGAAGATAAGGCAACCTACCTCAGTGAATTTAAATCCATTAAAATATCACTGACATTTATGTAACTGAAATAAACTGAATAAATGTAAAAGAACACTTGAGAATACATATTTTACTGTCCTGCCAAAAGGGAACAATCTTGAAAGAAAGATGTTGGAGTTTGTGTCATGTTTTTTTTTGCACCTTGCACCTTATTAATTGCCTGGGTCCAGACCTTAGAATTTAGAGTTGACTGATTGGTCTGGCATCCTGACATGAAAACATGAAAACACCGCCATCTTTGATTGGTGACTTGGTTAAAAACTCTTTAAACTCTTTTTAACCAAGTTGGTTAAAAACAGACTAGCCAATGAGCCTCTTTGGGGGTCTAACGATTAGCCAATCAGTGCCATGGTTCAGACTAATGCCATTGTCAAGATGTGGTTTACACCACAGGCAAATCCCAACCAAATTAGTTAAACATGCTTACGTCATAGGCTCCGCCATAGCCTACTCTGTTGCTACCATACAGTTCATGGTTGCTACTGCTGAGCTGTAAAACGATGGATACAATACATTGTTATTGGGCATTGCAACTTCCACAAAATGACTTTGAAAGTCTAGGAGAGCGGCAAGGTTTAATTATTTTACCCCTATTCAAGTTAGCACAGCGCTAAACTGGAATCAATCAGCTCGAACAGGAAGAACATTGTGATTGGTGAGGGAAAATCAAATCCCCTCCCCCATGGTCAGAGCATTAGACTGAAGATGGAAACGTAGTGTAACTACTTGACAATTCTGTTCTGATATCAAGCTACCTTATTACCCTTCTTTGGTTCAGATCATGTTGACAGACAAAATACCTTTTCAACATAATTCCATTGCTAGGCAACAGCCTGGGTCCTTTTAAACCTTCTTATCATTTGATGTCATTCACTTACACTGCAACAGGAGTTGGGACACATTTGGCATGTTTATGTTTACGACTGTGAAATGGTTTATACAATACAATACTAGCTATAGTGATATCAAAATACAGTTTTGTGAATAAATATTTTTCTTCTTTACATCCCAGAACCCCATGATCCCAGCCGAGTGAAGACAGTGTAGAAAAGACTGCGTCCAACATCTCCATCTGAGGTTTTTAGCTCCAACACTGTGACCTGGCTGCCTACTAGAATGCCTTCATCTCATCTTGACACTGAAATGGCCTTCTTGTCCGACAAGAGCATTGTGTACACCCTCACCCTCGGCGCTGCGTTGACTACTAAGAGTGCTGTTCCACTGCCAAAGGGAGGTGCCCCTTTAACTTGTGGGGCAACTTCCACTTCAAATCCCTTCCCAAACTGACTTCCCTCTACCCCATTGGTCCTCCATCCCCAAGCCCATCCTCTTATAGGGTTTGTACTAGTTAGTCTTCTTGTAGCGGCTTGTCCTCTCTATTCTATCCTCCCTATGCTTTTCTCATTGGCAGACATTATGCAATTCTGTCATGCATACTAGAACTTCTGAAATGTCCATATTGAATACAGTCTAGACATTTTTTTGCATACTGAACGAATCTGTTTGTTTACAGGCGAGCTGTTAAGGATATGAATGTATGTGTTTAACCTAACGTAGACTTAGAAGGGTTATTGTCACAAACCTGTTACGTTGCATTTAAACTACACCAAAATATCTGATTGTCGTGGTGAGGCGACAGCTGTTTTAGAACTGGACATCACTGTCTCTGGCTTAAGAACTGTTTTGATTTTCAGATGAGATAAATCAGCCTTTCTTTTTTTTAATTTATTTATTTTTTTTTTAAATTTAACGACATTGTGCCGTTTCATTGCTTTTGTACACACTGCAACCATAACCCATAGAGCTCTTCAATGAAGAGTGACTGTACACCACATGACATGATAGACCAGTGACCTATTATATGTTACATTGGTTCTACGCTGGAGAGTTGCCTTCTTTAACCAGATGTGTGTTAGTCCTCTGATCAATCCGATGTATAGCTCCCATTTCCAGGTAATTTCAGGAAGCAATAAAGGCACGGATTGAGTTGAAGTGGTGTTTGGCGAATTTGATAAACTTTGAAGATGGATATAGGGACAAAGAACAAAAAAAATATATAGGTAGAGCATTATATTATTGTTGTACAAACAACTCAGTGGTGTAGTGGATCTACCTGTAGGAACCATTGTCAGGAGTTTTAATGTGAACATGTCATTTAAGTCATATTACAGGGATATGGAATAGTGTCAGGGTATATGGGCGCTTAACAGAGGGTGGGTGCTTTACTCCATGATATATATATATATATATATATGTTCATACGTCTGTATCGCAAAGAGACAACATTTCACGGAAAACTTATTTTTGTTATCATCGAATTGTTAATCAGTTTGCATAATGTACAAAATAAAGTATATTTTAAATATTTTAAGAGATATTTTGTATTTAACCATGAAATTTTATTTCTCAACACTTATATCAAGCTGAAAGTATCATATGTCGGTATAGTATCACACTGAGAGTATACATAATTTTCTAGTGCTTTAAAATCTATCAGAGTGATATAAGTAGGGGTGGCCCTGTGGTGTGCCTTGATCACACTATTTGGTTTCAGTAAGTGATAGGGTTCATCATTGCCAGTGTTGACGTGATGGAAACGTTCTGATTGTGCCATGATTTCCTATTTGATAGTGCTTTTTCACACGCTAACAGAGTCAACGTTGAACGCTCATTGTGATATTTGATACATCAATCCATCTCAGCTGTATATCCTATGTTGTTGGTCAGACACGGCCTGTGTGTTATTTTTGTCTTTGTATGTCTTCCAATTTGAGTCATGTATTGTTCTGTTGTTGGTTCCTCGAAAACTTGTTTAGAAATAAAATTGGTAATTTTTTTTTCTTTTCCTTCTTTCATCCTCTCTTTCTTCTTTCCCTCCTCGTCCTGACTTCCTCTTTTCTCCCTTTGTTTCTTTCAATCCACAGTGTGCTCGTTTTATGTCAAATGTTCTGCCGCCCCTAACACTTATTGCACTAAAGGAAACAATGCAGTGTGCTACTTTGGCTAAAAACCACGAATTTGCAAATAGTATGAAAAGAGTTTTTTTTTTAAATACGCAAAATTTTAATAAATTTAAAATCGGTACTCAAAGCCTAAATTGTGTCCTTGTGGATAAAAACGAGTTTGCAGTTACGTGATTTTTCCCACAACACTAGCGCTGCATTGGTGTAACGTATCAACGGACTTGTAGTAAACCATCACTGTTCAATCACTCACCAGGTACCACTTAATTGTTATGTAGCATTTTACAGTTGTAGCATTTTATCAACTCAGAACTTTGTCTCGGTATTTCAAACATTTCTTGTAAATTTGGAATAATCATGTCGCCTTATTATGTGTGCATTACATTATACTCCAGGCAATGCCAAATATTAACCTACTAAGCACTGTTTCATACCATAGGTTTTTACGGAAAAAATACTGTTCTGCCATCACTCTGGCTGCAGAGGTACAGTAGCATTGTGGATAGTTCCTGCTCTTCATGCCGTTTATCTGTAGAAACATTGAATCAAAACTGTGAACTTAAATATAACACAAAAAGCTGAACTTTAAAAAGTACAGGATGAGATTCAGTGTTTCAAGACAAGCCCATACAGCATCACAGGGAGGACAAGCTGGCACGCCCATAATTACTGACACATTTCATTTTCAATCCATTTTAAGGACTGAAAGGCTTTGCCTCAGTCTTGTGTGTAAACTGCCCCTAACAACATTTAAATAGCTATTTCAGTACATACGCCCCCCCCACCCCCCCAATAATTGGCATGTCAGGTACACTTGAACATAGTGTCATTTGACTTTTTGTACTGCAGGTTACGTGCAACATGAAGTGATTATGCACACTTGTAATATTTTCTATTTTCATATGAGATTTAAGTGCTTTTTGTACTCACTGACATCTTTTTTTCTTCCTTGCATGAAATGCAAGAGAGAGGAGGAAAAATGTTTTTCATAAAGTATATTTGCATTTGGTACTCCAATAGTAAATCCAGTGGGCAAACATTATGTTTCATAATTTAATTTACAAAACTATGCCAAGTATTTAAAAGCTATTTTTAGAGTAATAAAAAAGAGAACTCATTCATTTCTTTCTTTAAGACATGCCTTTATCTTTGTACCTATAAATATGAGCATAATCCATAGTCATATGATTGTGCTACTGTTGTATGATACTGCAGTCTGATTCATAAATAAACGATTTGCATGAAAGTTGTGTTTGTGATCAATCAAGGGGTTTGCCCAGGATTTGTTTCATGTAATGTACGAGGTTTACACATCCACTGGGTAAAACAATACTTTTGTTATTCCATGTCAAATATTTTAGAAATGTGCAACGTCCTCTCTCTAAAAGGCATTTTGTGTATGGGAAGGACACAAGGAAGTAAATCTAAACAGCAGCTGGAATGCCGTAACAATTGCTCTCATATAGCATAAATATTTCTTTTCAAATTAAACTCCTGTTGACCTTTATTCTGAAAGTGATATTAAGGCGATATAAAAAAGGGGCGTATGTGTGTTTTCACACATGCACTTGTGTACAGGCAATTTAAGCCCAATTACCCTACCAGACTGTCACACTGAGCTCCACTTGCTCCATCAAAGCGTTGGCAAAGACAATACTTGAGCAGAACCTTGTAAAAACCTCCCAGCATGCTCTCTGAGGCTTGGATGGCGTCCATCCTCTGCGTGCCATCTTTTCCTAAAAGGAGAGTGAGAAGGCTGATTAGTACTTCCTTTGATGTGATACTTTATTGATCCCTATATAAAGTAGGTACCTTTTTTTAATACTAGCATCCCACTGCTCTGCTCTAAGGCACATTGGCAAGTGCTCGAGACAGCAGGGGGCTAAGAAGGAGGAGGGGGTCATGTACTAGCATAACATTATAGGTTGCCACTTACATGTAGTTTGTCAGTGGTAGTGAGCATATTTAACCCTCCTGTTATCCTTAGGGTCAATTTGACCCCATTTAATGTTTAACATCTCTAAATAATGACATTTTTTTGCTTTTTATTTATGACTTTTCCTAATTTTTGTGGGGACAACTCATAAAAAACCTAAAATTGGCATGATTATATATATTGTTTTATTGTTCACATTGTACATGTACTTGTGTTCGGTGTTCCTTTGGGTCAATTTGATAATCTGGATGATTTAATCATTATTATTATTGTCTATTTTACAATTCAAATATTATATGAGGTCAAATTCATGCTACTGTCGTTGATAACGGCCGTTACTTTCCTTCCAGATGTTACAAATAACACAAAATAGCACTTAAAATAACAGACTTACTTTAAAACACACAGGCAGAAATCCCTCCATGCAATTTAAGATCAGTAAGTATATATAGTATATTTCATTCTGTTAAATAAATACATAAAGTACCCGACTTTACTTGAGTCACAAATTGATTATGATCATTTTCGAGATGTTTAAATTGCTACGGTCAAATTGACCCCAAGAATAAATGGTGTTAGTAAAATTTGAGGGCAACAGGAGGGTAAAGAAACAATGTTTTACAAAGCGATGTCTACATAAACATGAAAAGGTATTTTTTAAATGTATATTCACAGATAAATCCCCCAAAAATAAAACTTAGAAGAAGTCAAGCAACTCACTTTGAATGGAGACTGATCAGATATAGTGATAAAAACATAATAAAGCCGACTTATTGAGACATTATGAAGCTATGACTGCATCACAACATAAATGTTCTATTTAAATGATACTTTATTCATATGCACTGTCATATAATATCCATATAATGTGATTAATAATATGTATGTAGACACACCTGTTCACAGTAATTGTATGACTGGCCCCTGGGACCACATGCTGAGAGTAACTATGATTGCTAATTGAATTATTATTTTCATCAGCTATCAAGTTAATTTTAAATAAATGTTCTGAACATTTCTATTTTTAATAAAATACATGTTTTCATAATCACTGCATCAGCCCCAGTTGTCTGTTAGTTAGCCTGTTAGCACCTAAGTTCACTGCTTTAGTCATTGTGCTTCATTTGGACCTGCTGTCTTATAATAATATACCTCCGTAAGTGACAGTGAAGAGGCTTTCATTCAGCACAGTTACACATTTCACAACTTTAAATAATAATATACCTCCGTAAGTGACAGTGAAGAGGCTTTCATTCAGCACACTTACACATTTCACAACTTTAAAGGGTGAGTTGTATTTCGCATGCTAACGTTAGATACAGCTAGCTAGTTAACTGTTGCATTTAAGGTGAGCTAGTTGGGCTAACAGTGCTGTAACTGACGGTTAGGCTCGTAGATAACAACGTTATATAGCTACATAAGTGGGTTAAGCTAGCTTTGTTGTGTCGTGTTGTGCTCTTACCTTTTTGCTAACCTTAAAGCAGAACAGGTTTTCTTATTTAAAAATATATATAGTTTCCAGTTTGCCATAGAAAGCAGGTTAAAGTAAGTAAGTAAGGCAGTTTACAAGTGTTACATTTTCACTTTAAAAAAACAAAACACATTAATTAGGACACCACCTTTTACTTTGATAATGTCAACTATCACTATACTGTTTCTGCTACAAGATAATGCTACTTACTTTAACTACAACTAACAGTTACTGCTATTGGGCGGCAGTAGCTCAGTCCATAGGTGACTTAGCTGGGAACCGAAGGGCTGCTGGTTCAAGTCCCTGTGTGGACCATGTATGGAGCGTGGACTGGTGGCTGGAGAGGTGCCAGTTCATCTCCTGGGCACTGCTGAGATACTGTTGAGCAAAGCACCGAACCCCTAACTGCTCTGGTTACTGCCAGCCCCCTCGCTCTAACATCTCTCCTTAATTGCATGTATAGGTCCTGTCTGTGCATGTGTGTGTGTGTAACATGATAAATAATAAGAGTGAAAAAATTCAATTTCCCCGTTTTCCCACTCTGCTTCTAATACTGCAGTTTACCTTGCATGGGTCCAGACCTTAGGTTGCTCCCCTCCACCTACAGTTTTTCCCAAAATGGTGTTTAGTTTAATTCCAAAGTCAAATATCAACCATTTAAATATGTTTTGTTTGTTGAGTTATTGTGATACAGTCTCACTCAGCATCACACATGAGGTTATGCAACTGTCTGTGTTTTCTAATGTTCAAGTAATTAGAAAATACCCCTTTTCACTGTGGATGTATTGTGTCCACTGCCACTGTTCTTCAGAGCTCACTGCCATTAATCTCCAGCTGCCCCTCCACCACAGCTGCCTCAAGTCTCCAAGCTGGGCCACTGTAAGTAAACTACATATCTGTCATGCACACTTGCACTACTGTCATGCGTGCTCGCCTCTGTTGCTCGGGGAATAACTAACTCGATTAATGGCACAGCGACAGTTGTCCTCCTTGAACACAGACTGCATTCTCGAATGTACCACAACCTATAAAGAAGATTACACTTAAAGTAGTAGATTACTTCTTGCATTTAAATGTGTCTGTTAGGTTAATTGATTACTCTAAGAATTGCCCTTAGGTGTGAATGGTTGTCTGTCTCTGTTCGTCTCTATGTGCCCTGTGATAGACTGCCGTCCTGTCCAGGGTGTACCCCGCCTCACGCCCGATGTCAGCTGGGATCGGCTCCAGCCCCCCGCAACCCCGACCCCGGGATAAGCGGTTGAAGATGAATGAATGAATGAATGTTGCAAAAGACCTATAGTAGAAATAATGAGACACGCAAGGGACTGGATGTGGTGTTATGTACTTACAGTATGTCCACAAGATGGAGCCAAATTATTATAGTACAATACCAAACATCTAAACTGACCCTGCTTCTCTTCCACCCGAGGACGTGAAGGCATACCACACCTTTGCCCATTTATTCTAGTCCACTAGATAAAGCATACATATTGTCACTTTGGCACGTGCAGTATGTATGCATGTTTTTTACCTAACCAGATATGCTCTCACCCATGTGAAAATTAATGTCCCTACTTAAAGGTGGAGTGTGCAACTTGAATTAAGTGAATATCTTCTCATGGTCCATTAGCTGTCTGTTCTCTGTGTGTGTGTGTGTGTGTGTGTGTGCTGAAAATAATGTAGTGTTAATGCACAGCCCTGAATCTGTAAATGGGAAGCAAACACCTCCGACCGAGCCACGCAACACTCTCCCAACAAACAGCCACAGGCTCCGCGTTCATGCTCTTGCAAAGGATGGGTGAAAGGCCATGGATGTATGAGAGGAAGGCAGACGGAGCGGGAGGGATGGTAAAAAAAAGGGGCGTTGATGGGAGGGGGTGTATTTGTTTGGGTGTTGAGTATCAACAATCTTTCTCCAGAATAGCAGACTCTACCTTTGACGTTGACTCTATAAACACCCTTTTTTTTACACCGACTATTGTAAGGATTTTGTTGACTTTATCACCTACTTCTTCAAATTATTGTATTATTTTTTTCTGATATAAAATGTTTAGAAAACTGTTTGCGTGCTGCATTCGCATTTCTAACAACTGTTGCATGGCTTGTCGTAAACACGTGCACCAGCACAGAAGAGATCGTCTTTAGTGTGACTCACAGCTGTACCTCTGCAAGGATTATGGTCATAAGGCATTCAATCGTCAAGTGGAGATACTGCAGATTGAAGCTCAACTCTGTAGTTTGTGTCAGCTTTGGTCTTTAAAACCACACAGTGCTATGTTTACAAAGCTGTTTTACCAGAAATGTTCATTTTAATCCTACACTTGAATACATATTAACTGTACATATTTGGCTGAAATGAATACAAAAGTAAATATAACACATGTAAAGCTAATGTGCAGATGAACCATGCATTGTGTGCGTAAGACCCCAGTGTTGTAGTACAGCAGCCTCTGCACAGCCTGGATCCCACTGTGCTGCTGGATTGTAGTTTAACAGCTGATTCGATCCCCCTGCGCTGGGAGCCCGACGCTTCCTGGCTATTTATGGCAGATGCTCCTCTATCAAGGCCGCTCTCTTCAGCCCATACATGGTTGCTGTGGGATGAGGTTACCACGCCGATTTTGGCACGCACTCCCCAAACCCTTTGGAAGCAGTGTTGTGTCACCTCTCACTGTTCAGTCTAAACTATCAGACCAGGGTCCCAAACCTGGTGTACGAGAATGGATATATTAAGAACCACAGATCTGACTTTTGGAATAGTTTGAAGAACCACTTATTGTTGGAGTATCAGTCCGTTCTAGCACCCCTCTTTTGTATTGTTCCTCAGCTTCATCCCTCTCTCCCTCTTGTGCATACCACACTCCCTCTCGTTCTCTCTCCCTTCTTCTCTTTCTTCTTTACTCGGCTGTTCTTAGACTGATTTATTTGGTCCGGGGCAGCAGAGCAAGTGGGAAAGCACCAGGCTATATTTGTCGTCTGCTGAGGTTGGACCTGCTTCATAGTGGATGACTTTGGATGCTCTGTTTGGGTTTACCTGCTCACACCTGCACCTCCTGCCTCCCCAGCACCTGCTCTGCTCTGAATAAGGAACAAGGGAGAGCCTTTGTTTGGTAGTTTAAAATCCCAGAACTCTACTTTCTGCATAAATTAACTTCACCTGTGAAGAGTTTCTCTCAGTCCCTTATTTTTGGAGCTAAAACATTGTAAGTATTGTTTTCTCTTTCTTAGTTTGATCTCCTGCATGTTATGATATACTGTATTTATACACAGTATATACAAAGATGTATATTAGGTCAACAAGCGAGCAGATAGTTATTTTATGATGAATCTGACAACCTTTCCCGATTCAGCTTTTTGCTGAGTTGCAAATTGTAGACTCTCAGGTGTATGCTAAATCAATAAAAGGATGTTTGATCATGATGTTAGGCTGTTAACACAACTTGTCGTCTGGCAGATAATCAAAACATTTACTGAATGAGAACAAGAGATTTAAATGCACAGACGTTGCATCACACCTGACCTGCTTTTGCTTTCTGTCAGTTTGATTGCCCACCAGCCTTTGGTTGTTTTTTTTTATACATTCTGGTGTACAAGTAGGTAATAGCCGATGCATGTTGTAAACCAATCAGACATTCAATCCATTGCATCCATTTTATGTTGAAATAGGTCACTTTAGGTCACAGTCAGAATGAAAATCACTATATTTATTTATTTTTATCATATTGCTGCAGAATCAAAGTTTTGTACCCATTGAAGTGTATTTAAGATGGGGAAACTCATTTAGTATTGCTCTCTATTATCTTAGATGCAAACTTTGGTTCAAAAGTCAAAGCGCGTGACTGGAGTCTGGTTTAAATTTTCTTCCCTGGAGCAATGAATGTAGTGTCCCAACCAAGCCTCCTGTTGTTGCTTTGGGCTGTCTCAAGTAACCACATGGGTATTAGCATTCCAACCTCCAGCTTATGGCTGCATGCTGGTATGTGTGTGCAGCTGATGTGTCAGATATGTGTTGGGCTGGTATGTTGTTCCAACAACGTCTGGGCGTCATTTCTCCACAGTTTTGTTTTTATAGTGTGTGTGTGTGTGTGTGTGTGTGTGTGTGTGTGTGTGTGTGTGTGTGTGTGTGTGTGTGTGTGTGTGTGTGTGTGTGTGTGTGTGTGTGTGTGTGTGTGTGTGTGTGTGTTTGTGCGACTCCATATGGCAGTTGCTTGGTGTTCTGCACCTGCTGCACCCGTCAAAATGAACAGACAGGTTTATTGGCCGGCCCCATGATTGACCCACTGGGTTAGGTTCATCAACATAAAACAATACAGATCTCCAAATGCTGTAGATACATTTGCGTCATCATACAGCTACATGCATGAAATCGGATAAGATATATATGTACAAATGCATATAAACTTTGCTATGTCTTCTCGTTTGCACTTCAATTCAGTTCAATTCAATTTTATTTATAGTGCCAAATCAAATCAAAAGTTATCTCAGGACACTTTACAGAGCAGGTTTAGACCACACTCTATGACTTCTAAGCTTCTTTGTTGGTCAGCAAATGATTGCAAGAACAAAAAAGCTTTATACAAAGTTTAATGTATGATTCAACTTTATAAAACAGATTCTGGCACTTTTTACTCTTGGCAATGGTGAAATACAGCTGCTCGTTTATGTCGTTGTTGGTGTTTGCAGGATGACAACGTCACATTTATTCACATTGTCATTTATTTTCTAAGGAAATAGCCGCAAGTAATGTTAATACCATCCTTTTAACTCTCTAACTGACCACTAGGTGAGTCGACTACTACTGTAGCTACTGTATTATGTGGTGACTGTGGTATCTCAGCGCTGTTTCTGGTCAAAAGGGTTATCTGTACACATCTGTACATTTGTGCTTTGGTGACAGAATGCGCAGCAAAAGGCATTAAATAATTCTGCTACGTCACGAGTGAGCAATACCAACCATAGTGAACAAAAGACTGGCTCGCCTACTCCCCTCACTCTCTGATGTGTCGTCTGGTGTTTCCCATGATCCCCCTGGAAGTTAGGGCACCTAGAGGGGTTAAAGGTGATATGACGTAATTGACAGGTCAACAAATAAAATGCACTTTGTATGAAATTAAAGATTCTCTGGGTGCGAACAGTGTTGGAAACATTTGGGATAATGTGATTACATAACTCAACAAAATATATAACATAGGTCTACTCGTTTTTAGACATTTTAACACAGCAATGATACAGTACCTCTAAAGGAGAAACTGTCATGACAAAACTGACTCCAGTACACATACACAGACCTTCCTTTGTATTTGTATTCAACAGGTGTGTGACCTGTTGAATTTAGTCTCATGCACCAGTTAATTTGTAGCTTACACTCAGCACCCTGCTGTCTGCTGTCGGCAGAGAGCTATCCACAGACTCCTGCTGGCCTGCTAACATGCTGGCCTCTGAATGTATCACTGCTGTTTTGGTTACATGTGACCCGAATCAGTGATGATGGCCAGTGGCCACAACACCTAAATGGATCCTGTACAACTGACGACGATCTGTTTCTTGTATGTTATTGCATCATTTTATGTGTGCTTTTACTTACATATAGGAACATGCCTTATTATAATAAGTAGTACTTGGACTTTCTGGATGTTCACGAGATATTTCAGTTGAAAGGAAATGCAGTCAGTTAAGGTCTCCTTTTGAAAAGCAACTAACACACTGGGAAGTAAGGTGTCACAGCAGGTTGCGTACATGGCATATGAGCACATGTAAATGTATGTAAATGTGCTGTGCATAAATGGCGGTAACGGTAAATTGGTATTGTTTGGATAGCTTAAGAATCAATTTTGTATATGATGGTCCATTTTAGAGCTGCTGGGATAAAAACAAGGGTGGATTTACCATAGTATTGTATTCCTGTAAACAGCTGTACACCTGAATGTCTCAGAGCATTAAGGTACTTGGGCATGGATTATAATCAGTGCCATGGCTTATGTCACATATTGTCTTCTCTCTCTCTCATCTTAATTTTTGGTGTAGCTGAAAGTAGAAAAGCTGCGGACCCTGCAGTGATTCTGAAACATTACAGGACTAAGCATTGTGTCACATTGAACGCATGCATCGGTGTGGTTCTTTTGTCTTCTCATGAGTTGCCTTAAGTTCCATCATCATGTTACAAAATGTGATGATGTTCGTGGATGACGTTCGTTTAAGAAAAGACAGCCAAATCTTCAAGTAACCATTTCTGGTATGAAATCCTCCTCTTCCTCCTCCTCCTTCACTCTCTCTCTCACTCTGCCTCTCTTTCATCCCCCCCCCACCCCCTCTCTCTCCTGCTCTGTGTAAGAGTTGTCGAACTTCTTAAGTGTCTCTCCTCAGCACCAGGCTTTGTGCTCATTGATATCCATATAAGAGCAGAGCAGGCAGATTTCTGTTGCCATGTGTCAGGCAGAGTTGATGCAAGGCAGCAGAGAGGAACGCGGATCTGGATCTAAAGAGAGAACGGCCACAGTAAATGTTTAAGGGAGGAGGACGGTTCCTGCTCTGCTGCCTCAGGCTCTCACTTGACCCATGTATTTATGTGTGTGTGAGAGAATTCGGATCATCTCCTTCTTCTGCATGTGTGTGTGTGTGTATGTGTGTGTGTGTGTGTGTGTGTGTGCGCGTGCGCGTGCGTGTGTGTGTGTGTGTGTGTGTGTGTGTGTGTGTGTGTGTGTGTGTGTGTGTGTGTGTGTGTGTGTGTGTGTGTGTGTGTGTGTGTGTGTGTGTGTGTGTGTGTGTGTAATTTGTACAAGTTAACCTAAACAGAGAAAGTTTCTTCCAATAAAGGCAGGCCAGCTTGGAGCGAGGTGTCTGCTACTGGCTAAAGTTCAAAGAAGCTGCTAAATTAATGATAATTGTCCTAATAAATAGAGTCCCACTTTGCTATTCTTAACACAGGAAGCCATTTTATTTATTGTTAAAAACACAGGCAAGAAGTTGTAGTTAGTATGAGTAGTAGTAGCTACGTGCAGTATGGTATGATTTGGAATACGGACATGCTCCTTTAAGAACAAATGGAGGTTTGAATGCACACGTTCAACACACAAATGAGCAAGTATAACTCTCCTCTGAGGAGGACTTTGAAAGAAAATGAATACTGTCGAAAAGAAAAATATCACTACCTCCAGCTTTAGTAGCAGCACTTGTTTGTGTAGTGAACAGGTTGTGTGGGGGGAGACAGAGGTGTTACTCTGGTCACAGTTAAGCTTTCTGAATATTGTACATCACAGTTACACTAATGAGTTGTCTCATTTATCCATTATTAGAGATGGGATTTGATAAGATTTTATGCCAATGCCAGTATCTTTTCCGCATCGGTCTGTTTCTTTATAAATTCCCTTGACTGATTCCCGATTCATTTTCTGTGGAAAAAAAGTAGAAAGGTCTTTCAGTGTATTGCTGCCGTTTCCACCCTTACTTGAAATGCTAATTTTACAGACATTACAAGCTGCACTGTTGTCACCTTTAGTTGTGTAATGAAGCCAAGCTTTGGACTGTTTCTTCCTCTCCGCCATGACTCCTTCTTGTTTTTTTCAGCAGAGTAGCCACATGAGTTTGACGTCATTGTTTTTGCGACGCACAGCTGTCAAAAAAACATGCATTGCAGCATTGCTAAAATTAATTGATAAGCTTTGAGGCATACAATTCCAGTTCCTATTTCAATGTGTTACCGATTCTCCACTGGAACTGGTTCTTGATTCCCATCCCTATCCATTATCCTCACCTGGCACTGTCAAAATACATTACATTACATATTGATGACAGTCTATTGTTTGTGATGATAATATATTATTCAAAATAACATGACTATGTTCATTGTAAAGTTGTTGTTCAAGTGTGTGCAATAACTGCAGGGTGTCCAGTGTTAATGTGAATATTAACCTGAATATGATTAATATCGTGGTTATCTGGTTCATTTGAAAAATGCCCAAAATGGCCAAACTACTCTCTCCGGATAGAAATTGTTTAACTAAGTGGCTGGTGAAGTGGTGTAAGTTTACTTTACTGTTTTGATTGACATTTATTGCACTGATGACGGTCATTGTGTGAAAGTTGATGACTTGTTTTTGTGAGTTCAACCATGGCTTTAGTTGTGTCCTGTTAAAACCGAAGTCTGCTCAAGTCCAGCCGATCATAACGTAGATCACAGAAAGCCTTGAGCTCAGTAAAGCTCAGGCTGCATTAACACAGACTGAAACAAAGGATCATGTGATTTCCATAGGAAAAAGCCTGTATGACCAGTGTGCCACTGAGCTCCTCAGCTTAAAGTTTGATTAGCAGAGAGATGCTTTGATGTTGAGTCACACACCTCGTGGTGTGTACATGTTGTCCTGGGTGTTAAGTTTTATTGACTGATTTGTACATCCTGTGTTGCAAGATGAAATAGTTGAGCCAGGTTTCATATTTTTTATGTGTCTAAAGAGAACGAGTGGTTTTATTGGTGCAACTCCTAACATGTCAAGATCAGAAAACAACTCCTCGTCAGATAGAGCCCACAGCTGAATTGATGATCATTGAGGCAATGGTAATGATCAGGCTGCAGGAGTTTCACCATGCAGTATGTTATTCTACATTTAAAAAGGAAAGTGGTAGTGTTTTTAATGAAAAACCTTTATTGTCACAGTGTGATTTTATTAACTTTCCCTTTCCCATGAGGAAGAAAAAGCCTCAGTTTGGGTGAGGATGATTAATATTATTTCATTCAAACTATGACCTTTACTATTTATGTATTGTACATACAAGGTTTGAGAATGTATAAAACAGCAGGGGAAAGTTGCATATTTTGAAAGTGCGAGTCTTAAAGGGCTTTTAAAGACATCAAACCTCAAAATTAAATTGCTAATTCGTCAACAAATGATTGTAAACTTGGACTGTGAAGGAGGGCTGCAAATCCAGATCTTATACCTGTGTTCTGGTCCTGATGATGACACAAATTCCCGTGCTGTCATCAACTGGCTCAACTATAGTCAATCTCAGTTTGGTTACTTGGAAGGTTTTAAGTATTATGCCGTACCACAGTGTGGTTTACTTCTAAGAAAAGCTTTATGAATGACATGTGGCCTGTTTTGAAAGAGCGACAGAGAATGTATCATGTTTGTTGCTGGCGTTGAAGGGTGGGTAAACAGAGAGATAAAAAGTGAGATTGGAGAGATATAGGTGAAGAAGGGAATAGAATAAAACAAATGAAACCAAAAAAAATGCAAGAAAGAAAGGAGAGAAAAGGAGATGACAAATGAGAGGGAGTTGGAGGAGCCAGAGGAACGGGCAAGATGGATGGCAAGGATGACAAATCTGGGAGATGAAAGAGAGAAGAGAGTGGGAAAGAAAACAAGGAGGCGTGGAGACGGTCCCCTGGTAAACACGGCAGGCCGGCTGACAGGGTGACCCCTCTCTCCAAGGCAGCCACTCACAACACATGTTGCCTTATTAGGGGCGTCTACAGGGAGCAGAGGCGAACAAGATGGGGGGAGTTTGTGTGTAAGGGTGAGAATAAGCAGCAGACAGAGGAGACAAGTGTGCAAGTGAGTAAGACTTAGTCCAAAAGTGTGTGACAAGAGTAAAAGAAGGGTTTTTAGATTAACATGAAGTTCGTTCATCTGTCCACAGTGCCACAGGGCCCACAGTAGATCGCACAGTCATAATACACATCAAATCGAATCTTTCCTCGTGTCGGAGGTTATACTGTAAATGCTAGTGTTTATTTATACTAATAGATCTCTGGTTGCCAGTACAGAGAGAATCAGAATGAACAATTGGCAGAGTGATGATGATTTGGGGGAATTATTTAGTGTACGGAGCTCAACTCAACCTTGGTGAGCAGCAACACAATCTACATTAAAGTATAGGATTTATTTTTAACCAAGATTTAAAACTCTTTATAATGATGATGCATTTTTCTTCTTCTAGGGAGTGCTTCCTCTAAGGGCTAACGTATCTGTAAATGTTTTGCCTACATCTGTGTGATGCAAAACTTAGTAAACATATATTTTGGTGTTTAGAAAGACAATTCTTGACCCAAGACCCTTTAAAGTCCTCCTCCAGGCACATTTTAAAGTATGTAAAAAATACTCTGCTAGGATTTCTATTTTGTTTATTGTGGTTTTCCTACAAAACAGTAAGAAACACCTCTGAAAAGGGGGCTGGAAGCACATCTACTTTTCTCCCTCATTCAGAAATTCTGGATCTGGAGCCCCACCCACCACCTCTGCCATCATTACGTAATGCCCTAGCCACAAGTTGTCTGGGATGGGTTCTTTGCCTGTCTGAATCAAGAATTTAGAGACTGTCATTGGTACGTGGCAGCTTCGTGGCAGAAATGCTCAGCCGTGGTGTTGACTTCTCATTTCGCTCATTATGTGTGGTTGTAGCATTTAAAAAACACCATATAAGTGAATGGATTCAGAGTTGTCAGTCAAGATTTCATACTTTTGTAAACAGCTGGTGATGGTTATTGGTAATTCATTTAAAAATATCAACATTTAATGTCAGGTAGAGACTTTTACGCCCCCTCCTGACTGACTTTAACCGCCACCACCAACTCTCATACTCACCTCACACTAGCTGATGTGGTGACACAGACAAGTGTGCTTTATCGTCCATGAGATGAGATTGCGTCTGCACCCACTCTGTGTGATTGTGTCTGTACTTCTGAGTGTGATACCAAGTTAAAGCTTGTATTAATTATACTTTGTTTGTGCATGCAGTACTGTAGAGAGCGAGGAGGTAGAGAGACTCCGTAAAGTTTCAGTCATTTTTATAAGATTTTTGAACAACATTGTCAGTAATCCTCGCTAGTTGTGTTGCGTTTAATGAGAAAAGATTAGACTATTGCAGGGAATTATGAATAATGCTCTACTGCATTGCATATGACAGCTTAATAAAGCCATTCGTATTGGCTGAACTGGCTTTCAGACAAAGCTGTCAGTAAAAACCATACAACCATGATAAGTAATATTCCCCGTGGCACACTGCATTTTGTGATCCGGTGGGCTCCATCTGCATTTAAAAACACATTAAATCATCTGACAGCTTGATAATGATTTTTATATGAATGCGATATCTGGCTTTAGTTTTTGGAAGTTTGATGGCACCTGGCTGAAGCATGTCTCATGAGTGCGTGTGTTAAGGACACCATCTGACTTACAGTAGCCCCAGACTCCATACCACCCCCTGCTGCCCTGGCACCTTCCTCCAATCCTGTCGCAGAGTTTTTATCATCAAGGCTAATTTCTGCCTGTAATCTGATTAGGGCTCTGAGCTGCTTTAGCACCCTGCTGCGTTGTCTCTCTCTCTCAGCTCCCTCGCATGCACACACACACTGACACAGACACACACATCCTGTATGACAGCCGGTCTGTGTAGGCTGTAGCTTGCTGTGTTACAGGGGCAGTCACTCCGCTGTGGCTGTATGCTTGTCTGTGTGTGTGTGGTTGGGTCACCACATCCATCCCTACCTGTCTGCTTGCTGGTAGCAGCCTTCGCCTCCAACGCTGCCACTCCTGCTATCTGCCACTGTCACTACCTCTGTGACCGGAGGGGAGTTTAGCAGAAGAGCATCCTTCTGTTCTTCTCCCTAAACATGTTTCGAAACCCATGGATCTCTAGTTACCATGTGAACCATGAGCAGCCAGGTGGCCAAGGTAAGGCCTTTGAAAGGGGAAGGCTTGGTCTGGCTATAGGATGACTTGCTTAACCCACCTCAATACCCTTAATTCTTCTGACTGCTTGGGGGACTTTGCTAATGCAACTTAGCTCCTTACTGAGATAAACGACAGTTCGGTGGCTGTCACTGTAGTAGGCAGGGGGATTGGACTTGGCAAGAGGCTGTGAGGTTTCCTGGTTGACTCCTTGTTTTTTCCTATGTTTGCTTGGTGGAGGAGGATTCATGACGTGTGTAAGAGGTATTCATCGCTGTGTAATAAGTTTAAGAATTTGGGGATATTACGAAATGTTTAAAAGTGTATGTGTTTCTGTGGGCATGATTTTTAGCATCAGGCTGCTTAGAACGAATGTGTGGTTGAGCGAACCATTTTTACTACACTTGTTAACATTTGGTGCTGTGTATTCAACAGGTGTATGCTGCTATGTGCTATGTTATGTTTTTTTCCCGTTTCCTCCTGTCTGGTGTTCTACCATGTCAGTGTATTCTATCATTGCCTGCTGATGAGGCTGAGGCGGGCTGTTCATGTACCACCAGCAACGTTTCTTAATATTGTGTGCAAGGCCCAGTTCACTCAGGAAGTCTATTTTGCACCTCTGAATATTTATAGAAAATCCCTCTCCTCACCGCGCTCACTTTTGGACAGTCAGCAGCTTAAGCTGCTCTCTGGCGCTGTCAACCTTGAGTCTTGTGCTGCTTGTTTTGTTGACAACCTGCAGGCGTTTCCAAGGACGCAGACTGACTAATGTACTAGGGACTTTCCAGACAGATGAGTAGACAGATACATCTACACAAGAAAAATCTTAAATCATTGTGGATTTAAGACAAAATTACCCAGAGATATGGTCCCACTTGTGTGTAAATCTGACTTGTGTCATCCACTACATCAAAAGCTTTTGAGTTTCACCAGGTCACTACACAAAACACTGAGAAGCCCTTGAACTTGATGAGCTTCATGATTCTACTTCAACCACCACAACCACTTACTTCCACAATGTCTGTCCTGCGAAACGTTCCGTACCGCACAGCCACGCTGTCTTTGGAGGCCAAAATAGTCCGGAGGTGTTCTGGAGGCGTCTGGAGCAGTAACACGATCCGTCTCCTATACTGAGATACAACTTTACAACATGCTGCTGTTGCTGTGACGTGAGAGTGAGAGGGGCAACTATCAGCTGGGAACTGGATGTGAACTTTCCCAGTAACCTTTTTACACAAGTGACTCATACCGAGGGTGGAAATGTCCTGTCAAAACCAAACGGCACACTGTTGCTTCTCTTAGTTAACTTTTCAGTTGCATAAAAGACATTTATTTATAAGCTGAGGTTTGTCAAACACCTGTTGTTTTGTGGACACCATGCAGTATCATGAGAGTATACAGTGCATTTACTTTT
The DNA here is from genome assembly GCF_963691815.1 of Echiichthys vipera. Classification (NCBI taxonomy): domain Eukaryota; kingdom Metazoa; phylum Chordata; class Actinopteri; order Perciformes; family Trachinidae; genus Echiichthys; species Echiichthys vipera. Next base: position 6,255,435 of record NC_139840.1, on the reverse strand, counting down.
TGCATGGGTAGCCTGAGTGGGAATCAAATCACTAGGAGGGACAGTACTGGGTGTTCTGATCAAAAAATAACACAGTATTAAACAAACACGACGGGCTGCGTCACTGAGGACATCTTTAAGGACAATGAAATAAGATTCAGGAGGTCCAGTTTGGTTAATACATCCATGAGTTTAAAGGCTTATCTGATGCTGAAACACTTCACAGTTACAACACTTATGATACTTATAGATAGGACTTTACAACCCTGGAGAGTTATCGCTGCAACAATCAACGCTGCAATATATCTTCCATCTTTACAATCTGTAATCAGTAGAATTACACAGCTCAGGAAGAGCAGTCAAAGTAGTTTTTTTGCCAACCAGCTGAAATTCTACTCTCTTCAACCAATCCATATCTCAATGGTGGGAAATTAGTTTGAAATGAACCGAAAGGAAAAAGTGCACTCAATACACAGTGTTTTTTTCTGATTATTAATAGGTGTGCTGCATATTTAATCAATATTATAAACGTCTAGCCCCATTGTATTTTACATGCAGATCGGTCTGGTAACTTGTGGCAGAGAAAATTCGGAAAAGGTTGCCTAAGCGACCGAACCAATCAGGGTTGGTTTTGAGGCGGCTCGAAGTGTGACGCAATGAGAAGCGACAGTTCAGTGTCAATAACAGTGGCTTCTGTGGATGAGATGAGCGCAGCTATCGAGCAAGCCGCACGCTAACGCTTTTTTCTCTTAAATCATTCTGTTGGAATATGGACCGGGCACCTGAAATTGTGCCTTTATCCGTAAATTCACATTACACAAACAACAAATATCCTTTACAGACATGTTTACTTTCTGAGCTTTGTTGATCTGATTGGTTGATTTGGCCTGTCTATCACCACCTATGTTGGTGATAGACAGATGATTTATCCAATCAGCAACCAGTATTTCCGTCCCTTCCTAAAAGATCTCAAACCGAGAGTTCCCAAATCAATGCAAATCAGTCTATCTGGCGAAGTCAGTTAATAAACTGCAGCAGTGTGACGAGGTGCTGAGCGTCCTTTTTCCTGAAAACCATTGGTTAAAACACTGCACAAGCAGAATTGTACTTGAGAGTCATTATTTGTATTGCTGTGATCAAATTTCCCTGCCTACCCTAGATCCGCAGTGCTAAGTTCATGCTGCCACAAGCGTTTTGTGGCACTTCTACCTCCTCCTGTCATTGTGACAGTGACAACATCAGCAGCGGGCTGGAGTATGCACAGACAGCTGACAACTGAAAACACAGCACACATGCTTTTATCGATACTTTCGTGAGTGACAGGAAGGGTATTAATGCACAATGTCTGCTCGATATTCTCAGAGGAATAGTTACCCCTTTAAAAAGTATGAAAAAAAGAATGATGAGCCGAACGGAAACTCATCATTACATATCTGAATGCTGTCTTAACAGTTGTACTATGATCCATCAATCCAAAAAGTGAGCTATTTTACAATGTAGATCTACTGCACAGTTCATTTTTACCAGGATAACATGTTCCAATACTACCAATATCAGTACAGAAATATGGGATATGTAAAAAGTGTGTTTTCTTTGTTGTTCCAGTTTGACTGAGTCTTATCTTTCTTTTTAGAATTTGCATCTAAAGCTCGCACCAAGCTCTGCAGCTCAGCCTCATTGCCAACAGAAGCCTTAAGGTGAGTTTTTTGCAGTCACCAAGCAGTAGTGGAGCTACACAAATAGCATATTCTGTTCTCTAAGAGTATTTACATGTGTGTCAATTTTGCTCAGTCATCAAGATAGGGATATGTAAGGATATAGGTTTAACGACAGTAGAGCGCTTTAGCTTATGCACAGTAAGCATTTAAAGCTGGAGATGCCTGGAACAGCTTATCCTAAGGCACTTTTTGTTCACATGACATTACAGCTATATTACCTCCTTCAGAAAGACTTTGCACACAGCCCCCTTTTTGCACTAGTTAACATTGTTTCCTCTGGTTCTTTAGCCATCTGGCACAAAAATTCACAACCTTTTGATCAATGTGAACGTACAGTAAACAAGCTGTTTTAACTTTAATCTTATCTACTAACCAGTACAGTTAGTTGATACAAACTGAAGACAACATGCCTCACCAGTTCAGTCTTCTGTAGTTGGGAAATGAGAATTACAAACTGTACGCCTCTGTTAAAAGAATTGATTGCGAATGTTCTGGAAAGAAAAAAAGGTGAATTTATTTATCCTGGCTTGTGTGACTGGTTGACTATGACATGTAAAGACATTAAGAGAAGACCTTGGTTGTCTGTTTCCACTTGGAGGAGGGGCAGGGCTTTATGACCTATTTCTTAAGCTGGATCCTGTTGGAAGTGGCACCAGCTGAGTTTCACCTTTACCTGCCATCACACTTTTTAAGACAAGGCGTTTTAAGCAGAGTTGTGGAAACTATTGAATGTCAGCATTTTATCTGAACAAGTTGTAGAGCAATATAGGTTTGCTACTTTCAGCATCACCCCTGTGCATCTCTTTTATCACTGAGTACATTCAAATAAAGAAGCTGCTCATCCTCCAATAATTACTGTTTACTGTTGGGAGGGAAGCCATTCTAGTCAACTACTTTAAATAAAGTTGAAAACAAGTTTCATCTTGATAACAACAAGTTTGTGACTCTGTTGTTTCAGTTTTCAGAGTGACTTCTCCTTGGGTGACAAGACCACCTTGGTCAAGAGCATTTCAGATACAGATGCCAAACTTCTGGCCGTGCTTCCCAAGGGTGTGCATTGTTTCTAACCACACACATTAACTCAAAATAAATCGAATAGTTTGTTACTTTTGACATTTTTATGATACTACATTTACATTTTCTTTCTAATCTTCAGTTTCAGAGCTGAAGAAATACTTTGAGGGACCTGTCACAACCGATTTAGGAATGAACAGGTATCTCCAGGGCTCACTACACTGCATTGTCACATAAACATATCTAAATATTTTCATAAAAACTTAGCTTAAAAGCTGCCGACCTTTACCCTCCGGCTTTTGTCTCTGGCAGGAAAGAGAGGATAGCCCGGCGTCTGGAGGGGATGGAAAGTGAGGCTCCACCTGTGCTGGTGCCTGGTGGTTTGGTAGCCAACAGAATGCTAGAGGAGGATCCTCCGCGGTACACCCGCGCCTCAGATCCCTGTGAACCTTGTGTGATGGGTAAGCATTACATTAACTCCCACGTGACATGAATGTGGCATACTTGTGGGAAGTCAAAGACTGTTGTTGATAAAATGGAGTATTTCCAATATTTACCACAGTGAGGCGCTACAGTCGAGAGGAGTTGGAGGCACCCCGGAAGCAGCAGGTCAAAAGTGGGGTTGGCAGCAGCCGCCCAGAGCCTATGGTGGTGTATGTTGACCCAGTATCATTATCCACCTCCTCCACGCCCACATCTGGCCCACAGACGGACTCCACCAGCCTCAGTTCCAAGGCTGAACGCATCGCCCGCTACAAAGCCGAGCGCCGGCGTCAGCTGTCAGAGCGTTATGGAATCCTCCTGGATCAGGAGGCGGACATCGATTACACACCACGCTACCGTTCCCGGCGTGATACAGACACCTCTGACCGGAAAATGACTGCCAGGCGAGAAAGAGACAGACAGGAAGCTGAGGAACAAGGACGGGAGCCCAGGGTGCCATATCGCTCTGGAGTGGGCAGGGTTTACATGAGGACTCACCCAGATCCTGCCCCTGTTCCCACCTCCAGCCGTGCCCACTCAAACCAAGCCCCTCCCCCCACACAAGAAAGACAGAAAAGACTTTTGGAGCGGGAAAGAGCGTTGAACATGGAGAACTACCGGCGTGGTGGGGCTCAAGAGCACTCAGTGACTTCTAGAACCAGAACTCAGGAGCAACATCTGCCTCAGCAGCAGCCCCAGCAGCTGCAGCAGCAACACCCCAAACAACACCAGGACGGTGCCCATCAGGAGCCAAGCCCCGCCTCCACCAAGGATTACAGCATCACAGCGGTGCCCAGCTCCCCTCGCACTGCCCGCCGGAACTCCCTGCCCTCGACTCGCTACGGCATCTCACCTGGGGATTTGTTCATAGAGCAGCAGGCCCAGAGCATCCTTAATAGGCAGGGGTGAGTTCATAAGAAACGGGTTACAGCATTCAGAAAATACATTAACTGATACCGACCACTTAACATACTTCAAGAAATGGGTCTGATACAGTAAATAACTCTAACTCAAGATGTGATATTACAAATATAGTCCCAAATTTTGAACTTGCATACCTGATTTTGGGCTACTTTATTTCCTTTGAAGAAAAAAAATGAATACACCTTTAAAATCTATCATGACTCAAGAATTAAGACACATCTATGTCACAACATTATAAATGATTCTCCTATAGAGCACTGCAGTAACGATGTATTTTTGTAGACCAACCCAAAAGTTAGCATCAGACTGGGTTCCCTCAACTAAAAGCCTACGGAATTTTTCCATTGAAAAAAAAAAGCTCTGTCACGAACAAAAGTTTTGTTCAGCAAGATAATCTGTGCAAATGACTACCACTTTTATGATTTTTGAAATGTAAATGCCATCACCAGAAGTAAAAGGCACTGGCTGCCAACTGATTTCGCTTGTACGGCGTGATGACGTGTCATTCAGCAGCTTGTTATCATAAAGAAGCTGAAAAATTCACAAGTGGGGTATTTACTCACGTTTTTTATGTCGTAGAACAAAACGTTAGAGTCTTAAAGGCCTTTGTTAACTTAATGTCGCCACAGACGCTCAGAAAAAAGTGGGTCATATGATCATTCACGGTTTGTGTGATAACCTGAGTAAGGAAAAGTCGGAAAAAAAGAGGAAAAATTCACGAGTTTGCAGTTTCAGCTTGCTGCTGAGCTAACTAGCCTGCTGCTTTTACCTGTTTGCTAGTCTCAGGATCTTTCTAGACTCTGGTCCAGCTCTGTCACGCCTGCCCTGCTCCAGTTTCACATGGATAGGTGCTCTGGGGAGCTCATCAGGGAAAGGTTGCAGGGCAGCAGGGTAGATTGCAGAGTAACCCTGATTTAACAGCAGCTCGGTTCATTAGCAGATATTTTATGTCTCTGACTCACTCTCTATTATAAACTTAAATACGTTACCACAAAAGGGATGATAATCTTAATATTTGTCAAGTGAATTGTCTTGACAGCATTGAAGTAAAGAACGGAATTTGAAGTGACTTCAGCAAAATAGTCAAACTCTAGCAAACTATTAATCAAAGTGCACAACACAGCAACCTTTAAACTGTTCCTCTAAACAATAATGAGACTGCTCAACATCTGAAAATATTCCTGGTTGCAGTTCAGCTAATCAGTGCGGCTCACTTTGCTCTGATCTTTGAAAGAATTATCAGAAGTTTCTCTCACCACATCATCTTGTAGCCTGGCCGCACTGTCAAAGAGCGACTGGTCTCTCAACACAGACTCAGAGAGTGACACACAGACAGTCATCAGCTGTCCTTCAAGGTACTGTCTGCTCTGGATGCCATCAGTAAAAAGACCTTACAAAACCCATAGTCCACCAGGTACATGTGTTTAAGCTGGCTGCATTCACTTGATGTTCAGGGAAGTGCTGATTCATTCTGTTATAAAATACAATTGTTGTTACCTGCACTCTAATCTCTTTCTCAAAGTAATTGTGGGTCTTTACAAATTCGGAAAGAGGTTATAAATGTCTTCACAACATTATTATGGGTCTTAAAAAGTTAATGCTAATGTTAAATATCTTGAATTCTGAATATTCTGGAGATACTCTGTCATAGTACTCCTGGAAACACCTTAAAAAAGGAAAGTAACAAGACAATAACCCAGCACTTTAAAAACATGACCTGGGTGGAGATGCAGCTAACTTGTTCCAGTACTTCCCTTATTAACCGGTGTCATCCTTTTCCATTTAACGAGTGTTTCAAGTTTGTGGATCTTAGTAGGTTAAAAAAACTGACAATCTTTTCCTTACTTAGTCCTATAACTTAACATCTATTCACCAACATATTTACTGAATACATAGACTCATTTTCATCTGTTTTTCTGGATCAGCTTTTTGCAGACTCACCTTTTTACCATCATAATTCATTTATAATATAATCCTATACCATTTTTTAAATCACTGTCAGGATCAGCTTCAAAGTAAGTAAGAGATTATTCCATTCTCTTTACATCCCAGCTGAGAATTCAACCTTGAATGTTCTGGTTAAATTATTGTTTCACTAAATTGTAGGCCATACTGCCCTTTTTGTACTCTTGAAAATGGTAGAAGAACAGTCTCTGCTTATTCAATACTTCTGTCCCTTAAAGACTGTGCAGGAAACATGGGTTCTTGACCCATGTCACTAACAACTCTTCTGTCACATAAGTCGGATCACGTTCTATAAACATACCCAGAACTCTGTAAAACTGACCACTTGCTCTTCAACACAATGCCATCGTTCTTGTTAAGGTTGTGGCTGTGTGTGGCCTGGGTTTCATGAGCAGTTGAGTGGTGTTAGTGAAGCAGAGTTGATGTGGTGACAACAGTAGTCAGCTCGAGGCCCTGACCCAGTCAGTCGTAGACCCACTGACGCAGCACTTGTCAGCTGAGGCTGCACTCATATCCCCCCTCCTCAGATTCTGGCCTGGTAACCCCTATGAAATTACATCTGAATCTTGTACCCTGTGAGTGACTTTGATGCTATTGCATAAGATAAGACATGCATTTTGCCTTGAGTGCTTACATGGGTGTTTTTTAATCACCCGATATACTGTAGTTTTGTGCTAAAAGGATTCTAGATAGAAGCAGATTACCAGAATTTTTTTTTTTAGTTTGCCGTTAAACTGCTTGGGTATACATGTATTTCTGGACTGGACGGTGGCCCAGATACGTCACATAGCTGTCTTACTGATTGCCTGTGAAAGGATAACGGCCCATGGTCAGTCTTTTTGAGCTGTATGGACAGGTGAAAGTCATAGAGGCAACTTCTGGCATGTTCAGAGAAACATTCAAAGAGAGCGTTAGTAAAGCTTGATTGTTTTTATTGGTACACATAAACAACTCTGACGCTCTATTTGCAGAAATTGAATGATTCCGATTCGTATCAAAAGGGGACATTCTGATATTTTTCGCTGGTATATTTGTCCCACGTACTGCTCTTGTGGTCTTATCAGCTGCTGAACGCTAGCTAGCATTTGTGTTCACTCATGTAGCACGAGCACTGTGTAAGTCCTTCATGCCATGTCAGATAAAGCAGAGGCCCATCAATTATGTCTGGCTTAGCGTTCTACAACGAGATTAGAGCAACCTTTTGCTACCAGGGGTCAGAAGGTTGTAGACGAAAATAGTTTGGCTTACTTCTTTGGCACGGAGACATCAGAGAGAGAGAGAGAGAGAGAGAGAGAGAGTTGTTTGATCTAAGACACAAATTCAAACCCAGAGCATGCTGCTACTTGACCCTGTTCCAATTCTAGTGTAGGATTCAGGAGCCGAAGTTGGTCCTGTGATAGTCTCATGTCATAAACTTTTGTGCAATATGTTTCACAATATACAATCTTTTTGTGGGAATTAAATCAAGTGTTTGCAAATAAATAATCAGCCAATTGCATTTAGATTTGAGCGGCATGTTTTAAGTGTGTCTGCAGATAATTTTTTAAATGCACCACTCTACACAAAATAATATAGTTGGATAGTAAAATGGTGGCTTGTTTTTTATTTTTTACCATCCTTTGTATCCAATAGAAAAAAAGTTTTGTATATGCTTATTAGTCCCACCGTTTGTGTTGAGTTTGGAGTGCCGCAGGTATTTAACTGGAATCTCAAGTCCCTTATCCATTCCTTTCCCCAAGAATCCGAGTAAGGGAACGATTGTCCAGGGATGAAACCGTCCAGAGGCCCCCCGACTGGAGTCCAGACAGGCACCGTACTCATGGGCACACTGCTCAGTATACGCCACAACGCTCAGAACCCACCCAGCAAAGGACTGTATCTCAGCCTCAGCCCAGTCCAGGCCACCATCCTGCCCACGGCCAAACAGCCTACCCTCTCTCAGCCCCTGATTACCAACACTATGGCCCTGCTGTTGACCCTCAGCCCTATTTGCCCATCCCTGCCCCAGTGGCCACTGCCAAACTTCCTGGACCTCCTGAAGTACCACGAAGGAGAGTGAGTGCTGACCAAATCCATGCTGCCCACAGGGAGGCAAGATCGGAGGCCAGGCAGGCCCTGAAGGAAGAGGCCCATACCGAGGGCCTGCTCAAGAGCAGGAAAGCTGTGCTGCCCTCAGAGATCCGCCGAAGGGAAAAGAGTGTGGATGATCCTTATAGGGGCCTGCATGAAGACATGGACTGGCAGACCTATAGTCCAGAACAGAGGAGGATGAGTCGAGGTGAGGAAGACTGGGATCGGGAGAGGCCAAGGGAGAGGGGGAGGGAGAGAAATGTTGAGAGGATCAGAGAAAGAGGAAGAGAGCATCTCTCTAGCCATAACAGCCAAGAGGAGAGAGTATTAAGATCAATGCAGCCTTCTCACACCTCTGTACGCCAACAGCCCAGCTCAGACCATCAAGAGCCCCAAAATCAACAGCAGGAGGCCCCAATACAACAACACTTTGAGCCCAGAAAGAGACATCCTCAAATTCAACAGCAAGAGGTCCCAAAACATCAACCCCTTGAACCCATTAAGAGAAATCCTCAAATTCAACAGCAAGATCCTCAAATGCAGCATCATTATGACCACTTGAGGCAGCCACAGGAGCCTCAAAGACAAGAACCTCCAAATCAGCAGCAAGACTCCCAGAGAAATCAACAAGAGCCCCAACTAGACAAAGACTTTGAGACTCAGAGGCAGCAGCAGCAGCTGGATCCATCAGGGCACCAGAGATTTGACTCAGCAATCTATCTCCAGAAGGGCTCTCTTTTGCCTCAGGCCAAACACAGAAGCATGGAGATGAGCGTAGCCCCCAAACCCAAGACACGAACCCGCTCCATGTCAGATATAGGTATAAGCCAGCATTCTGCCATGTATCGTATGGAGAGGGCAGGGGCCAGCAGAGAAACATCGAGAGCCTGCCCTCCATCAGCGATTGCCAACGGAGAGATGGGTGCCCTGGACACCAGGGTGTCAGTAGCACAGCTGCGGCACTCTTATTTGGAGAATGCCAACCGGAAACCAGAGTTGTAGGTCCACTGGCATGGGCTCTGTGTTGCATCGCTAAATAACTCCGTCTAACTCTGCATCAGTAAGCTATTGCGAATAAATAATCCAATGATCCCAGAAAATAATGCTGATAAAATGTAATTCTGTGGCATGAAATGTGTCAAGGAGTGTTGCTTTGACATCTACCATTATCATGTTCATCGTAATGTCTGCAAATCTAGTTTTTGCGAGCTTAACTTACTTGGCAAGTTGGCATTATTTCTTGCCCCTTGGAAGTTGTCTGCTGCTGCATGTTAACATTGGGTAATGGCTCTTCACAGTTGGGTTGCAGTTAAAGTAGATTGTGCTCAGCGTGTGCACCAGTATCAATGCGTGAGACCCTGTTTTTCTAACTTGAGTGCAGTTTCTGGTAAACTGCTAGTCTACTAAAACATCCAAACCAACTGGTTTTAATAGTTTTCTTACTTCTACCTTTCCTTTTTGTTGTCCTTGTCAATCTTTCTAAATCTATACGTCACGCTAAAAGTGAGCCTACTAAAGTAGATCTGTCAGCAATGGAGGTAGATCCGGCTAGCAGCAGTGATCGGGACAGAGGTGCTCGGAGGCCTCGGCGCTACATCACTCCAGGAGACAGTCGCTTGTCGGAGAGGTTTAGGACCCAGCCCATCACCTCTGCAGAGCGGCTGGAGTCAGATAGGTACAGGAGGGGCTCTTGTAGCGATCTGCAGGATCTCTTCAGGATCATTTTAATTACATGATTTATTTATTTAATACACTGAATTGGATGGCAGAGCATGGTTCTAGGTTAGCATTCAGATCATGGTTCCTCAAATTAAAAAATGTAGTCTAATATATTAATGTTCTCTGCAGGTCTCGTCTAAGCCCATCACAGCTACAGGATCCTGAAGGTAAGTTCAGTCTGCTGCATATATACACAATAAGTACATACTTCTAAATAAATTAAGGACATTCAGGGACATTTCCCATATGTTTAAATGCAGATGATGCCATGTAATATCATTAATCTGTTTGTTTTTTTCATTAGATGAAGAAAAACTGGACGACAGAGCCAAGATGAGTGTGGCTGCCAAGAGGTCTCTCTTCAGGGTACACTTCTTATTTTATGTAGATTTCAATCATAAGGACAGTTGATTAACACTGTATATTTGTGAATATTATATATAATATAATATGTGAGTATTGTTTCAAAATGGTGATCTCAAAACCAAAAGCTAGAGCTCTGTTTAGTTTTACAGCAGATGGTTACAGCAAGTTAACTCATATTATAAGGATGTTTTTTTATTTAATTTAAATATCACTGTTATGGCCTTAACTTTACTAAACCAAAGCACTGAAGTTTTCCTGATATATTTTGCCAGGAGTTGGAAAGGGCATCAGATGGAGGCGTTCCCAAACCGCGCTCTCGAAACGTTGCCGTAGAAAGGCGTCTGAGAAGAGTTCAGGATCGTTCACACACACAACCCGTCACCAACAAGGAGGTGGTCAATGCTTCCAGGTAGGTCTTAGATATTGATTGTAAAGGTGTATTTTGCATCAGAAAAAATAGCTCTCTTTTCCTTTCCCTCTTCTTTATTGTATTATTGTATCTATATCTGTTCATCTCTTATCCTTTCCTCTGTTATGTCAACATCTTTCAAGTCTTTACTGAACTTTTCAGTGATCAGATTTTCCTGGTGTTATCTGTATTTCATACTTTTTCTTCCATCTATACTCTCTTTTCTCCACTTTTAAGTGATCCTGCTGCCACATCGTCACAACCTCTGGGAATCCACTCCAATGTAACTCGTGTCCCCAGCCCCACTTTAATCAGCACCAGTGTGGCCAACATCAGGTACAGCTGGGCTGGGCTGCTTACTTATATGTGCTTTGTATCTGTGAGTGGGCATGTGTTGCTTACTTGCAGGTGGCTATACTGATTGTACCCATAGAATGAAAAAAAAATGGGCGTGGCTTCTACATCAAGGTCCCCTCACTCAACTTGATCCAATCGTACTCGCCTACGGGAGTTGCCATCTTGTCAGACTTTGACTCTGCCTCATTTCCTCTCACCAAAAAGGGGCATTGATGTGACGTTGGGGGGATGGAGGTCCGTACACCTCTGATGCGAAGTGAGGGCCAGCAGCTATCTGTCACTCAAGAGCGCCCCTAATTATTCAGAAACGTTAACCTCCAACACAATAAAAACTAGCCTGGTACAAAAAAAATTGCATTGTTGTGTTGTCATGGCGTTAAGACCTAAACATACAGACTTGGATGTTTTTTGTACCATGCCTTTAATGGGTTAAATTATGCTGTGAAAACGGCATCTTTAACATAGGGGTCAATGAGAAATTGCTCTATTATGAAACCTGCCCCTAGTGGCCACTCTGCGAACTTCAAATTGTGGCACTTCCATATCGGATCAACCAGGAAATCGTGTTGGTGGGGGCTTGTTTGTACCCACGTAGGATACGCATGACTGTGTTATACTTTTACCTACAGGATGTCTCTATCGCATGAAAAACCATCCAACTTTACATGATTTCAATAAAAGTGCAATTAAAGCATCACAGATGTATCGTGATGGGTGAATTAAAGCATTACTGAGTGGAATCATTGCTGTTAACCTAGAGATGACTTTTCAATTAAGCTATAAACAAAGCTATCCCTCCCTTGCCATCTATACATTATAATTCTACCATTAATTGTTGATTGCAACCAACTGAAATTAGTGCCTGAGCCAGTCTCTGTGCACTTGTTTTCTCCTATGAATGTAGTTTGTCATGAGTACTGATTCTGAACAATGTGAATGTGCCACAGAGACATATTGCTCTCCACCTCCCTCTCCTGGCTGCAGTGCTGATCTGTTCATCCAGCTCATCTTACCTCCTTATTTTTGCCCCCCTTGTGTGCTGCTTCTCAGCAGCATGCACCTTATAGGGGAAGGAAGTCAGTGTTTACTCTATAACTCATTCAATACTTTCCATGCCCACTTTTCAGGCAGTGTTTTTCACATGCATGTCACAAATGTCAGTGAAGAGAGAGGTTACATACGGTATCTTATGGAAAGGTCAGAGGTTGAGCCACTTAAACTCCTCTGCATGTTCTGGGTTCACATGTCCTGCAGTTTGTTTAGCAACTCGTGGTTTAACTTAGCACACTGCTGCGAGATCGCCATAACCCCTGCAAACATCCAAGTGCATTATATGATTATCTGGCATATGTGTGCTGATCTGCTTATGTCTGTGTTGCTGTGCCTGTAATCTGTCAGAGCTGTCACAATTATTTACCTCCTAGCTGGGATTTGTATGCATGTTCAGTTCTCTGATAACAAGTGGAAGAATACAGTTGTTTTTGATGCCTTTGACAGCAATTGTTTTGTTTGAATATAGACGAGTTGCAGTTATTTCATTTAAAGCCGTAATTTAAGCTTTGGGTAACATATTCAAATCTACTTATTCATGAAGATTTACTGTCATCCATGTCATAGAACTAAAAGTAGTAAGTCAATACCAATAGTAATAGCAATAGCTGGCGCCTCATATATATTCACTGTAGTCTCATGTTCACCTTATCCTCTATTACAATTTACAAACGCCATATTTTACATATTAGATAGAAACCCACATTTCTGCCAGATGGTGATGAAACTGCATGTTTTAATGGTTGGAGATAAAAAAAAAGTTTTATCACCAGTAAAAAAATAAAATAAATCACCAGACATTTATAGTCGTGTTTGTTTCAAAATTCAAATTAAATCAAATGGTTATTAGCGCCCATTAGAAGACATACACCCATCCCTCACACACTGACATCCCGCTGTCACTACCCAGCATCAAGGCCACCTCCCAGCCAGGCTCAGCTGTCCAGGATCAGGAGAAGGAGACCCAGGAGCACTGTAAGCCAGCTCAAGATCCCAGTGCTGCGGCTGAGGGAGATATCCAGGTGCCTTTCTTTGACGAGCCGGACCTGTCCACCCTCACCTTAGCTGAAAAGATGGCCCTTTTCAACCGCCTTTCCCAGCCAGGCAAGACTGCAGAGGGGGCCAGAGGAGACACCCGCCAGCGCAGGGCCAATGCCCGATTTCAGACTCAACCCATTACCCAGGGGGAGGTGGATCAGGTAAAGTAAATTGCTTATTTCTTATTAAAAATATTAATAACAATTGTTTTCTTATCCCACACCCACTCACCAACCATCCTAAGTGTCCCCACAAAATGAATAATGATTGATAAGGCTTTAAAGAGAGGAAAAACATCTTTTTGGCAGGCCAATTCTTTCTGCTATGGCTTTCTAACACAGTGGCCTCTAGATGTCACAAATGACCAACAATTCACACATGGAAGCTCAGAAACACTGTATACAGGGAAACCATTTTGTTAGTCAGTTTGCAGCAAAATGTTGTAAGTTTAATCACGAAGCATCATACCGTTTAAAGAAACATATGAACTTTGATCTCATTTTGTCATTGTTGATGATGGCATAGTTCTGATGTGTCACCACCATACACGGAAATATTACCCACAGATAAATGCAAAAGTAAAATCAGAATTGGTATTACTTACTCAGCTACTCTATATGCACTGAAACCTAAACGTGTTGTCCCAAGAAACACAGTGTCAGATGCTTCGTAATAGGTTGACCTCACCTCCACGATATTCTCAATAGTCAATCACTGGTGTCCACACAGGAAGCTGAGCCACCGGTAACCTCTGCGGTGTGTAACGGTGACTTAGAGGCCAATCAGGGAGAACATGTAAGACCCCTGCTGCCTGGAGTTTCTCATTGGCTGCATCAAACGATCCTGCTTCTGATCGATCTGATTGGTCCGCGTTGTCTTGTCTTGCTTACACTCGCTGAGCTCAGCTGAGCTTGATGATGTCCATAAATGCAATCCAGTGTGTATTTCTAAGTTTGAAATGCCAAAGTGGTAATTGTTGTTTTGTTATGAGGAATTGATGAATGTTTAGAGTGTCTTGTTTGTTTCCATGGTTCCTCATTTTTGGACACAAGCAGCTTCTGTGACATGTTTGTTCGTTGCATATCAAGCATGGTTCACAGTTTATTCAGGCTTCTTCCCAACCATAATAAACTAGCATAACAGTATTTTTAAAAAGATTATCTGGGGAAAAAGATAATTGGATGGATCTGGCCTTGATGTTGACCGTGTGCAAAAATGTGTGAGGGTCAATACAAAGACTTTGTATTACAACTAAATCAATTGGCAGTAGTCTGGTATAGAGTTTGAGCATCTCAAGCTGTTTGAAGAGGTGATAGGCTGCCTTTCAATACACAACACTATAATATCATGGTTCCTAGGGCCATGAAAAACCGGAGAAGTCTCGGAATTTGGTTTCATTTATTTGCAACCAAATGCTTTTTTGTTCTTTCATTTCTATCCTAAAGGGGATAACAGGAAAATGGTGCATTTCAATATATGCATGTGTATTTCCCCGTAAGCATGAATAGTAGTTACATTGTCCATGTCTGATTGCTACCTGTCTGGAATGGGAATTAAAAAAAACTCACATCACAGAATGTTTGGTCATGAAAATGTGTTGTGTATTGTATTGTTTTGTAGCTATTACCCAGTTCTAGTTTGAAGTTAGGTATTATTCCTTGCTCATGGGTACATCAACTGTAGATGTCAGGGTTTTGTATTCACTTTCCTGATCTAGACAGTCCAGACCCTGACCCTGACATTATGACCCATAGTCACAATTCAATGCATTTTAATAATCAAATACAAAGAAAATATGAATGCAAACAAAAGTTAAAGTAACAGATCCAGGCAAGGTTGTTGATTGTAGATGCTTACACGTGTCAAATGCTAATCGTGACATGAAATGTTTTGTCTGTTTTGTCTTCATGATTCGGTTGTGTTAACATCTGTGCTTCCTGTTGCCATTTTGTGAATGACAGAATTGCTTTCTAACTGCAGCTTTATGAGCAAACCCGAACTCCTCAGTTGTTTTCTCTAATTTGCTTGAATTGCTGCTGTCCTTCCCATCATCTGTTGTTTTTTTCCTACCTCTGATCCTCACACTTTATCCGTCCATCAACAAATATCTTCTGCGACATTCACGCATACCTCCATTAATCTCTAACTCTCCTGCTTCCAACATATTTAACCCATCCCTTCTCCTCACCACCCCTTCAGCTCTCCTGTTGTCAATTCTATCTATTCCGAATTCCTGACATGATTCGTGCTGTTCCTGCAGCTGAAAAACGGAGGTGAGATCAAACTAGAGCCTCTGTCAGCCTCCCTGATCCGCTCTGTGGCAGCCGTCACCTCCCAAGCCTCCGTCACCACAGTAACCATCACGCCAGGCAGCAGTGGCGTCGCAGATGATGACGGTCTCCGTCCAGGGAAGTCCACCGCAGCCCCCTATATCCCTGCCCAACAACAGGCTTCCAGCACCACAAGCACTCACCAGGAGAGGGCGTTGAGGTATTTCTCCATGACCCAGAGTGGGGACCCAGGCCACCCTGAGCCTGAACTTAACTCCTCCCCACTCCTCCCTGACAGCCGGCAGAGAGTGGGGGCTCCTCTTGCTCCCATCTCCTCTGCTGGTCTCAGGCAGCAGGGGGAGGTGGCGGAGACGAGCTGGAGAGAGCGTCAGGACGAGGAGGAGGATAGGGGGAAACAGCAGGGAGGAGCCAGAGAAGAGATCCAAGACCCGAGCAGCATTAAGGGAAAGCTGCACTCCCCCGACAGGGACCGGGACGGCAGACAGCAGCAGCATCCCCAGCCTCAGCACTATGCCGAGCCCTCTTTGTGCAGGGGCGAGTTAGAGCCCCTGCCCAGCTTGAGAGCCGCAGACGGACACTCCCAGGAGAATAGGGAGAGAGCAGAGGGAGGAGGAAGAGGAAAAGGAGGGTACCTGAGAGAGGCAACTCACGGCTCCTCCACACAGGAGCAGGAGAGAAGCAGCGGTCGGAGCCAGCCAGGCATCTCAGGTAGGAGGCTTCTCTAACGACTTACACATAAAAGCGATGGAGAGGAGTAGGGAAAAGAATAATAAAGAGATGTGAATAGCTGAGGATAAAAAGGAGGGATGTGGGAAGAGAGATAAAAATGGTGTGGAAGAAAAAAAAGAAAGGCTGTGACTGAAAAAGAGGAAGCAATGTCTAGGGAAGGGGATGTTCTCATTATCCTCATTGTCTTATGCAGAATGCTCCCACACACGATTGCTTTCTGCTGGCTGCACACACACTTGTCCCAGCTGGGGGTATTTGATTTGGCTGATACAGAGAGCGAGAGAGTGTGGGATGGAGAGAGAGAGAGACGTCTGAAGCTGTATCTAATTAGCATATTTTTCCATGCATTTGCCTCGTGGCTCTCTTTGTCTGGAAAGAGGAAGCCCTTTCCTGTCATGCTGTTTGCAGACTAATAGACAATTTTTAAATCAAACTGTGTGTGCTCAATCATGGCCTGTAAAGGGGCCGAGGTCCCCATGCACTATATGACGCCTGTGGGTTAGCCTTGCCCATACTACATTGTAATGGGCCTGACCTCTTTTTATGTGTTAATGCAGAATGTGTCCAGGGGGGGTCTTTTTCCCATGCATGCACACAAACAGTTCACAGAAAGATGAAAGCACTCAGTGAGAGAGTGCTGAACAATTGGCCGCCACTTACATGAAGCAGGTAGAGGACAAGAAGGACACAATGGAGGCTTTGCCTGCAGGCTCTACTCTTTATTTAGTTTAGCATGGGGAGATCTTCACTACTGTATTAGTCTATTAGACTGTAGTTTCAATTGGGGTAGAACACTTGCATTGACATACACTAATTCCCTGAGGACTTATCACTACATGCCTAGCACTGACCCTTACACTGACCCTGACAAAAGACAAGTCGTAAGCCTAAGATGTAGTGGTTCTCCTTGTAGGGACTAGTGTTCCTTACCCAGAAAGTGACTGTGACCAGCGTACTGTACACAGCAGGCTTTGTATGATACTAATCACATTTCATCCCTACTAAACCAGCTGCAAGTGTGCATGTGCATGCATGCGTTTCAGGGATGAGTACTGGTTACACAGGGGATTTATGGTGATTCAACAATGGGTAAAAATGGGTGTAATGGAAAAATTAATTAGGTCACTGCATCCAACAAAAACAAAATGAATCTCAAATTTTGGAGCATCCGTGCATGTGCTTACTAACTGACTAACCAGTGGTGCCAAATTGTTTCCTGTGATTTATTATATCAAGTGAGTTTAAACTCGCTTCAATTAGATTTTAATGGTCCTTTACACCCACGTTACCTAACCCCAGAGGTCTTTTTACTTTGGCTGGTTTGACTGATCTTCTTTTCAGGACTTTGTGGGCGTGTGCAAACTGCTCTTGATTGACCTTATTTGACTCTCCCATTAGTTTTGTTGTACATTTTATGGTGGGATAAGATTGGCCTTAACAGACTCTCAGTATTGCACCCAATACTCACCCAACTTCTAAACTAAAAGAGTTTGAATTGGTCAAAATAGCTGTGTAAGTGTGCAGAGCTGCTTAGCCTTAATGCACTGAAAACAGTGTTCGCCTGTTCGGAGGTTAAAGAACCTTTGGTATTCTTAGGTAAATTGCCAGCATAAATGTTATGTAAAGCAGAATCAGTTTCAGCTTTGGTTGTATTGACTTTTGTTGCAATACGATACAACATGATGAAAAACAAATTATGGGTTGCTTTACTCATAATTGATTCTAAACATTCAAAGAAAGAGAGAAAAAAAGTACCAATAATGTTGTGGGTGTCTCTGATAATACGTGAATCATGGGGACTAGTAAAAGTTCACACATTGTAACCACATGATTACTGTATATACTGTGTACTTTTCTTTCAGACTTGCCAGATCATCCTTTGCCACTGAGGCCACTGATAGCTAAAGTGTCATCCAGGACAGTGTGTCACGTTTCAAGCAGCCAGTCGCACCAGCAAACCAACATCCAGCCTCCTCAAACCCTTCCTAAACCCTTGACACAGCAGCCTCCTCAAACACTCCCCAAACCTCAGGCCGACATCCAGCCCCAGGCATACTTGCAACCCCCACCAACGTACCCTAAACCTTTCACTCAGTCCCCACAAACACAACCCAAACCTCAGGGATTTGTCCAGCCTCTCCCTAAGCCTTATTCACAGACAGTACCCCAGCCTCAGCCCAAATCCCAGGTGCCTCCACAGCCACCGCCCAAACCTCAAGCCTTCCCCCAGGCGCTCGTCAAATCCCAGTCTCTGCCCCTGGACAACAGCGAGGACTTCAGCAGGCACAGTGTCCACTCTGGAGATCTACTGTCTCCCACAGATTCCGGAGACCTACTGTCTGACGGCATGTCCGCCAAACAAATGTCCATCAAGGAGAGGTGAGTGAAAGCTGCAGATTTTAAAGGGATGGATTGTAGATGTTAAAAACACATTATTAATCAGGTTAATGCCACTATTAAGGTTGTGAGCCAAACTGGCAGGGTTTCCAGAGGCTGACACCAGCTGCTAAAAACACTCATTTAACATAATTCCGAGATTACAGCAGTTTTTGACACTGTACCTCCCGATGCACGGCTTAGTTTGTTTGTTGTTATTTAATCTTGACCTTGTAATGGAATTCTGGCCTATGATAGCATTTCTTTCTCCACTATCCCAACCCCTGGGTTGCAGATCTGTGCTGGGCATAGGAGCATTTGCTACCAGGGGACGAGTAAAACGAGATGATTTGGCAAAAAAACAAAAAAACAAAAAACAATAGCAATGAACTTTAATGTGAGTCTAGGCTATTTTTACCTGTATTTGCTCTAAATGTGGAACAGTCTGTCTGTACTGTTTTGTTCTTCCTCGCTCACTGTCATGCGCCTAACAAAGATATACTGAGTTACAGTAGGCCAACCTTTTGGAAGGTAACCAGTTCCTCAACAAAACCTTTTAGCATTGATCTGTGTAAGGACTTTAGTGTTAGTTCTTTTTTAATGTTTGTCTGTTCTCTCTTATGTACTCTCTCCCTCTGCCTCTTAGTTTCTAACTTGTATCAACAGTATGTGTGTTGGGAGGATACATTGAGATATTGAAAGACCGAGGCTAAAAGGGCTGCAAACAGACTAATAGGTTAGACGCCCTGTTTAACTTTTTCCTCCACTGGGCATACAACTGTAATAGGGTGTGGAGAACAATTAGTTTGCATGTTCTCCCCGTGTCTGCGTGGGTTTTCTCCGGGTTCTCCGGTTTCCTCCCACAATCCAAAGACATGCATGTGTTCGGTTAATCGATGACTCTAAAATTGCCCGTAGGTGTGAATGGTTGTCTGTCTCCGTTCGTCTCCATGTGCCCTGCGATAGACTGGCGTCCTGTCCAGGGTGTACCCCGCCTCACGCCCGATGTCAGCTGGGATCGGCTCCAGCACCCCCCGCGACCCCGACCCCGGGATAAGCGGTCGAAGATGAATGAATGAATGAGTCAATGGAGTCGATCTCCGCAAATAAAGGCTCCTTAAAACTGAATGCCTTCTAAAGCTGCAGGCACAAATTACCATGACTCCATTCACAAACCATAGATCAGACACTGAGCTAGTGTGCCTCATAAATCCGCAGCATTTGACAGAATCAGGAACAAGTCGCCGTACGCCTGTCCTTGCAGTATATAGGTTTGTTACTCGCTATTACACTTTTTGAAGGTGAGAGAGATTGTGGGCTGGAGGAGAAATCCTCTGAGATTTAGCCGATTCCTACCAACGCCCTCATTTCTGCCCTGTCCACACTGAAGCAGAGGAGATGATGACATACTTTCTTTTACCCCTCAGCCATCCGTTATCAGTGCTTTGGAGGCCTTATTACAACAGTCACATTTGCTGGCTTTATGCACACATTTCTGACCTGGTTTTTCACTCTTGAATGAATATTTTCATATGTCTTTTCTGGAAATAACAGAAAAGCTTGTCTTGTTAGCAATTCAAGAGGTCCGAACTATTACATCAAAATACTATTTGCAACTAGTTTGAAACGGTGAAAATTCACTGTTAAGTGCATTAATATGCTGACTCTATTTTTAGTCATTTAAAAAAAAAAAAAAAGAGCTAAAAGGTATGAAAATAAATTTGACTGTTGCTGAGTTTCAGCTCTGAACACGCTTTGACCAGTGCCCTTTTAGCGTTTGAAAGTAGCTTCAAATTAAGTAACTGTATACGACAATTTTTATTGCTGCACTGTTCCATCAAATGGAAATATCCTAGATGTCTCATCTGTTATTTTATACACAGATTTTTGTGTCTTTTGAAACTTTGAACCAGAATTTGAAGGAAAGTTCAGTGGGTTTGAGCAGTGATTGGAGTTTGTAATGGCTGTCAAGAAAAGAAAATATCAAACAGGATTGGTAATAAGTTAGCTTGTTTGCATACTCCTATTATTAAAATGTACTTTTTGTTTGTGTCAGAGTGGCACTGCTGAAGAAGAGTGGTGAGGAGGACTGGAGGAACAGGATCAACAAGAAACAGGAAGTGGTTAAAGTGGTGACCACCGAGCAGCAGGCTCAGCTATGGGAGACAGAGCAGACCTGCGAGAAGAAGGTCAGTCTGATCCGCACACCAGTGTTAAAGGAGCTGTACCAACATCCAGAGCATTCAATAAATAAATAATTAAAGACAGATATAGTGGAGTAATGACGTCCTGAGCAGAGAATGAAGTCACTCTCCCTCATTGTTAGTTATCATCCGAGTTTCCATGTGCGTGCATGTTAGTGCAGGTGCTGTGAAAAAAACCAACCTAATTTCCCGTATTGGGGGACGGTCTATGAGAGCCATGTGGAGGCAATCACAATCTGATTTCTTTTTTTTTAATATTTCAAGTACAGCTCCTTTAATAATGGATAACATAAATCATATTATGTCACATTTATTACATGTGTTTGAGAGTTGCTACTGTAACTTTAAAGCCTGAAATCTCTGCAGTACAGCTTGTTATATTTTGATGGACAAAAAAAGTGAAAATTAAATCCAGGTTGAAATTTATTTTCTGCCTTTCACCCTCTGCTATTGATCTCCTATTGAACTAACTCAGTGGGAGCTTATGTGGATAATTTGCAGATCCTGATTTAAAAAAAACACACAATTTCTCCAAAAAGTGACATTTCTGGTTACACTGGATCAAATAGCTTTACCAAAGTAGCCAGAGTAAACACAAGTGCCACATTTCACCCCCCATCCTTCATGGTTACCATGCCAGCTCCCGTCCCCGCTCTTTTAGCCAAGTGCCCCTTTCATTTCCTCCTTCAGTCCATCTGTTGTCTGAGCCCAGTGGTCCAGATCAGTGCAGCATCCAGCCCCCATAGGCTGTAAACCAGGAAGCATGTGGGACAGTCTCCTTCTGTAGAATCAGCAGTCTGGGGGGTTTGGGGAATAAATTCTTTATTTTCAGGGTAAGATTTGGATAAGCTTCAGGCTAAGTTTCAATTATGACTTTGAAAGCTTATTCGACAGAAGAAAATGGTTCAAGAATCTCTAATATGTATTTATATGCATCTCTAGAGTCGCTTTAGATCCTAGATTTACACTTCTCCCTGCAGTTCATCTACTGCACATTAGTATTCTGTGCGGTGAAACTGCCTGCCTAAACCTTAGATGGTAATCCTCCAGGCAGTCTCACCCCTAAACCCATTACAAAAACAATGCCCCCCTCTCCTCCCGCCTTCCTCTCTCTGACCGAGAACTTCCCCTGTGTTTAACCCCTCAGGAGGAAGGGGTGGTCGTTCAAGAGTACTCCGCTGTGTCTGTGTCTGAACAGCTGTGGGTAAGACCCGGTGTGGGCCGCACACCAACCCTAAACCAATCTGCTTCGTGTGGGACCTGTGTTGTCCAATCACAGCTTTGTGTGAACCTAGTGTGATTGCTTTCTTGAATCTTTGGCTCTGTGGATGCTCTGTCCTTTACTTGCAGTCTCTAATGCTACTGAAATGGTGGGATGGTGGTGGGAAAGTTGCTGATGCTGGAACTTTTCTAAGTTTGTTTAGCTTTTTGCTGATTCTGTCTTAAAGGGGCATCAAGTAATCAATTCATTTTTAATATAAATATAAATTATCTCTTTCTCCAGACATTGTAGCAATCGGATGAACTTTAAATGACATGTATTAGGTAACCAGGGCCAGCAACATCAGTACTTAATACTTAAGGAATACATTTTCACAGTCACAGAAAAATGTCCCGTTTCATAAGAGTTAATGCTAGAAAATATATAGAAATGCCCTTTCATTGTTTTGTTTTGTTTTGTTTTCGTATGGACACAAAATGACTTCAAGACGATGAGATAATAAAAAAATAATTCTAAATTATTATCAATAAATATTCAAATACATTTTGAAAACATATGCAACAATATAATTATAGAATATATTTAAATTCACCTAAAAACAATGAAATAAAATGCAAAAGCAAGAATACTGTTCAGAAAAATACATTTCTGAAAAATAAATAGATACAATCAGTGGGTCACAAGGTGGTCAGGAAGGTTAGGACATGCTTCAAACTATTATGTTTATTTTTTAGGCCATTTATTGTTCTATAAAGTAATGGATCAATTTAACTCTTTAGAACTCTAAAGATTATTTAACTGAAAGATATGTGACCTTAGAGCATGAAACAGATCCAGTAAAGGGCCGTGTGGCTGCAGGTTTTCATTCCAACCAAGCAAGAACACACCTGACTCGACTTACTCAATCACCTGAACTGTCTTCACACAGTTGATTTGTTGGACCAGGTGTGTTCTTGCTTGGTTGGAATGAAAACCTGCAGCCGCACGGCCCTTTACTGGATCACTTTGACACCCATGCGTTAGAGGCAAGAGGTCGTGAACCACTGCTTTAGATTATATGCATAAATGATGAAGATATATTACACTTACCAACTATTACTTTATCGTTACTTTCACCTTTAAACTTTAAGCTGTGTTTTGGGAAACCATGGTCTTTTAATGCACAAGCAACCAATTTTACCTTTTGATAGTCTTGTAATTTCTTAAACATACCAGCTTTCTCAGTAGACGTAGAACAAAAAAAACAATGACAACAAAGCTGAACGGAGATATTTAGACACTTGTGTACATACAGTATGTATATATTAAAAGCAACAATGAACAACTACAAACACGAAGGTTAGTTTACTTTGTTACCAAATGGTTGTTGTTGAGCTTTTAGATAGATGATAGATAGATAACTTTATTTATCCCCAAGGGGAAATTAGGTAAGGTCTTAGGTTTTAGATTAGGTCTGGAAGCTGAAGAGCCGTCATGTTGCACTCCCAGTTTCTGTCTTTCTCTCTCCTTTGCATCCCACCCTTATCTTCCTTCACCTGCACGCTTGTCGTTTTTTTTTTTTTTTCATTTCCTCCTTTGCTTTCCTGTCTTTCACTTTTCAATCCACGTCTACATCCTCAGGAACCTGTCTTCTCTTCCACCTTTTCTCCCACTATCTCCCTCGGCCAAAAGTGTCAGTATGTTGACCGGCATAGTCAGGTAAGGACGTGCACCTGGCACGCTCGAATACGCTGCATGTCCTGGATTCTTATATTTCTGCTTGGTTTGCAGGTACTGGTGAGAGGGGTGCTTTGGGTGCTATTGAGTTTTATTTGGTTCTGACTGCATGAGTACAACTCAGTGTACAGCCATCACTCCAATGGTGAAACAAAGTAGTTTATATGCTAGTAGAAAGAACACCACCTATCACGCTTGAGCGCAACCAGTCATTTTATATCTGCTTGGTTTGATACTGTGACTACGTGAATAATTGCTCCTGAGGGAATTGCATAAAGTTATGATGAAGCTGTGTGAGAGGGGATGTACTTCTCTAGATCCAGTGGTGTCTGGAAGCTTTTTGGTTTGGCTTTATGATCTCGTTTTACGTTTTAAGGCAGCTCCTAGAGCTGTGAAGTAAATGACTCCAATCTGAAATTATAGCTGAGTGCAGAGCTTATTGCACTTTAAAATATTTTAGAACTTTTGTTTTATTTCCTCTTGTCCGTGCAGAAGGTGGGAGAAGAGATCGAAGCCCAGATGTCCATTGAGGAGAGAAAACAGATGATTTCGGTTCGTGAGGATGCCTGGAAGACAAAAGGCAAGGGAGCAGCCAATGACTCCACGCAGTACACCGTGGCTGCACGCATGGTCAAAAAAGGTCAGTGCGCAAAGCTGCTACTAGCCACCCATCTCCACTAATGTGTGCACCATTTGAAAAAATGCCACTGGGCATGAGTTTGATAAACCCATTTTATTAGAGTAAAAGTGACCATAATGCACTTTCCTTAACCCTGACTCATGCTTTAGATAAGGCGTGCTTCCCAGAATTAGATTTCCATTGGTGACCTGTGGAAATGGGAATCAAAATAGTGGAATGCAGAAGTTTCTTCTGTCTGCTAGTACTAAACAGCTTCTCTGTGCAGAAAAAAACGGATATCCGGAAAGGAGATACACATCTTATTAACAGAGCTTTAGTTTTCATGAAAATATTTCCTGGTCTTTGTTAACATTCAGATCATTTTCTTAATGATCATCTGGTGCTGCTGACGCTGCCACAGACGAGACATTTATATTATCTTTGGTACATTTTTGGTAATGATTTCTTAAAAAAATAAAATCATCATGTTTTGATGTTGAATACAACATGACTAAATCACCGTTGTAAATTGAAATACATATTTTGGGGCGGTAGTAGCTCAGTCCATAGGTGACTGGGCTGGGTTCCGGAGGGTTGCTGGTTCGAGTCCCTGTGTGGACCATGAATGGAGTGTGGACTGGTGGCTGGAGAGGTGCCAGTTCATCTCCTGGGCACTGCTGAGGTGCTGTTGAGCAAGGCACCGAACCCCCAACTGCTCGGGGCGCCGGTCACTGGCAGCCCCCTCGCTCTAACATCTCTCCATTGGTTGCATGTATATAGGTCCTGTGTGTGTGTGTGTGTGTGTGTGTGTGTGTGTGTGTGTGTGTGTGTGTGTGTGTGTGTGTGTGTGTGTGTGTGTGTGTGTGTGTGTGTGTGTGTGTGTGTGTGTGTGTGTGTGTGTGTGTGTGTGTAAAATGAAAAATAATAGAGTGAAAATTGAATTTCCCCATTCGCGGGACTAATAAAGGAATTCTTCTTCTTCTATTATTTCATGTAAATGATAATAGGACTCACTGAAGTACACTGGTACAGACAGCAGGTTATCTCAGATATTTTGCTCTCTCTCATGTGAATTTCTGTCTGTTCTGTTCACAGGCCTTGCTGCCTCCTCCTCCGTTATCAGTCCCATCCTGTCACCGGTCTCCACCAAACTCAAGAGCAACATGCCTCCTGTCAACAAACCACAAGAGGGTGAGGAAGCTCTGTCCTGTATCGCCACTGCCATGTCAGCTAAAGAGAGAAGTTTATCAACCAGTGTGGTTTAATACTCAATGGAATAGAGTAAATAGACAGACTAAATTATGTACGGTTTCTAGTAGGTTAAATATAGTTTAATCTTTTATGTCACTATTAATAAGGCTGAACTATTTAATTGATAGAAATTGAGGCCAGACCAGACATGGAATCGGATAAGAAACTAGACAAGTTGGAGAGCTTCTTGGGACGTCTGAATAGCAAAGGTACGTGCTTGTCATCTTCACCTGCACTAGATCTTATAAATACCAATGTAAAATAGCCTTGATGTGTTTATTATTATGTTGTGAACTAATCTAGTTTCTCTTCCTTGTGTGATCAGTGGCAGGTCTCCAGGAAACCACCATAACAGTTACAGAGAAGGCAGTGAAGGAAGTGATGAAGCTGGATGATGAAATCTTCTCTAAGTTCTACAGACGTGTCGCTGAATTTCCACGCATGCCTACCAGGATCGAGCTCAATGAGGATTTTGACACCATCTTTGGTTCCCAGGGTCCCAAGTAAGAATAATCAAGCTCCAAATGGTGGCTGCGTATCACCCACACACGGCATACACCACTTATACATGCATATTCACAGGCTTTTCTCCCTTTCCAGGTTGACTTCGGCCATGGTGCAACATAAGCGGTCAGTGCGTCCGTCCAGGAACGTCCAGGCATCCCGAAACCCTCTGAAGATGCTGGCAGCCAGAAAGGACATCAGACACGAGTACACCGAGCAGAGGTTGAACGTGGCGCAGCTGGAGAGCAAGAGGATGAAGGCTGAGAAGAGTGAGCAGAAGCATGACGGTGTGTGTTTGCGAAAGAGACAACGTTTTATTGGTTAAACAGTACTAATTGGAACGCAGTTTCATATGACCCACTTCTGTAGCAGTGCGTACAGTAGGGGTTTAGTTACTTTAAAGTTTAATGAAGCTCTTGTGGTAATTTTCTACCCCCTGTAGGTTGATGTTTTTTTAAATAAATTGTGTGCTCATTCTCTTTCCAGTGAATAAAACCTCTGAGTACTCTGAGGCTGCTCGGGCAGGTTTGGCCAGTAAAGAAAACTTCAGCAGCGTGAGTCTGCGCAGCGTCAACATCACCGAGCAGATGTCCAACAACAGCGCTGTGCCGTACAAGAACCTCATGCTGATGCAGGTCAAAGGTAAAAAACCCTTTGGGCTGTATTGTGTGGTTGGTTTTATCTGTATGAAGTTCCTTCCCTGACGCTTTTACAGTGCTTTCAAAGTTAAGTTTGATTATAACCTAGTTTGAATTAAACTTGGACTTATGCCAGGGAACTGTCACTGATGTTGATTAATCATTTTCTTTTTTTAGGAAAATAGAGGTAGGAACAGACTACATTTACAATTTAAAGGTTTTGAAGTTTTGACTTGTTGCAGTTGCTAGGCAACCACTGGAGATTTCAAGAAATCTCTGCTCCCAGTCCAGAAATACTCGGGCACGTAACCTCCCATAAAACAACAAATAGATATTTTCACACTTTGTTTTTTCTACTGGTTACACAAACAAGATGTAATCAGTGAACTAGTGAATAGATTTTGTGAGATTCACACAGAGCTTGACTAGCCATTTGCCCCTGTTTCCAGTCTTTGTGCTAAGCTAAGCTAACTGGCTGCTGGCTTTGGCTTTACAAGGTACAGACATGAGAGTGGATCTTCTCATCTACATGTCCGACAAAAAGTGTGTTTCCCGAAAGAGTGTTGTTGTCGAAGTACTACTTTTAAAATGCTTAGTTCCCACAAACTAACTTTAACTGAAGGCTAGGACTCAACAAAGTAATACCTTTATTCTTTCCAGGTCGTCGCCACGTTCAGACCAGATTAGTGGAGCCGAGGGCATCATCACTTAACAGCGGCGACTGCTTCCTGTTGGTCACTTCAGATCACTGCATCGTCTGGATCGGAGAGTTCTCGAATGTCATCGAGAAGGCTAAGGTGAGCGCTCAACTCAACCCGCTGGGATCATTTGACTCGTTAAAGAGAAAATGGCAATTGTTGTTGGTTGTTTCAACACAATAGTGGAGCCGTAAATGTGTCACACTCACTTGTTTGAGAACTAATAACTTAACGGTAGAAATATAAAGCAATCAAATTCAGAAATCCTCAAATCCCCTCTGGCAGCAAGGAAGTGAAATGTAAGTTTGTACATTATAAGTGATTACAGACTGTGCCTTACTGTATACTCTACTGTAGGTTTGGACGTCAAGACTCAAGGCTAGGCTGTTGTAATATTGTCGTTTGAGTAAATTGATTCATTGATGATTCTGCCTCTCATTTCCATTTCCTGCCCCCACACACAGACAAACACACACACACACACACACACACACACACACACACACACTGATGCACGCTGGCACATATGCCCATCTGTGCTCCTCATCAAACAGATTTCTTTCAGGCTGCAGCTCTTCCATTTCCCCAAAGGATGTCTGTCTAGACACTTTGTAATAAACATTTGTTTGTTCTACTCCGCCTCCTCGTTCTGTTTACTGATTTTATTATGATTTTATTATTACATAATTTACATAAAAACCTTAACATGATTCAGCCAAATCTCTTCGCCTCTTCAGTGTGTGACTGAGTTTCTAGGTTGCACCTTTGCTCAGAATGTGTGTATAAATGTTAAGTAGAATATTTTAGAGGTCAGTTCATCAGTCCTAGATTTATCAAGAAAAGTTGAATTTGTTGTTTACATAAAAGTCAGCATGAGAGCATGACACAGCATGAGAGCATGACACATCCATACTATCTCTGCCATCTTTGTTTCTTGCCTGTAGGCAATAGATATGGCCACCTTCATCCAGACAAAGAAGGACATGGGCTGCAGGGCGAACGAGGTGCAGACCATCGAGGAAGGGGTCGACCCACAGGGTCCGGATACCCAGCAGTTTTGGACGATCCTCGGAGGACAGACTGCTTACCAACGTAAGACATGAGCCCCTAATATTCAGATTTGAAGAGAAAGGTAATAGATAATGCTCTCAAAATTGCGTGCAGTCCGTCCTGATCGTCTTAAAACGAGTATACCGTGTCACTTTCTGATGCAGACAGTTCAATCAGGAGAGAAAGTTAAATGAAGTAAATTGTTTAGTGTAAAAGATGATATGTGATAATTAAGTCTTGACAGAAAGTATTTGGTTCTTTGGTGGCTGATTGTTCCGCTGAGTCTGATGAAATGAAGTTGATCAATCAATCAAGACTGAGGAGGTGGAGGGGTACGCATAACAGAAGCATGAACGTACTGAAGACAGAGAGAGAAAGTCATATTTAAACAGGAAGCAGCAGCAGGATGATAGGCTAGATGTGATCAGCTGATGAGAACAGCCGGACAATGACAGCAAGGAAAGCATTAGTGAGTATTAGTGAGCAGCAAATAAACGGCAGGCTTGAGAATGCAAAAGGATAGACTCTCTGTCTGAACTTTCGCTATAGCTTTATTCATACTGATATGTCTAATTGTGCTTATAGCGGCGGGTCCACCAGAGGATGACGAGCAGTTTGAGAATGCCATTGTGGAAACTAACTGTATCTTCAGACTTCTGGATGACAAACTGGTTCCTGATGATGAGGAGTGGGGGAAAGTCCCTCGCAGCTCTCTGCTGGCATCCAAGGAGGTCAGTGTTTTGAACCTGGATTAGATAAATCAAATGATATACTACAAGCAGGAGTGATGCCTTTAATCTGGCACTGCTCATTTGTCCTTTGACTAACTGTGAACTAACTGTTTTTCTGTTGGCAGCAGTATGTAACTTTACATCATACTATAATATAATTAGGTTGAAGAGCATCTGATGCTAAACTTCTCCTTTAAACTCTGAATATCAATATTTATAACATTTCAGTGTTTTTAAGATGGAGCTCTGTGCTTCAAGCTGGTTTTAATTTGTTGCTTAGCAACAGCAGGTGCCACTGCAAGCACCTCCTTCATCCATCTGTGCACTGCTGCTGCTGAAAAATAAATAGTCTCAAGGACCAACATCAAGGGGTGCACTGCAGTTACATTGCGTATTTTGCATATACATGATGGAGCATCTTTCAGTCTTACGGCATAAAAAACACTCAACTATGTTTTCACATTGTTATTGTGCAGGTGTTGGTGTTTGACTTTGGAAGTGAGGTGTATGTGTGGCACGGTAAAGAGGTGAATCTGGCCCAGAGGAAAGTGGCCTTCCAGCTCGCCAAACACCTATGGAACGGGACATTTGACTACACTTGCTGTGACGTCAACCCGCTAGACCCCGGAGGCTGCAACAAACTCATTCCCAGGTGGGAGTCACACACTTGTTTTGATGACATTTTACTGACTTTCAGTCACCCTCTAAATGCTTACTCTAGCCGTACAGGGATAGGCCAGATTTTTTAAGTGGGGTTGTATGAGTTACTTATCAGTAGTCGGTGTATTTCCCTTAGGACATCACCGTTTTGGAGAAGAAAACAGGAGTACTGACATAGAAGCTAAGCCATGTACTGCTGCGGAGGGGGGCAGCGGCAAAACAGATTTAGCCACCTGAAAAATCCATTTCAGTTTGAATGTATGCTATATTTAGAACATTTTCACCACTTTACCTCCTCCAGTTGCCTCAGAAGTTTTCCCTCTCTCTCTTCTGCTCATTCAGTCTCACTCTGGAAAAGTTCTTCTTCTGTACACAGTGAAAATATTCTAAATATAGTGCACACTTAAACTGATATTGATGTTTTTTTTTTATGTGGGCCTTCTTTTTGCTGGCATGCTAACACACTGACTATGGATGAGGACCTCATACAACCCCACTTCTAAAAAGCCTGACTACCCCTTGAACCTAGCCCAAATATCAAACGTAACCCTGAAAGCAAGTCTTAACCCATGAGCAATTGGTTGTCTCACTTGGACTAACTTTTTGACCCCACAATGGGACTGTGTGAATGACTATTACACACACATAAACACATTTGTATTTCTATACTTTGTCAGGATCCTCGTTACTATAAAACATTCCCTTAACATTGTTGACATCTGTGTGTGTGTGTGTGTGTTCATTGACAGGAAGGGCCAGGGCCGTCCTGATTGGGCGATATTTGGCAGGCTGACAGAGCACAACGAGACGATCTTGTTCAAAGAGAAGTTCGTGGACTGGACTGAAGCAAAGTTGCCAACACCAAAGGAAGGCGGCGAGCTCGTCCCCGAGCAGAAGGTGAAGATCAAACACTTGTTACATAGGATAATTCATTACTCACACAGGTCACACACACATCAGAGAGTCTTCATGTGTTTTCTCCATCTCCCCATCTGTTTATTTATTGGACTGTGGATCAGACTCAATCTCAGTAAATGTTGCCAGGGACATTTTGTTGCGCACTGGGACCGAAACAAGAATAAAAGCACACGCCTTTGAGTGGATGCTGTACAAAGCATCAGAGAGAAGAATGAGTCCATGTGTTACCACTGACAAATGAAATGGCACTGTAGGAGGAGTGGCTTATTCAACCTGTTGGATCAGGCTGTAATTATCTCTTCTTAAAATGCACTTTCATTATAAATCCTATCTTTAATCTTTGTCCCTTTACTCTTTCAGGAGGCTCCGAGGCGTGAGTGCCAGCCTTACGACGCCACCCTAATGCTGCCCGTCCTCGAGTCCTCCATTTCCACCATCTTGGACGGGGTAAGTGTCGGACGCGGCCACGGCCCAGTGGAGACCGAGGACCACATGAGGACTCAGGAGATCAGCACGGCGTCAGTGGATGTCTGGCACATCCTGGAGTTCGACTACAGCCGTCTGCCACGCCAGAGCATCGGCCAGTTCCACGAGGGAGACGCCTACGTGGTCAAGTGGAAGTACATGGTCAACACCTCAGGTCAGTCACTGTGGACTCCAACACCTGTGTTTATTGGTAGATGCAAATTAAGACCTCTATTGTAAGGAGATAAGATGCATTAGGATCAACTTTACAGTAAATTGTTTTGAGTAGACATTTTAAGATGATAAAAATGTATCTGTTTCAGAGCGTGATAACAATGTATTACTTAAATTAAAAAACTTTATATTTTAAAGGAGTCTTCACTAAATCAAAAGCTTTACTTTATCACAGATAGCAGGTGGTTGCCACATGTGGACGATCCAAGAGAGTCAAGAACAAGTTAATGACAGCGATGTAAACTCAGTTGGATTTGAAATAATTTTTTCTATCTAAATGTAATAATACTCATTGTACCAAATCAGCCCCTTATCACTGCAGTAATAACAAAAAGTATATCACCCTGGTAAACTAGTCAATGTCTACTTCCGCCTTGAAGTGAGCTGCACCATTAGTTTTGATTGTGTTCATTAAATTCAGTTTAAAAAAACGCCCCAAATGCCAAACGTATAAATTATTCACATAGCACATTTGTTATTTTTTTCTTTTTTCTCTTCTATGTGTGTCCCAGTTGGTCGTAGGCAGAACCCCGAGGTGAGGAGTAGCGGTCCAGGGAAGGAGAAATGCTGCTACTTCTTCTGGCAGGGTCGACACTCCACCGTCAGCGAGAAAGGAACATCAGCGCTGATGACAGTGGAGCTGGACGAGGAAAGAGGGGCGCAGGTACAGGAGAGAGTCAACAGGGGACCATTCACTGTTTGAGTGATGTGACTTATCTGACATGTTCACTCTTGCACAGCAGACTCCCTGTACAACCCAATCACTCTCATATTAATCGAGGGAAACACCTTATTTTTTATCTAAATACTGATTTTGTAGCATCTTAAGTTAATGAGGATTTCCAGATGTTTTTTAATGCTGGTTTCTTGCGGTAGATTCTCCAGATGCCTACGAGCATCCTTCTACATGTAGTCAGTGAAGTAGTGTTACGTTTGCATTAGCTTCATTACTGGTTTCCCGTGTCTGTGTTACAGGTGCAGGTGCAGCAAGGGAAGGAACCTCCATGTTTCCTGCAGTGCTTCAACGGAGGAATGATCGTCCACGCCGGCAAGAGGGAGGAGGAGGAGGAGAACACTCAGAGTAAACATTTTATTCTATTTATTTATCTAACGCTATTCCTGATTCATCACATTTCTCTCTACACGGCGCAGTGGTTGTTCAGTTAATGATGCAAAGTATTAACTATTATACCAGGAAA
This sequence comes from Echiichthys vipera, assembly GCF_963691815.1. NCBI lineage: Eukaryota > Metazoa > Chordata > Actinopteri > Perciformes > Trachinidae > Echiichthys > Echiichthys vipera. The sequence goes on along the minus strand of NC_139840.1, from coordinate 6,222,838 downwards.
ATATTTTTTTTTAAACAGAATAGGTTCCACAAATGTTTGCTTTTGTATGCCAACAGTATTTTTCATGCATATGCTTTGAATTTAGGCAGCAGTTTAAAACTAAAGACTTTATAAAACATCAACTGCTGAAGTTTCTTATCTTGTAAACTTTAGCAATAATTCAGCTCTTGAGTCTGCGCTTATTTGGCATTTTCTTGATAATTAAAATAAAGAGATTTGTAAATTATTTTAAGTCTTACTGCTATGAAAGCGTATGTTATGTTATGTTATGTGTTGTTATTAATATGGAGTATCTGAGCGATAAATTCAACTGCTCGTGTGTCTCCAGGTGAGTGGCGTCTGTACTGTGTGCGGGGTGAGGTGTCGGTGGAGGGCCACCTGCTGGAAGTGGCGTGTCACTCCAGCAGTCTGCGCTCCAGAGCCTCCATGATCCTGCTCAACATCAACAAGGCCATCATCTACCTGTGGCACGGCTGCAAGACGCAGTTACACACGCGCAGTGTGGGAAACACGGCCGCACTCAAGATCAAAGAACAGTGAGTTTTTATAAAGGACATTTTAGGATGGCTATAGAGACACTATTTAATAAATCAACAAATATTGAAATGATTCACACTGTGTTGGGTGCTGTGGGGTCTTTGGTTGCCATGTAACATGAATTCCCTCCTGTTTCTCTCAGGTGTCCTCTGGAGGCAGGTCTCCACAGCAGCAGTAAGGTGACCATCCACGAGTGTGATGAGGGGGTGGAGCCGCCGGGCTTCTGGGAGGCACTGGGAGGGAAAGACAGGAAGGCCTACGACTGTATGCTGCAAGGTACGGTCGTTACCCATGTACTTTGGTTACTTAATGATATGCACTTGTACATTTACTCTAACCGAAGATACAGCTTGTAATTCATTTGATAAAGATCTGAGGGATCATATTTTATGGCACTTAAAATTGGCCAGATAAAGTGATGGCAGTCAAATGTCCACCTATTGAAAGGCCTCTAGTATGAATGGATACTGGTGTCAATAGTACACTGCACACATGGCACCATTATGAAAAGACTCAAATCTATTCTTGTTCGATGTTGTGTTAAACAGCAGGACAAAAACTTCGCCCCAAAACAATATTTTATAAAGATAACAAAATTGATTATTTATGACAATGTGTGATGGACAAATGAACAAGGCCTAGACAAACAAATCTAATGTCTTGAGGTGTAACAGACACAGCTCTGAACCTCGGTGCTACACTGTCAGGCGAAACCTAAATGATTGATTTATGTTGTCACACGTTGGTTTCTGACTTCCTCCCTCAGATCCAGGTAAATTCAACTTCACCCCGCGGCTTTTCCAGCTGGGCAGCACATCTGGAGAGTTTGTGGCGAGTGAGTTCTTCCACCCGTCCAGAGCTCCAGACCTGGTCAGCTCACTGCCCTTCCTGCAGGAAGACCTGTACAACGCACCACAACAACCTGGTTAGGCCTGGACACAAACTCATTGCAATGAATACACCACAATAAAGTGAGGTGTGTGCATGTGTTACACTGGCATATATCGTACCGTGACATAATCATTCCTCTCCTTGACAGCCTTGTTCCTGGTGGATAACTTCCATGAGGTTTACCTGTGGCAGGGCTGGTGGCCTCAGGACAGCGAGTGCACCGGCTCGGCTCGCATCCGCTGGGATGCAGACAGAAAGTGTGCGATGGAGACGGTGCTGCAGTACTGCAAAGGTAAGAATAATGACAGGTAATGGTTCTGGGAGGTAAGAAATCAGTTTGACGTAATTCAAACTAATTTTTCAGGAAAAGAAACAGATTTTGGCACAATGGAGACAAAACAGTCAAAGAGAGACCTGGATATTTTTAGAAGTTGTTATTGAAGTGAATGCATTTTAATCAAACAGCTGAATTGGACATAGGACTTTAGATAATCTCAACTGTGGTGCAAATTTTAGTCTTTTTATCGATCGCTTTCACGACTTGAGGTCAGAATTCTCGTGGTGATTTTCTCCTTCAGAGAAGAATGAGAAGAAGCCTCAGAAGTCGTATCTGATTCACGCCGGGCTGGAGCCGCTCACCTTCACCAACATGTTTCCCAGCTGGGAGCACAGAGAGGACGTGGCTGAGATCACCGAGAGGGTCAGCAACACACACACACACACACACACACGCACGCACACACACACACACACACTGTTGATTGTGCATATTGTTGAATTACAGAAGCTAAACTTTGATTTGTATCATATAATCATGATGTCAGTAGACAGTCAAGAGGGTTTTCAATCAGACACGTCTATTATTACACCGTATATATACAACCACAGCTTCTACCTTTACCTATAATATTCACACACATTCTTATAACCTAATTGTCCAAACAGCTGGTGTCATTAGAAAATGACTTTACGCCGTGTCCTCTGTTCTGGCTGCAGGAGGCGGAGGTGTGTAACCAGATCATCCTGGTGGAGGACGTGTTGGCCCGGCTCTGTCAGAACATCTTCCCTCTGGCTCAGCTGCAGGCCCGGCCGCTCCCGGAGGGAGTCGACCCGCTCCGCCTGGAGATCTACCTGTCCGACCAGGACTTTGAGGTCAGTAAACAAAGCTGCTGCAAAAAAACGGATTATTTTAAATAATACTTAGAGTTTAAAAAAAAAAAACCTTGATTAGAGAGGCTGTTTGGCGCCCTTTTTAGGACATTTTGGTCAATCAAAGAGCCAATTTAAAAAGATGCACATGCATAAAACTGAGTTCCTCACCAAAGGAATATTACATTTTGTTTTGCAGTAAATACTTTAGCTGACAGAGCGTTTGTTTTATTATTTAAGACAAATTAGATTAAGAGGTTTGTGATTCAAGGGTAAAGAGTTTTAGTTTTATTATAGGAAGAATCCACTGCAGGACATTTAAAACTCTGACTGGTGATGGTTTATTACTCAGTGGCATATTTCATAGATAACTGACAAAGCAATATATAATGCTGCATCCAGATATTTCCGGAAGCTGCTCCAACACCACTGTAGGCAATCCATCGTCAGTCAGTCAGAGGCAGAGATACACGACGACTGAGAACTGTACATCAAGAGCAGTACATGGCAAACAGTCATCCCAAAATAATAAGTTCCTCATGTTGAAAGTGATCATAGTTTACATATGAAATAGTGAGACTCTTCAAAGGTGAGTTTTTCCTCTAAAGCTGCAGCTCCTCATTCATAACATCCATCCTAACTCCATCTAACTCTCACTTCACAGAGCAAGTTGTAGGTGGATTCAGGTAAGAAGAGCCACTCGTGTGATTCCTCACATTTCAGGCGACCCGTCCTTCTTTCCAGCACGTCAGCACTGCGTCTTTCTTTCTTTCTTTCTTTCTGTCTGTGGGTTTAAAACACTGTTTCACTCCTGTCTCTGAAGTGTGGGCTGGTGAGGAGGAAAGTTTACACTTGGCTGCACAATTCTGTCTAAAGAACGATCATCCTGATTACTCTGTTGGACATTTGACTTTCTCCAGTCATTCATATCAGCTGCAGTCACAGAGGATTTAGCGTCCACAGCTTCTTCGCACAGCACATAACAAACATCAAATGACACATGACCAAAGCTTAGATCCCGTTCCTGCTTGGAAAAAACAGATGAAATATTAAGAATGATCAAATTAGAAACAGATACAGTGTTTAAATATTACAACCACTATTTATTTATTTGTGTTAAGACCTGACTATTTGACTCTATTCATCATTTTGATAGAAAATGAATCAGCATCTGTTTTGATAGTCAATTTGTTTTCATTCATCAGGCAGTAACATCAAATATTATTTGGCCCGAGCTTCTCCAATGTGAGCTTTGCTGCTTTTCTCTGTTTGTATCATTTTATTGACATATTTGACGCAGACTTTCTGAAGACTTCACATCTGTGAAATTAGACTTTTACAGACAAAATGAGTACTTGATCAGTAGGTAGATATTTGTGGCTATAGTGAGTCAAAAACGTGTCTTTGTTACATCATGTTCAGTTACTAGGAGATGTTTTATTATGCCTCTGTGCTGGCGATAGCCGGGGCTGGAGACATGGGCCCTCATTTATCAAACGAACGTACTGCAGAAAAACGTGCGTACGACCATTTCCTGGCAAACCTGACGAGGCCTCCGGACCAGGAATATTTAAGGGCGTAACATGTTAATGACGATCGAAGTCAGCCGCCGCATTTATCAAGGCCCGCTTATTCCTACGGGTACAAAATGTCAAAGGTCGACTTCACTGTGACATCATAATGTTTCTGTCCATTATTCAACACCATAAATCAGCAACAGAAGGGGAGACATTTGGTCTGATACTGAGTTGGTGCAATAATATTCAAACTGTGTTGATTGCAAAGATCTGAATAGGGTGTAAATCATCCACGTTTCACCAAAAAATACACTTAAATCCTTTCCGTTAAATTCCTTCAAAGTCTTCACTACATACAGTATATTATGTAAGTCTGGACAGACCTGTATGTACGCTGACTGCTTGGCAGAGTTTCTTTAATTCTAGTTATCTAGTATTTTTTTTAGCAGAAATGGGCCCTTAATATTGGACTGGGGTTGAGCAGTTTAACACACTTCCTAATATGAACAAATGAGATTGTAAATGAGGTGTTTAAACATGTTTGTCCAATTTGTGATATTGTGATGATCAAGACATTTAATTGTGCAGCCATTGGTCCTCTCCAAGACCTACGACTACACCTTACTCCTGTAAACCTCTTTGCTACTGCTTCGCTTTCTCTTCACACTCACACACACACACACACACACACACACACACACACACCTGAGACTTTCCTTTTTGTTCAAATAGATGCACTTATGATTCACCATCAGCAACACTGCAGTCTGACTCACCACCTGTCTGTGGAGCACAAAATAGAGGCATGAAAACACTGAAACAACTAAACTTCCCTTGTGAGATAGAATTGGTTTGCTGAGGTTTTGGTCGACAGTAACAACAGAGAGAGAGTCGGATACATTATGAACATGACGCCAGTGAGTGGGCTATCTTATATTGACCGGACAGCAGAAACTGTGAATTAACAGATGTAAATGTCAAAAATGTGTACCAGAAAAGTCACATTGCTTTATTTTATGAACTTAGTTATGAACGTAGACTCTGAAACTACATTTAAGCAATGGTGTCTAACTGTTGGAGGACTAAGAAAGCACATTTACTTTATGTGACACGTTTCAGCCCTGAGACCTTCATCACCAGGTGATATTTCGTGGTGCTTTTACAGTCAGTTTTTGGATCCAACATGCCCAGTAATAAGACTTTCTGGTGCTGAATCGAGAAACACTCAGACATGTTTTAAAGGCTGTTTAACATAAAAATCCTCACTTGAAATAAGTAAACAAGATTAACTGCAATTTGGAAACGATTACAGCTTCTCTGAGGTGAAGGACACATCTCTACAAATCTAAAAAATGCATTTTTGTGTCATTTTGTTCTTAAATAGTGTCTTACAGTGACCAATGGCTGGCGTCTCCGCGGCTACTGACAGTTAAAACATCAATACCTCCCCCTGAAACAGCGTTTAAATCCAATTCCCTGTGTCGTCATATTTCTGATAATTATCACGTGTCTCTCTTTTGAATTGCAGAAAGCTTTGGAAATGAAGAGAGAGGAATATGAAGGTTTACCAGGGTGGAAGCAAGTGAACGTGAAGAAGGCCAAAGGACTGTTTTAAGGACGTTTTTAAGTCGAAGATCGGAAGCGGATAAAGAAGTAGACAGTTGAGATGGAGACACAGGAAATGTCACATGAACCTGTTTTTGTGGAAACACGCGAGGACATTGGGATAGAAGGTATCTGAAACCGAAGGAAAGGTACATGAAGGATTTGACTGGAGATGCACTCGCCTTGCTTATAGTCATGTTTTACCTTTCAACTTTGTCATTACATAACAAAATGAAATTCAAACAGGTTCAGAAAAGGTAACAACAACCTTGGCTTCGCTTCATACATGGTGTTTGTGTGCATTCGGAGTTTCCTCCAAACACTGAAGTCTAACACTAAAGTTGCTCCCGGACCTCCGAGTGAAAAATGCGCACACGAGGACGCTTGGAGTGCCACGCTGTGGTTGTGTATGTATGCGCGTGTGATTGTATATAATGTTGGTGTGTAACGTTCATTTGTGTAAATGTGCGCGTATCTCTGTAAAAATGTCAGATGTTGTGAGGAAAGTCGTCTCTTATCTGTCTACAGTGTCTGGATGCTGTCAGGCCACGTAGGGAACTCGTGTCGCTCCACCGCGTCGAACTGCCGAAGTGACTCTCGACTCACTGAGGCGCAAGAGTTGTAATTTTAAAGGTTTGGCTTGTACGAGAAAAGAGAAACAGCAGCTCTGAATGTATAGTGCCTTGCTTTTTGTGTACAGTTTATATACAGAAATTCTAGTCTGCATTTTTAAAGACTTCCTTTGTGATATAAGACATAGTGAATTAAATCACAACAATGCTCCAATCAAACCTCGTGTCATTCTGTGTCTCCTGATTCCTACATGACGCTTCCTGCTGCTAGTATCACTGTTACTCATATATACTATCACTAGTTTAATAAACTATAACATTTGTAACCATAAAAACACCATCAGTGGTGTGTCTCGCTGTATCGTAGCTGCTATTGCCGCTACTCATCATTGATCACGTTTGCCACCATAATTATTATCATTGTCATATTCTGTCACCTCAGCTGTGCTTGTTTCTACTATTCTGTTGCATTAACTGTCTTAACATATGAGTCATATTCACATTACTATAGATATTTTTATAGTTACTGTTGCTTGCATCTCTGGAAGTGTGTCTCTCTCTGTCCATCTGTGTGTCTTTTCTCTCTCTCTCTCTCCTTCTCTTCCTCTCTCCGGTGCAGACAGATGTGCGTCCTCCACAGAGCTGGGTCTGTCTGACGTTCCTGTCTGTTATAGGGAAGGTTTTCGTTGCCACCGTACTCTACGGGGGAATTGTTGGGTCTATGTTTATCATAAATAAGTCATAGAGTGTGCTCTTCACCTACTCTGTAAAGTGTCCTGAGATAACTTTTGTTATGATTCGACACTATAAATAAAATTGAATTGAATTGAATTCTAACACTTATATTTTCAACAATATTATTATCTGTTCTAGGTCATTGGAGCACTGAGCAATCCGTTAAAACATTTCAATAACAATGACAACAAGACTAAACAGACAGCATTTGTATTGGGATGTTAGGTTTCTTGAATTGCCTCAACTGAATATGAAGAAATACTTAATGAACTCCCACAGGACCCCCACGATGCCATCAGGGATGAGCAGTTGCAGATGATGGATGGATGAACTCAATGAACCTATGTTAAATGTCGAAGCAATTAGTTTGTTCTTCTTAAAAGATTCAAATTTGTCTCAAATATCTTGTTTTGGCCCGCCCACAATCACAGTTGTCAACAGTTTTCACACTAACCACTTGCATTTGACGTTGATGATTAAAACTGATGGTTATTTCAGTGTAATGCTCAAAAACAACTGTTCTGTTCACTCTATGACTTGCAGTTTTCCTCGAGTGCTAAAACAATGTATGTTTATCCCTACTTCTCTTTGTTCACCAAGGCACAGACAATATTTAGCCTGCTCTCAGGAGCCTGTCATTGCTCCCTTTTACCACCAGGTGGTGATGTACAGTAAGGCCCCTACATGCCATGTGTCACTGGTGCTCAACACAGTACAGGGGGAACACTGTTAGGAGAATCAAGAGGTTAAGATCACTCAACTTATTCCTGTGCTTTGGTCACACTGCAGGTAGATATATTATTATTATTGTTATTATTATTATTATATATTTTATTTGTCCTTTTTAAATCCACTCTTAATGCTGAACTCCAGAGACCCACACGAGGTCTGTTGTGGAATTTGACCTACATCCATGTCCGCCACTTATATAACCACCTTACCTTTGGACCATCAGTAAAACAGGCCGTGAGATGAGGAGACCGAGAGGCAGCCGAGCCGACCACACGCACCTGCGCCCGGGCGAACATCAGCACCCGACACCGCGAAGGTAGGCGACATGTTGGCTGTTTCTGAAGCATCGCGAGGATGGATGTAGTTAGTACGGAAAAAATCACAGAAGCAGACTCACAGTGCTGGTTCCTACAGGTGCGTTATAAGGAGGCGCAGCGGAGCAGGGGGAACCTGTATAAGTAAATATTAGAAAGTGACGTGCGCTTAACCAAGAGGCTGTTATTGGAGATACAATACAAACGTAATTGTTTACTTAATTAACTTTTTTTATTGTGCAAATGAGTATTCGTGTGTCTTAATTAATGTGGCATGTTTCTTCTTGTATCTCTACAGCGCATTTACATGGGCATTAATATCCCGTTTATGAGCCTTATCTCGGTTATGATCATATGACGTCATACTGAGACATTAGACATTAGTCTTTTACACGTGTTAGAGTTTAAATCAAATTACACAAAAACAGTGAAAAAACAAAAATAATTCCGGTCCTACAGGGATTAAACACGAGCTACTGTATTAACAAGATTAGAGGGAAAGCACTGTGCACTTTCGTCCACTTTCTCTCTCTTCAGGCACACACACACACACACACACACACACACACACACACACACACACACACACACACACACACACACACACACACTAACACACACACACACACACACACACACACACACACACACACATACACACACTTGGAACATGCAGTGCAATGCTGCATCTAGTTGATGTGTTTAGATAATGGATCTCTGTGGCACAGAATAAACAGGTCTGCATACATAGACAATATTCAGCCGGCTCTCAGGAGCCTGTTTTTAGTCCCTTTTGCCACAAGAGGGCAATGTACAATAAGCCCCAACATGCCATGTATCACTGGTGATAAGCAGGAAACTGTCAGAAGATCTGGAAAACTACTCACGTCTATTTAGGAGATCACTGATCTTATGCATGTGCTTTACTCACACTACACCCGGATATGATTTTCTTATTCAGTCCACTCAACTCCAGATATCAATGCAAGGTCTTGATTGTTGCCCTGTGGAATTTGACCTCAACTTATGTAATGTCCAGCAATACAAACAATACATTCATACATAGGCCTACTAAGCGACAAGAAACCAGATGTCGACACACCTTCCACAGTCCACAGATGCCCAACTGATGGCTTTCACATATTTTTAACTATTTCAAAAGAATGTTTACCCCTCTGATGTTTTTCCACTGAGTAGGAATATCACAGGAAAAGGGATGTCAATGCATGGCCTCCATCACAGTAGTGGTCAGTAGCAAACAAGGATGTTGGAGCTATTTTGGGTGGTGCTGAAAATATTATGAGAGGGGTCTCCATGACATAGGCCTGTTACTTTTAGATTTACTGTTTTAGTGTGCTTGCAAAACCTCTCAGGGCGCACTCACACTGTCCTTCTGGCCGGACAAGTACCCTAAAGCCCGGGTCGCTGTGCGGAAGGACAGTGTGAGTACGCCCTCAGAGATGGTTTTATGTAAATCAGGGCTCCAGACTGTGACATCGCATTTGGGAGTGTTCGACTGAATGACTTCTTCAACAGGTTTAACCAGCCCTTGTCCCCCCCACCCCCACCCTCACTGCAGCCATCTCTCCTTCTTCCCTCTACACACCTCCACCCCCGACACCACAATATATATTTTGTTAACATGTTGATTAACGGTGTGTGCCTCTTAAATGTCTGGTTGCGCCCCTGAAATTTTCAGTTAGGGGCCTCAGTGCTCCTAGTGAAAAACGTTAGGCTGGATCCCTGTACAAAAAGATGAATTCATCCATTCATTAATTTAGCCCATAAAACGTCCTTGTGGCAAATGCACTACTTGTTATTCTGTTATACTTGTACCCTGTCTATGATAATGTAGCAAACTGATACTGTAGGGAAATTCTAACTGTACAATAATATGCTGAAAATATTGTTTTTCCAACATCGAAAGTATTTATGGGCTGCTCTTTAAAATAGAATAAAATACTATATAAAGCTACATGCAATGGTCACAGGTAGGCCACTACAAACAAGGTCATAAAGGCTCACGAGATTAAAAAGTTGGGAACCACTGGTTCAATTTTAAATGATGATGATTATATTTCACAAGCTTTTCACAAGCCTAATAATAATATGATAAATTAATAAATATGTTTCAGAAGAGATGGCCTCCCAAGTCAGACTGAGGCTGCTGCCGAGAGCCAGATGCATGTTTGATGAGCCCGTTCAGGTGAAGGTGGCCGGCCTGAGGTCCAGACAGGTGGTCACCATGAGAGCCAGATCAACTGATGAGAAGGGAGCTGTATTCAGCTCCTCGGCCACCTACAAGGCTGATGAAAGCGGTGAGATCGACCTGGAGAGAGACCCCTCACTCAGCGGGAGCTACATCGGGGTTGAACCCATGGGTCTGCTGTGGTCCATGAGGGCAGACACCTTGCACAAAAGGTTTCACAAAACAAAATCACTAAATCCCAACCTGGTGAAGTTCTCTGTGCATGTTGAGGAGGGGGAAGGCAGGATTCTGGCAGAGGCGACCAATGAGAGGCTTCTGATTGGTGATGGGGTCAGCCGAGTCCCCATCAAAGAGGGGAATATCCGTGGAGTCCTGTTCACTCCCCCAGGTTGGTCTATGTCTCTGCGACGCTTTAGGTCATTCTGGATTTTTTTTGCCCCAAACTTGTCATCATAAGCATCAAGTGGACCTATCTGTAAATGGTACCCATAGGACCATTTTAATTTGGTTATCTTGAGGTCAGAGGTTAATGAATCCCTTTGAAAATGGCCAAGCCAGTCTCTCCCTCGCCAGCATTTAGCCCAACTGTCGAGTGTTATTCAGCCCCTTTTCAGACAAGCTAACACAAGGTGGTTAGTACCAATGGATTCTTTAAATCATTACATTTTTTTACGATACCAATATATGCACTCTAACTTGAAGCTACGCAAGGCATGGAAAACCTTTGGCAAAAATATCACGGCTATAAAATATCACGGTATTGCGGTATTGCAATTACAGCAATATTTCTGAAATGTCTGGATAAAAAAAATCACTACAATGACTACTCCTATCAATGATATTAAATAATGCTGCAATATATCTAATATTTTTTCAATGTTGATGCACACATACACATATGGACAGAGAGTGAGTGAGTGAGTGAGTGAGTGAGTGTGTGTGTATTCGCTGTACAACACAATGATGATTGTGATACTGTACCCTGCACACTGGCAGGCAGGAGGATTCCTGACCTGCACTTTCTGTCCTTGACGACTCATACAAAAACAGCTCATACAGCAGATTACCTTTTTTAAACCATGGTATACCTTGAATCCAGTAACAAGGCCCAATGCCTAAGCTAGACCCTGTCACAGCCTCTTAAGACGACCCCACGGGTCCCTGACTGGGGTGGCACCTGGGGTGGCCAATCAGATTTCAGGGCCCAGGCCACCCCTAGAAACACCCTTATTTGACCCATCCACCACGATGTTTGACAGTGTTAAAATGTGTGAATACATGGTAGTGTAGACTCTTTACTCAATTCTTCTTTTGGTTTTAGTAGAATTTCCATCATTTGGATACCATCATTTTGTGTTCTCATGTGTCTTTTGATCCAGGAGAAGGTCCGTTCCCTGCTGTGTTGGATCTTTACACTTTTGGTGGCGGTTTGTCGGAGAAAAGGGCCTCTCTGCTGGCCAACCGTGGATTTGTGGTTCTGACTGTAGCTCTGTATGGTCATGATGACATGGCAAGGAGCATCAAAGAGGTCCATTTGGATTATTTTGAAGAAGCAGTGGAGTTTTTAAAAAAACAAGATAAGGTGAGTTGCTTGAACAGTACAGTTCCAATCTCTTGACAATCTTGATTTTTTTTTTTTTGCCAGTGTCGTCTTTAAAACCATCACTAGGGGTGCTAATGTTAGTAAGTTCTGCACTTAGAGGCTAAAATGTTTAGCTCGAACAGAGCCAATTGTGGCATCACAAGCAATAGTGAAAAGCAGCTAACAGTGTGCATATAATTCCACAGGTGGGCAGCAAAAGCGTTGGTTTAATAACCCTTTCAAAAAGTGGAGATGTTGGACTATCATTAGCCTCCTACCTGCCGGATGTTGGGGCCACAGTGTGGATCAACGGCTGCTGTGCCAATACACTTTTACCCCTCCACTATAAGAAGAGACAAATCCTCCCTGGGTTAATGGTTGACATCAGCAAGATGATTCCCACTGAGTCAGGAGCCTTAATTGCCAAGTATGGTATGCATGATCCACTGGCAGAGGAGAACAAGGCCACCCTCGTCCCCATTGAACAAGCCAAGGGACGCTTCCTTTTTGTGGCTTCAGAGGACGACCTCAACTGGGACAGCAAGACTTATATGGATGTGATGGTGAAGAGACTGCAGCATCATGGGAAGGACAACTTTGAGAGTGTGTGTTACTCGAGAGCGGGACATTACCTAGAGCCACCTTATGGACCCTACTGCCCCTCCAGTTTTCATGGGGTGGTGGGGAAGCCAGTTCTGTGGGGGGGTGAGGCCAAGTCCCATGCACTAGCTGAAGTCCTCCTGTGGAAGAAGATCCAGGAGTTCTTCAGAACTCACCTGAGCTGTGATGCTACACAGACTAAAGCCAAGTTATAGATACAATTATCATGCTATAGAAGACATACGAGCTGATACATCACCAGCAGTGGTGGAAGAAGCATCCAGATCATTTACCTAAGTAAAAGTACCTTACTACAACCTTGCATTGAAAATACTACTTCAGTGAAAGTATGGAAGAATAATTCCCTGAATAGGGAAAGGATCTGTCTCGGCACGTGTCTCATCGTTTAAAACAATTGACTGTAAGCCCATTCTGCAGTGACAAAACCTCTCATCAGCAGAAAGAATAAAAAGACTAGACTTGCCTTTGCTGAGGAGAATGTTGTGTGGACAGAGGAGAATTGGTCCAGAGTTCACTTCAGTGATGAGAGGACGTTCAGTTTATATGGGTCTGATGTGCAACATTATGTTTGGTGTAGGACTGGGGAAAGACTGAACCCAAAGTGTGTAAAGAAGTCAGTTAAATTTGGAGGTGGAAGTGTCATGGTTTGGGGGATGTTTTCTGCAGCAGGAGTTGGGCCTCTTGTACAGCTACATGGCAGGGTGAATGCAAATGTTTATGTGAACCTCCTTTGGCAATATTCAATATATTTGGCAATTTCTCAACTGCAATAATTAGCCCACAATTTTCATGCAAGACAATGCCTCGTTCACACTGCAAAACGGGTTATGCAGTTTCTAGAAGAAATGGCCAGCCCAGAGTCCAAATAGCTAGACTACTGTGCAAAAGTTTTAGGCTACTGAGGTGAGGTTGTGTGAGACAGTTTAATGTCACAGGTCATACACCATGGCAAGAGTGAACACAGCAGGATACAGTGTAGTTATACTGCATCAGCAAAGTCCCTCCAAACACAGATTTCAAAGCAGGCTGGGTTTTCAAGATGTGCTGCTCAAACCTTTTTGAGTAATGTTGAGGATCGTAGACGCAGTGATCGGCCAAGGAAACGTATTGCAGCAGATTAAAGACACATCAAGCTTAGTTCCCTTCAAAATTGGAATATGTCCAGCAGTGCCATCAGCTCAGAACTGGCAGAAACCAGTGGGACCCAGGTACATCCATCTACTGCCCTGAGGAGTCTGGACAGAAAAGAAGAACAAGAAGTCCTGGAAGTGATGGTATGGCCCCCACAGAGCCCGGATCTCAACATCATCCAGTCTGTCTGGGATTACATGAAGAGACGGAAGGATTGAGAAAGCCTACATTCACAGAAGATCTGTGGTTCATTCTCCAAGATGTTTGGAACAACCTACCAGCCGAGTTCCTTCAAAAACTGTGTGCAAGTGAACCTAGAAGAATTGATGCTGTTTTAGAGGCTTTTAGTTGCTCAAAGAACAAGGGCACTGTTCATCCGTACTGTGCCCCGTGCTTTAGGAAGAACTAATCAAAGGGCAAAATGCTCTTACAAATCACGAACGAGGGACATACACTTGTTGATAATTAATAGATGTGGTGTTATTATGTCATATTAGTATTGCTGAACTCACCTTTAGCATATACAACATTCATTACAAATGTGACTTTTAGTTAAATCGATGTGTTTACACTTTACCAGGGGAAACTGACTCACCTCAGTTGCTCCACTCTTCGCCGGGGTGCAGAGCCACTGTTTGTGAGCCAAACTGTGAACGCCACTCTGCACTTTTGATTCAGGGTAACCAGCATGCACTATAAACACTTTCAGTCTGTCTGTGTATATTGTATCTGTCCCTATCATATACCATAATTACATTAATTAATGAATATCAGCAGAAGTTGGTCTCTCTACATTTGTTTTGTCCCACACTCCTTATATGGTGTTATTAGTTGCCTGAATTGTCACATGAAGGAGCTTTTCCTCTGGAGCCTGTCAATCATCACTGTGGCCACTAGATAGCAGTGTTAGCCTTTCTAACTGTGCACCATGTATGAGCTGATACTGCTGTTGTTACAGGAATACATTGGGGGTTCATACTGCAGCTGATTCCATCTTTACTTTACTTTGAGCCCAACATGATATGAAATGTTAAAAATTAAACATTTATAAAAATGGTCACAACTGGATGATTTGCTCCATAAAACTGACATGCATGAGTACAGTAAAAAAAATGCTAGCGTGAGGAGGGAAAGGAAGAGAAGTAGCCTATGAAGGATGTCTGTGTGGAGTTTGCATGTTGTCCCCGTGTCTGCGTGGGTTTTCTCCGGGTTCTCCGGTTTCCTCCCACAGTCCAAAGACATGCATGTGTTAGGTTCATTGATGACTCTAAATCACCCGTAGGTGTGAATGGTTGTCTGTCTCTGTACGTCTCTATGTGCCCTGTGATAGACTGGCGTCCTGTCCAGGGTGTACCCCGCCTCACGCCCGATGTCAGCTGGGATCGGCTCCAGCCCCCCCGCGACCCCGACCCCGGGATAAGCGGTTGAAGATGAATGAAGATGAATGAATCTAATATGAAGATGGGACCATAATGCATTGGCACCGGAGGGTGGCAGCAGTGCGTCATGACAAATGCCGCACTGCCATAAAACTCCACAGAAGAAGAAGAACGCTGTGCGAGAATCAGCTGTTTCCGTTTCCCAAAGTTTGTTTTTTGCGCCGAATGAAATCTTGTAGTTGGTTTCTTTGGTTTCACGCTCAGGACTCTTTGGATTTACAGAAACGCCAGAGGAATGATCCGGGTCCGGTCCAAAAGTGGGCGCACACTGTGTTGTGTGCACCAGATCATCGCTAAGGTAAAGCGCAACTGTTCGTGGTCGGTGACAAGTAGCATTTGATTTGTGTAGATACATTTATTTTAACGTTACACCCGGTGTGCGTCTGCGACTGCGGTCAAGTGAGCCTTCATTCGCTTCTCGTAGTCAAACCAGCCGCCCCTGTAAATTTGCAGTGCGCCCTTAATGTGATATTTATGGTAAAAGCATTGAAACCGCTCAGAGAGAGATAACATGAAGGAACTTTACCGTAATACTGTCTCTCTGCAGTGTAAAAGTCTCCCCTGCAGAGAGGAGGTGAAGTATTAACCTAACATCAACACACCATGAGAAATGTTCAAATTGCATTTTCAGAATAAAGCCAGGCCCAAATACCAGAAATGGAAATATCATAATTGCATGATATTCACATAACTTTTCACTGTGGAATTTTTGAATCAAATCACTTATACGATATAAACTGTACAGTAAAATATTTTGTTATTTATGTTGTTGTATTTATGTATTATTAAAAACTAGAAATTGTGGTGTAAATGATGAGTGCCAAATAGCTGACACTACGCTGCAATGGTGACTTGAATGTGTATGTATGAAGTAGTATGAATAGTTGCAGGACTAGTTTGAATTAGTATTAATGTCTCTGAACTAAAGATGCACCGATCCACTTTTTTCTGATCCGATACCGATACCTGGGCTGAGCGTGTTGGTGATACCTGATACCGATACCTGGGCTGAGCGCATTGGTGATACCTGATACCGATACCTGGGCTGAGCGTATTGGTGATACCTGATACCGATACCTGGGCTGAGCGTATAGGTGATACCTGATACCGATATCTGGGCTGAGCGTATTGGTGATACCGGATACTGATATCTGGGCTGAGCGTATTGGTGATACCTGATACCGATACCTGGGCTGAGCGCATTGGTGATACCTGATACCGATACCTGGGCTGAGCGTATTGGTGATACCTGATACCGATACCTGGGCTGAACGTATAGGTGATACCTGATACCGATATCTGGGCTGAGCGTATTGGTGATACCGGATACCGATACCTGGGCTGAGCGTATTGGTGATACCTGATACCGATACCTGGGCTGAGCGTATTGGTGATACCTGATACCGATACCTGGGCTGAGTGTATCGGTGATACCGGATACCGATACCTGGGCTGAGCGTATTGGTGATACCTGATACTGATACCTGGGCTGAGGGTATTGGTGATACCTGATACCGATACCTGGGCTGAGTGTATTGGTGATTGGTGATACCTGATACCTGGGCTGACCGTATTGGTGATACCTGATACCGATACCTGGGCTGAGCGTATTGGTGATACCGGATACCAATACCAGGGTTGAGCGTATTGGTGATACCTGATACTGATACCTGGGCTGAGCGCATTGGTGATACCTGATACCGATACCTGGGCTGAGCGTATTGGTGATACCTGATACCGATACCTGGGCTGAGCGTATTGGTGATACCTGATACCGATACCTGGGCTGAGCGTATTGGTGATACCTGATACCGATACCTGGGCTGAGCGTATTGGTGATACCTGATACCGATACCTGGGCTGAGCGTATTGGTGATACCTGATAACGATCCGATCCTACTGTTGAATGGATGAACCGTATACCTTGCCATGTGAGTGAAGGCATCAGGCTTGACATAAACATTTAGCCTTGTTAAAAAAAGGTAACAAATGAACACAAATATAAATGCACTTCATAGCATCAAAATAAATAATATTTCCATGTAAAGTGCACTGCAAACAGATATTTTAAAATGGAATATAAAACCATAATCGGTGTTGCAAACATAGAATTGAAGTGACAATAACGCTGTAACTGTGGATCGGCCTCATTCATCCGATATCCGATCCAGCTAGTTAGTCAACATCAGAGCTAATATCTGATCTGGGTATCGCTGGACGCAATCTCTGAATCAGAGGAGTCCCCGGACGTATGTGCTGTCGAGCGTGCTAGTTTTGGCCAGCAATGGATGGCGGCGTCCTGGACACATTTTTCAGAATCCCCAAGGTGAACTGGAACGGTCAGCCAAAACCTGCAGGGACAAAGGGATGTCTCACTGTTAAGTGAGTTCTATTTCCTTTCTCTTACAAACCTGGCGTATGTACACAGTGTTTTCCAGCATTATCTGAGCTAATAATGAACAAATAATGTGCGGTTGCATTGCGTAGCAGTTGTGCTAACTACTGTGGCACACTAACATAGACCATGCATGGCTAACTGTGTTCAATGTTTTGTAAACATCGCCTAACAGCCTATCTACACTTTCTGGAATGGGTCTTGCAGGGCGAGAGATTGGGCACAGGCCATCGTGTCGTTTTACCTGCATGCGTCGTGCAGGCCCACCGACAGAAATATCCAGCTCCTGACACCAGCACTGCGGACACCAAGAAGCTCAGGAGCAACTATGTTGTTGTTGTTGTTATTTCTTTAAATAAATGGTTCAAATTCCCGTTGTTGTAGTTCTTAGTAGTGTTGCTCCAAGTATTCATTCATTCATTCATCTTCAAAAGCTTATCCCGGGGTCGGGGTCGCTGGGGGCTGGAGCCGATCCCAGCTGACATCGGGCGTGAGGCGGGGTCCACCCTGGACAGGACGCCAGTCTATCACAGGGCACATAGAGACGAACAGAGACAGACAACCACTCACACCTACGGGTGATTTAGAGTCATCAATGAACCGAACACGTGCATGTCTTTGGACTGTGGGAGGAAACCGGAGAACCCGGAGAAAGCCCACGCAGACACGGGGAGAACATGCAAACTCCACACAGAAGGGCCCAGGCCGGGATGCGAACCTGGAACCTTCTCACTGTGAGGCGAAATAGAGAAATAGTTATTAGAAAAAGTGGAGCTACTAAACTACTGCTGCCTTAGATGGCAATGATAGCAGAATAACGTTCACACCCACATCATTTTTTACTTTGCAAATCTAAATTGCAATGTAAGTTAATAACCTCCTTTCAAGCTGTAATGTGGAAGTTGGGGGGTAGACAGACAGGAGTGCAGGAGTGAGTCATTCCTCTTTATTGTTCGCAAATTAAAGTATCGTGTAATGGGTAGAAACAAGTTCAAATAAACAGGGATAATGTGTATACTTATATAAACTAGCTAAAAATAAATTATTATATAGTGTGTGTGTATATATAGTATATGCCCAGTCTGCACAGTATGTATACAGTATACACAGTATAAACACCGCAGTGGCAGAATCTGAAAAGGTCACAGCTGGAGGTGTCCCAGAAGAGCAGAGAGAGATGGAGTTGGGTGGTAGGAATGAGTTTTCAGAAGGGGCAGTGGAGGTTTTATGTTGTTTGTCTTTTTTAGACCAGTGGGAGTGGCCGGCCTAAGTGTGCAGTGTGATGCATTTTGGGAAAGTTGTTTTCAGTCCACAAGCGCTATAAAGTCACTTTCTGCTTCTTCTCTGCCATGAAGGCACCAAATTAGAAATGTATGTTGCATTTCGACTACATACATATATATGACCCACTTTCAATACGGATAAATGTGTCCACCGCTGGATTATTCCTTTAATCTCAAAACGCTCATCCACACAGGTGCATGTCCAACTTTAATTATATGTGTAGTCATACACTCTCCTCTTCTACCTCCCTCCCTGGCACATATTGTTCCTCACTTCAATATGAAGCAACAGTTGTTTAGCTAATATTGATCTTTAACCCTCATGTCAATTTGATACCATTTAATGTTTAACGCAGTCTGAACTTAATGGGGGTCCATTCAATCTCAGAAGGCCTATAAAATGTGTTTGAGGGGCAAAAAAAAGAATAAGAGAAGAAAGAACGGACCAAGATCAAACCAGAGTAGTGTGAGAAGCTACTGATGTCCTGTGGGCGCAGATGTGCTGACGTCATTCAAAGCTGTGGCCTCTACACTTCCTGTTCATTTAAGAATCCTATACTTTCTAAAATATTACAATCTTTTTCTTTTTTCTTACTATGATTTATTTCCACTACTAACTGTGACTTTTTTCACATTGATTACATTTTTTCCACTTTTTACTAAGCCCCCCCCCCCACACACACACACACTATTTTCCATTTTTCACTTTTTTTTTCTGTACTTTCACTGTTTTCTTTTACATTCGAGTAGCTTTGCAGTGTAGCTTTGCAGTGTAGCTTCAGTCTCTAAGCCTTTCTACGTTTGCAGGAAGTACATTTATAGTTATATAGTTATAATATGGTTAGTTGCAGCTCTAGTTTGTTTGGTGTATTGGCACACACATTCCTTGGAGGAACATCCTGTGCAGGCACGCGAGATAAAACAGGACGAGGCGGCAGTTAAACAACCATGCCTTTTACACACACATTTGATCCCTTTCATCTGTCATGAACAAGTGATTTTCAGAGCAGGTAAGTCACATTTATACCTTTATGAATTCTATGTTTCAGATTTTTCTGGATTGGTTGATAGCAGTGATAAAATTCTTGTGTATTACGGCTATGAAGTCCAATTCCTTGTCACAGTTCTATATTACTCCTCTTTCATCTTTGATTACATAGGCACTTAAACTTGCAGAAGATTTTGACATATTTATAAAATGATTCGTAAGTCTTATTTATATATAACACATATTACATATAACATATGTATAAAGTGATTGGTTATCCTTATGTCTTACGAGGCTCTCTGTTATTGTAAATGTCAATCAGCTGTGCCAGCATTTCGGTTTAACAAGTAACCCTACCCTGTTAACTGTTGACTTGCTGCTGAGTGGGTCCGCGGTTGTTGTAGTGAAGGCAGATGAAGAAAACAAAAAGAAAACGCGTATGCCTCTATCTTTAGTTTTTCAATGTAGACGATAACCTGTGGTTACCTACCGGATCAGTCTTTCTAGCTTTGTTTAAAGAAAGCCACCAGTCACATTCTGTACGTTGCTTTTTGTTACAGTCAACAGGAAGAGATTGAGTTGCTCTTCCTGATGAAATCTATCTCTAATTAATTTTCTAAATAAATCTTTTTGTCTTTGAAAACCTGTTTGAGGAAACACGTGTCACGTAGGTTGCCATTGTGGGTAAATAAATGAAAGTCAAAAGCCCAGTGCACCACTATCCATGTACCTGTCACCCTAATTTAGTAAAACATATTTCATAGACCTCTTGAAAACACGAGGTCGCCGGATCATTTTGTGACAAGTCCATGTAGCCTAGGCTACTTAGGACCATTTTGGTATTTGTACTGCTTTCTGAGTTTTAAGACCAATTATTTATATACTGGAGATCAAATTTTTATAAATACTTGATTTATTTTGAAATACTGTTATTTTTCACGGTTCAAAACTTGAAAGAATATCCTCTGTGGCTATACCACTGCTGTCGTAGCATGTTTCTTTTAAATAACCAAGGCACTTCAACAAAAACCTTTATTTTGTGAAAAAAAAACAGTGATCAAAATTAAAGTAACCATTGTTTCAGAAGAGAAACAGTGTTTTCTTTGAGCTATAGTATTCAAAATGAACAGGAAGGGTAGCGGCCACAGCTTTGAATGACTTCAGCACATCTGCGCCCACAGGAATTGGAATATGACCATCATTTTAATATTGCTCTACTTGGTAACAGGTTTATAAAAGCAATTGCTCACTGTGATATTTAAGGATTATATCACGACTAACATTAATTACGCAATGTCAAAATCCCTTGAAACATCGCCACTGTCCAATTCATTCTTTTACAATTACAGTACATCCTTGTGAAGAAAAGAACAGTAGTTTCAGAAAAGATGTCCTCCCAAGTCAGACTGAGGCTGCTGCCGAGAGCCAGATGCATGTCTGATGAGCCCGTTCAGGTGAAGGTGGCCGGCCTGAGGTCCAGACAGGTGGTCACCATGAGAGCCAGATCAACTGATGAGAAGGGAGCGGTATTCAGCTCCTCGGCCACCTACAAGGCTGATGAAAGCGGTGAGATCGACCTGGAGAGAGACCCCTCACTCAGCGGGAGCTACATCGGGGTTGAACCCATGGGTCTGCTGTGGTCAATGAGGGCAGACACCTTACACAAAAGGTTTCACAAAACAAAATCACTAAATCCCAACCTGGTGAAGTTCTCTGTGCATGCGGAGGAGGGGGAGGACAGGATGCTGGCAGAGGCGACCAATGAGAGGCTTCTGATTGGTGATGGGGTCAGCCGAGTCCCCATCAAAGAGGGGAATATCCGTGGAGTCCTGTTCACTCCCCCAGGTTGGTTGTTGTATTGGTTTCTTTGTCAGTTATAAATTCCTTTGCAAAGTTAAATAAAATGCTACGGTTATGCTTTTTCGTTCGATCAAAAATGTGCACCAAAGTGAAACAAGCCAACAATGAATTGGTCATATAGCTGTTTTCTGATGTTTCATTTTATTTGGTTTTATGATTCAGGCCAATGATTCACGTCAATGTCCAAAAAAATATTATAGTGCATAGATATTTTCACTTTCCTAGCATGAGTCAAGGGTGTGGGTCTTCGTTGCAACATATTGAATGGGGGGGTTTGTGGGTCCTTCAAGTTTTGAGCATTAAATGCTATTTCCTGCTTTCTATAGAGTTTTTATGTACATTCAGATCTCTGCTAATGTTCAATAATAACGTATCCAATTTGCATTCTGAGATTTGGACAATGAATAGTCATAATATTTTGAGAAAGAGAAGAAAAATCTTCCCCTTCCTCCCTTCCCTTGTCTTTCAGACTCCAGCCCCAGCTTGTAATGCAGCTTTTAAGGGTACACTTAAACTCAGACTTTAGAAAGTGGCTTTCAGAGGCACAGAAGACTTTATACAGCTGTTTTCACAGACTGGGTGGTATTTCTCCTAATCAGTAAACTGAAACTTAATTCAAATATGCATGCATGTGATGTTTGTCATTTTGTATCCTCAAATGTCTTCTGAACCAGGAAGAGGTCCATTTCCGGCCGTGTTGGATTTGTACATATTAGGAGGAGGTTTGTCAGAGAATAGGGCCGCTCTGCTCGCCAGTCGAGGATTTGTGGTCCTGACCGTAGTGGTGTTTGGTTATGATGACATGCCGAAGAAGATCGAAAGGGTCCATCTGGATCATTTTGAGGAAGCAATACAGTTTTTAAAGAAACAAGATAAGGTGAGTTTACTGAAAGTCTGATGACATTTAATAGTTTGGCTGTGTCTGCGACAGTGTAATATAATAAACAGGTTTGGCAACGCACACGCCCTGGTGTGCAGTCTGGCTTGGCTGGAAGCCTCAGATACAGTGCAATTCATGTTTATCTGCAGAAAGGCCCATCTGCATGACATCACCATTTCACTTTGTTTCTTTTTCCACAGGTGAGCAGCAAAGGAGTTGGTATAATGTCTTTATCCAAAACTGGAGATGTTGGACTATCATTAGCCTCCTACCTGCCAGATGTTGGGGCCACAGTGTGGATCAACGGCTGCTGTGCCAATACACTTTTACCCCTCCACTATAAGAAGAGACAAATCCTCCCTCCATTAATGTTTGACCTCAGCAAGATGATCCCCACCGAGTCAGGGGCCTTCAATAGCAAGTATGGTATGCACGATCCACTGGCAGAGGAGAACAAGGCCACCCTGGTCCCCATTGAACAAGCCAAGGGACGCTTCCTTTTTGTGGCTTCAGAGGACGACCTCAACTGGGACAGCAAGACTTATATGGATGTGATGGTGGAGAGACTGCAGCATCATGGGAAGGACAACTTTGAGAGTGTGTGTTACTCTGGAGCGGGACATTACCTAGAGCCACCTTATGGACCCTACTGCCCCTCCAGTTTTCATTGGGTGGTGGGAAAACCACTCCTGTGGGGGGGTGAGGCCAAGTCCCATGCAGCAGCTGAAGTCCTCCTGTGGAAGAAGATCCAGGAGTTCTTCCGAACTCACCTGAGCTGTGATGCTACACAGACTAAAGCCAAGTTGTAGATACAATTAAAATACAGGTACATAACATACACTGCAACAAAGTGAGCTGATTTAAGTTGATGTAATGCTTTGGAATTAACCGCATGTCTTGACCACAGGCCTAACGTCGCCATCTCTCTTGCTCCGACAAATATATGATCCGGCGCCTGAGTGTAATCAGTAGTTCTGGAAGGAACTGTATTGTTGAAAAAAATCTACTTGAAGCTGAAATAAACACTCCTGTTTACACCCTCGAGACACAAGCCTGACGGAGCCGGTGACGGGTGAACGAGAGTGTGTCTGATGTGCGAAAAACACATCTGAGACACCTGTGGTCTAGACATCGTGTATTTGTAACATCGTATCTAGGTCATATGTAAGTGTTTTTTTAAATCATATATTATCCACAACTTACTGTACAATATTTGTTTTCTTCTATTTTTTTTCATACTCTAAATGTAGTGCTTACCACAGGGCAAGCTATTGAATGTTTATTAGGAAAGGGAAGAGTAACAAGGAGTGATTTCAGACAAACCAGTGAATTTTAGGACCTTCATTGTGTGTGACCAATTACGATTTTATTTTAGTATTTACTTGGGGTGGGAATCTTTGGGTGTAAGATTTGATGACAAATGTATAAACTGCCTGCAACAATGTAAACACACAAAGGCAAATCTATGACCAAATGTAATTAACTTAGAAATTTGTTTTTAGTACATCTCAATTCTCAGTGACTTCAAAAATAAAAGTGCTATTAACATAAATAAAATTATACACTGCCTTATTTCTCAGAATCTCTGCCATTTAAAAAAAAAACAACTAGATATACCTTTATTCAGTAATTCAGCAATTAAAAGTTTTGTGGATATTATGCAATTCATTTTATTTCCATATCTATTATATTTGGTATTTGGGCCTGGTTGTGTAACACTTTACTCTGAAAACTGAAAACCGGACGCGAACACAACAAATTCATTTTTGTAGCCATTTGATAAGTTGTTTTTCACGCAGTGATGGGAATAACGGTGTTACTAAGGGCATTACTTTTCCCAGTAACGAGTAATCTAATTGATTACCCATCGTTATAACGTTATTACTGCGGCGGACAACTAAAAAAACTCCTCAAAATTACAAAACAAAAAACTACACATACCTCGGCCTGAACTTTAGCTCCACACTCTTCAACGTGGCCGTAAAAAGATCTGAGAGACAAAGCAAGCAGGGCTTTCTATGGAATTCAACAGTAAGTAAGTAGTACATTTGACATTCCAGTTACAATCTGGTTAAAAAATCTCAAATTCACGTTAGAACCATTTATTCTGTATGGCAGTGAAATATGGGGCGCAAAACTGAATCTGGGACCAATGGGACATATTTTTTTTAGAAACTGTTAACACCGAGTTCTGTAAGAACCTCTTACATGTGCAGAGAATGACCCGAACAAATGTAAGTAAAGCAGAATTTAGCCAATATTCCCTCATATTCAGAATTAAAAAAAGAGCACTCAACTTTGATCAACACCTAAAAACCAGTGACCCACAGACCTACCATCACACCCCCACCCTGAGCTGCAGAGAGCTAAAGCCAGACAAAAGTCCCCTCAACAAGCTGCTCCATAGGCTCAACCCACGTTACATCACCAGGCCCGGGCAGCCTCAGGACTACAGCGCCCCCCTACGACCTAACGACCACACGAAATGATCAACTAACAAAAAGAAAAGTACATTCAATACTAGAAAAAACAACTAAAAAACAGAGAAAATGAAAATGTTATTTGGCCCTATATAGAGAATACATATGGCGGATTACCTGAGGACTGTTGAAAGCGTCAGCTTAAAAAAAGTCCTGACTATCAACCTTTTCAAAGAGGTAAACATAAACACTCCAAAACAGTCCTAGTTTAGTTTAAACATACCCAAACACACACTCACACAAACTAATTCCCATATTTACTGGAAGAAAAACAGGGTTGTGAGATGATAGCAGCAAAATTGATCAGAGCCCGTGAGGACCACACGTTGTTTAGTTTATATTCCTAGTTTTGTAATTGTATGTGTACATATAAACAATTTATTCATTCATTCATTCATCTTCAACCGCTTGTCCCTGTGGAGGTCGAGGGGGGTTGGAGCCGATCCCAGCTGACATCGGGCGTGAGGCGGGGTCCACCCTGGACAGGACGCCAGTCTATCACAGGACACATAGAGACGAACAGAGACAGACAACCATTCACACCTACGGGCGATTTTAGAGTGGTCAATAAACCGAACACGTGCATGTCTTTTGGATTTTTGGGCGGAAACCGGAGAACCCGGAGAAAACCCACGCAGACACGGGGAGAACATGCAAAAACTCCACACTATGTTTATTGAATTTATTTGATTATTTTATGTAATTGCTTTGGCAAAGTTAGCTCTTGTTTTCCATGCCATAAAATAAATAAATAAAATGAATCATTCAACCTTTCGTTCAGGCTCACCACAGCCAGCAGATCGTCACTTTGCAACAACCGTATAAAATAAGAGCATTGAGAAGCAGGGAACAAAACAAGACTTATTCGCATCCTGTGCATTTCATTGTTCCTAGCAGGCTTTCACAGTGCGATTTCTTCCAAATAGCAGAACCAGCCTTGATCTGCCTCCTCGATTTATCGAACAGGATTTCAGAAGAAGCCGTCTCTCCCTGCTCATCCTCTGTTCTTTGGGTTTATGAATACGACTGCTCCCTTTCTGTCATTTCAGTTCGACAGAGCTCTCATCAGCCTCTGGCTTTTGAAAGGCTGGGATTTTGTTGTTCCACGACTGCAGCAGAAGCGTGAGGTTGTATTTGAGCTCCTGCGTTATATCTGTGTGATACAGGGTGATGGCATAGCAACAGAGCAAAAGCATAGAAACTGTAACATGAAGAACTGTGATTTGTAAGTTTGCTTTGCTTTGTCCCTGATGTTGGTCATAAAGTGTTTTTTCTTGTAATAGACATTGCCACTGCAAACCTGCATGTTGTAATATCATAAACTGAGTGAAAGAATGTAAATATGATTACTTTGGGGTATTTATTCAGAGTCACAGCCATACAGTGTTGTATTGGTAGCGCTAAGACCATTAAAACAAATGAAATCCGACACTGATCTCATTTCATTTCATCAATCATTTCTTGCTTTGGAGCAATCGGACAGATGTGTAAATCCAGAGATATACAAAGGCCTGGAAATGCCCACTCTTACATATATGCACTTTTCAAGCTGCAGGCTATTGTATAAAGCATGTGCACTATACGGTGTGTTGCTAAGGTTGAGTACTGTATATCAAAATCAAAAAATGAACAAGTATATGTTCAGAACTAGCTATAATTCATGATTTGTGTCACACATTGAAACTTCAAAACTATACTGATGAAGTAGGCTGTACGTGTATCATAATGTCAATTTGAAATAATATACATTTGCACTTTAAAGACCTTTAAAGATGAGACTAACGGGCCTAAAAGCCCATGTTGCAGCCTCTGGTGCCGCGGATGTGTTTTGTTTCTATAGAGATGAAGTTCAGCCCTTTTTAAGTGCATATTCTAAACTCAGTGTGAGTTTGTTGTTGACCTACTTGCTGTATTTACTGCTCTATATTGTTTACCTACCTCTTTATTGAGCTGTATGTGCGAGTTGGTCTCTTATGAGTTTATCCTTTGTATTTTGTAAAAGAACACAGAACTACGGAAAACTAATGTCAAATTCTTGTACTTGTGTGCTTATTTGTGAAATTAACTTGATTTTGATTTTTAAACAAACTATCTGTACTTAACCGTAAAATGTGAGCACCTTATTCTCTACAGCCCCACTTTTGAACTTCTAACTCACTTTGTTCATCTCCTCATTGTGTTTAGTTGTGACTATTGCCAGAGACAGAGAAATAAGGAAGGTTTAGGAAAATGTGGTGCTCTACACCTGCATAATAAACCTCGCCGCTCCAACAGCATGAACAGAATAAAAATAACCTATACACTCATATAACCTCACTGTTGAAGCTCATTAAAGCTCACAGGAGCCTGACATTTCTTTTGTGATTGAGAACGAATGCCGGTCCATTCTCTGGGAGGGTATCCATCATGACACTGTGTTTTGTGATTGTGGCTGCAGGCACCGTGTGTACACAGGCTATAACTGCTGTATTTTTTTAATGAGCAATAACGACAAAGAAGCAGGAAGCATTGCTGAAAGAGAAACATCATCAAAGCGCAAACTTCCTGATGCTGTAACAAGGTTGTTTTTTATAATGATGATATGCACTTGTTTAACCAAGCAGCACAGTTTGTGAGCACAATTTCTTCTGTGTAATATTTTTTATATATTATATTTATACATCATTATGATGTACCCACTGGCCCTTTTCCCTCATCATGACTCATCAGCTAAAAATATAGGTATATTAAACATAATCATCCTCCCCTAAACACCACTGAAGCCATGACAAACATATTAAAACATTAAAACATTCAAATAAGCAACACAATGTAATGAAAGCACCAGTCAACTGTTTACGGCCACTCTATATCTGAAATACAGTTGTACATCACATCTTGATTTACCTATGACTAATTAGGGGTCCCTCCAACTGTTTTAACTCATTTTATTCTGGGCTTTAAAAATACAAACAGTTAAATTATGGCTGCCTAGATATGTGTCTGGTAGTGGCAAGTCAAGTAAATGCCATAAAAATATTAAGGAAATATGTCCTGGAGCTTCCTGTACTTTCATGAATGTAGTGCAGTGTAGAAACTGGTGCGATGCAGAGCGATGTTGGTTTAAGCTGTGTGAAGATTACCAGGCTATCACATCACCTATGTATTAGGCTGTCTACATGTAGTCCACACTGTGTAATTATTTTAGTATATTACAGAATAGAGATTATGGGAGCAGAATCTCTGTTCCCATGTGGAGCAAATGTATGGTATCTATTTACTTTAGTGATTGTATAAGATAAAAAAGGCATTATTGTGAATGTTTCCATCTATCCTGTATTTTGGAACTGATGTAAGCATCAACATATGGGACATGGTGACTAGAAAAGCCTCCACAGTGCTTTATATCCAGACGGCTGTAACTCTTGAAAGCCATAACTCTTTTATCTGAAACTTAAGAAGAATCTCTTGCACTTTGCTCAATAATGCATCACGTGTCAACCCCCCTTTTCTTCAACACTTCAAGCTGCTTTAAAGCAAGCCTTTGGTTTCCAGCTTCTGTTAGCCTATCTTGAAGAGGAAGGAAGAACTTATTATAGTCCAACTGGAGGATTATTAGATTCAGCATTGACCTTGATCACGTGTTGATCACACTGTTTAAAAAGCATGTACCATTTTGGTTCTGTTTACAACATTAAAAAAATCCCTTAAACATGAAGTCACTTGCTGAGTTAAATTAAAGGATCTGTGTATAATTTAACCAGGAAGTTATCATTCATTCATTCATTCATCTTCAACCGCTTGTCCCTTGTCGGGGTCGCGGGGGGCTGGAGCCGATCCCAGCTGACATCGGGCGTGAGGCGGGGTCCACCCTGGACAGGACGCCAGTCTATCACAGGGAGGATGTTATCAGCTAGCATAGAAGCAGTTAGCTGCTACCAGAAAAGGAAATTTAGCCCTGCAACAGCTCTACAATTTTCTGTTGTGTACATTTTGCACTTGTTAGCAAACTAACTTCCAATACATGCCAGGGTGAGTCAGAGTTTTGGGGCAAAGTCGGCATTACCAAAGCACATGACTTCAGAGATGCTGCACGTGGTCACCAGACCCAGGCCAATAAATAAGAACATTTTAAAAAAGCCTTCAAATGATTTATTTTTAGTCGTGTAGGTGCAACCGGCGCCCAAAGATGATTGTTCATTTTCTGGATTAACTCGAACTGTCAGTTTGATTAAACGTAGAACCCACAGCCTGCTGGAACAAAGACCTCAAAATGCCTTCACCCCCACAACAGGTCACACCCAGGTGTGAATCCTCCAAGGCACCCAAACTGTTCATTGGCTGAATTGACCCCCAGGTGATGACATCATCCGGGCCTATATAAAGTGAAGCACACAATCTCTCGCTCTCTTTCTACTGGATTCTTTCTACCGGATCTTCCTCCTGCTCTTCTCCAACTCTACGCGATCCTGCAGATCCAGGAGACCAGCTGCCCGCTGTCCCCTCGGCCCTGGACCTGGCCTATGGTGTGGGATCACCACCAAGGTTAACCAACCGGTTATCCTCAACTGAACACAGCACAGAGCGATCCTCTTTTGCCTAAGAGCAACTAAGACAAGCTTCCAACTTCCCTTCTTCACCCAGCCGCTGGCATCAAGCAACGCAACATCTCCCGTCTCATGGACTGGTAACTAATCACCAACTGGGCATTACTACATGTTATAGGACTTTATGAACGGCTAGAAACAATTGTAACTTTGTTATAAGAACCGAGAGATCAGGCTTTTGGTGCTTCATGTAACTTAAGTGTTCACACTTTCTCTGCAGGGGTCCGAGCCCCCACCTCTTCTCTTTGTCTCTCTCTCTCACACACACACGCACACACACACACATACACACAAACATACGTTTGCTGTTAGCTTTAGTTAGTTTATTGTGTTTTGTTTGTTGCATTTATTAATTTGTTAATAAATGTTTGTGTTTACCATATGTCTGATTATTTAATATTACACAAAGATGAATGAGCCAGCTTCTACTAAGAAAAGAACTTTTAAATCCTTCAACTAATTAAACTATTACATTTATCGGTGTTTAACCCTTAATTAGTAGTTTAATATATTTTATGAGACTTTAATATTAGTTATCACTCCGTCTATGACGGTGGTGCCCCGAGGAACTCTGGTTTAACTAGAGTCATTTTTATTATTATCTTTGATAATTATTGGTGATAACTAATATTTACTTGATTAACGGTAAGTTTATTGAGAATACTCAATCTCATAATCTGACCGTGAGTCAAGGCACTATATTTGATTGGTTCTCCGTGTGACGTTTTTAATAAATTGAAGTTATTAATTTTTAGTAATTTTTCTTTATTAATTTTCCTTATCAAATATTTCATTTGATAGTCACTATTGATCCAATTAAACCCAAAGTACCTACAGTCGTTAGAAGTCACCTTTGCTGAAGCTACGCTGGCTGTTTCCCTCTGCCTCCTGTGTTAATGCTAAGCAAGGCTAAAGACATGATGACTGCAGCTCCTGTCATTCCAACATGGTCACTCATACTGCCAGCTTTGTCGTCACACAGATTAGCCAGTGTGCTAATTTAGCTGTTTATTTTGCAGGAAGTTTCATTGAGACTTAGAAAGTTTGACTTTGATAGTGAGAGACATTGTTGCTCAGTATTCCCAAGTTCGAACTTCGAGGCCAATTTGAATGTTTGATTTTCACACAGTTGTAATCACAGTTTAAATGATATGACATGAATGCAGCAAACCTGTACTGAAGAAACACGGACAAAACTAGTCACTGATTGAATTGGTTTTATTTCTTAATTTGAAAATCTACTTTAAATGCATTCCCTTTCAGCTTTCTCCACACCGCAAATAATTCAGTATTGGTGGGGGAACACTGAATCCTTATTGTTTATCAACTGATTTGAAAATGTCATTTTTCTAAAAAGAATATATAAATAAATAAATACTGGAATTGGTCTAGAAAATAGACCAAAAACCTCAATTTCTTGGGAAACAGGGTGGCTTCTGGTAGCTACTGTATGGCCCTGGCTGCAACTTTGGATTTCTTTTTTATCTTTCATGGTCATTATCTCAGCAACTGCACTAACCCATAAAGAAAATCCCTGTTGTCGCCTTTGAATTCATAATAAATGGGCATCAGCATGAAAATAAGAGCACTCAGATCCACTATATTCATCTAGCAACATTAGGTGCCTTTTCATTCACACAATGAAGAGCATCTCTAAACATTTTCTATCTATGACCCTCATTTATTCCCCTTTCCATGCATCCAAAACAAGTCAAGCTACTGTATCATCTCCATTTAATTAATTCAACCAGGACATAAGGAGGCAGTGATTCCAGAAACATTTATTCAAATCCCCCGGCGGTTCAGTGGCCTGTGTATCTGGCAGCACTCCTCAGGCCTTCGCCAAGATGCAGACGAAGAACAGTGTGAGCCAGGCTTTGAAAACAGCGGATCAAAGACTTCCATGTTTCTGGTAAAAGCATAAAAATGTCTGGGTCGTTCCCATGGGTTCAGTCGTTTAAACTGATCCCAGTGAGACCTGCAAAGGTTCACTGAGACTTTGGAATGGATGAGTTGCAAAGATCCACATGCGTCTGAGCTCAGGCCTTTATGGAAGTTTATATATTGATAGTTTTCTGAGTCCTGATGGCTAATTCTGTGCATAAATGCATAAATACATACATCAGATGGAAATGAGAAAATGCAATTTTGCAGTTGCATAGATGTGATGACATTCATTGGGCGGCAGTAGCTCAGTCCATAGGTGACTTGGCTGGGAACCGGAGGGTCGCTGGTTCGAGTCCCTGTATGGAGCGTGGACTGATGGCTGGAGAGGTGCCAGTTCATCTCCTGGGCTCTGCCGAGGTGCTGTTGAGCAAGGCACCGAACACCCAACTGCTCGGGGTGCCGGTCACTGGCAGTTGGCTGGTCCCCTTGCTCTAACATCTCTCCATTAGTTGCATGTATATAGGTCCTTTCTGTGCATTTGTGTGTATTTCGGGCCTGTGTGTGTGTAATATGATAAAATAGAGTGAAAATTGAATTTCCCCATTGCGGGACGAATAAAGGAATTCTTCTTCTTCTAAAAAAAAAAATTAATCAATTTCCCTGAAACTTTGTACCTTTTAGGAAGTGGTGTGGGCAAGGGGCACAATGGGCTATCGTCGAGGTAGGACATCTGGCTTCAGATTTTTAGAAACCGGACGGTATGAAAGGTTGAAATTAAACCTATTGAAAAACATGGCATGGCAAGGATTTAAGCGTTTAGCCTGCTGGATATAAGCCAGATTCTTATGGTCTGTCCAGACCTGAAACGGATGCTCGGAGCCCTCTGGCCAATGGCGCCACTCCTCCGAGGCCAACTTCACAGCGAGCAGCTCTTTGTTACCCACATCATAATTTCTCTCGAATGGTAGAAGTGCCCAGAGAAGAATGCACAGGGGTGGAGCTTTTGGTCCTTTGGAGAACGTTGGACAAAACTGCCCCAACTCCAACATAAGAGGCATCAACCTCAACAACAAAGGGTATTGAGGGGTCTGGGCGAATCAGGACCGGTGCAGTGGTAAACCCTCTCTTGAGCTCTGTAAATGCCTTCTCAGCTTCTGGGGACCAACGGAAAAGTGAAGGAGGACCTTTTACCGGTGCTGAAATTGGGATGGCAATCGAACTGAAGCCCCGGATGCAAACCCCAAAAAGCGCTGAACCTGTTGGACAGAGTCAGGTTGAGGCCACTCCTGCACCCCTTTGACCTTGCTTAGGTCCATTCTGACACTGCCCTGTTGTGCCACAATGTACCCAAGAAACCTGACTGTGGGGTCATGGAAAACACATTTTTCGCCTTAACAAAGAGTTGGTGCTCCAACAACTTCTGGAGAACCCTCTCAACATGAGACACATGCTCCAGATAGGACTTCAAATACACAGACAAAATGTTCAAGCATCTCCTGAGGACATCATTAACAAATTCCTGGAAAACTGCGGGGGCATCCGAAAGTCCAAAGGGCATGATTAGATATTAATAGTGCCCTTGTGGAGTGTTGAAAGCTGTTTTCCACTCGTCCCCCTCTCGTATGCGCACAAGATTGTAGGCATTCATAAGGTCCAACTTTGTAACGGATGTTATAACACAGGTAGGCCTATACAGACATTTTACAACTTACTCATGGTTGCTTTATTGATAATTAATTCATATTACTTTATTTTTGACCATCAAGCTTCCAGGAAGCAAGTGTTGGACCAGGCATCCTCAATTTCGTTGTGAAGGAGTGCCAACCCCTCAGCATTGTTGAGAAGGAGGGGTTCAGGGAACTGCTTCAGGTCTTTGAACCATCATATGTTTCCCCAATCAGAAAGGTTTGTATAGAAAATGTTTACAGAAGTAGTTGATATATCTAATTCGTCTAATATGTAATCTTAATGTATTGATTTACTTTTGGTTTAACTCGGTTTAATTTTCAGACTGTCAAAGAAATGGTGGCCAAAAAATGAGTAACGTGAACAAGTGAAAATGGAAGTACAGCAAGCTGTGGCAGTGAGTAGAACAGCTGATGTGGACATCTGTGAACACGGAGGCTTACTTGGCTCTTACCCGTCAGTACATCACGGAGAATATGCAGTTGTGTACATCTGCGTCAGGAGTGCAGTACTTTCAACAAAGTCACACTGCTGACAACTTGGCCCGAGTCAAAAGGGGCATGATGGATGATTGGGCCATAACCAATAAAGTAAAGTGTCTTGCACCAAACATGATTGCATCCACAAGAACTTTCCAAATTTGCCATTCAATTTGCATTGCACACACTCTGAATTCATTAGTAAAAAAGTCATGGCAAGGCTACATGATGAGAAGGAACCAGTGTGGGTATCTCTTGCCTTACTAAATACAGACATAGCTCCACTAACAGCTGATGAGTACACCATCATAGGAGAGGCACAGTTCCATCAAGCCACAGTGGAGTTGTCTGAAGAGAAGAGAGTTTCAGGGTCAAAGGTCATCCCCATGATGAAAATGCTCTATCACGCACTTGAGCGTAACGCTTCAAAATGTGCACACAGAGGCAGCAACACATCTCCACGAACACCTTAGGCGACGTAGCACAGACAGTGCTTCCAATCTGGAGTCATTGAGAGCGCTGACCCCATCAACACTTCTAGAGCCCAGATTTAAATCACTCAGGTTTCACAGTTCCTCCAAATGCAGCGAGGCAAGTCAGTAGAATGTGCTGCTGTAATTGGTCGCACATCGACTGAGCCACAGGCTGGACCTTCGTCACATCTGCGGTCTGCAACAACTTCAGGCATGTTAATCAGCTTTAGTTGTGAATTTATTTGATTGCAAATCATGAACTAAAATGCCGATTTGTTGTTTTATAGATAACCTGTCGCAGCATTTGGACAATGAAGTTGCCAGGCAGACCACCAACGTCACAGCAGACTCCATAATTGAGGTTCAGAGATCCCTGGCAGAGAGCAACATCGCAAGATTCCAGGATCCTTTGAAATATTGGGACAACCAAAAAAAGTACCTACTCAAACCTCATCTGGCTGTCCCTACAATTTCTCTGCACACAAGCATCATCTGTGCAATCTGAGCGGGTGTTCTCGGAAGCTGGACAACTCGCATCCAAAAAAAAAGGAATCGCCTGAATGCCAAAACAGTGGAACATCTGATTTTCTTTAAATATATTTATATATATATATGTAGTCCCCTCCCTGCCTCAAGGAAAAGTACATAAGCATCCTCACATTCACAGCACTTTCATTTTGATTTTCACGTTATGACCTTATACTCTATACAGTCATTGGTTATTACAAACATTCACTTTTATTGACAGCATGTAAAGATAATTAAACTTAAATTAAGATATGAAATGCAATATAAAATACAATAACTTGAATTGAATTATTATATACAGTATATTAGGTCATTAGATCAGCATGTCAGTTGGGTCTGTCAACTCGGTTGCCTGTAATGACTTCTAAGATCCAGCAGGTGTCAGTATTAAGCAACACAGTACCGACACAGTATCAGTACAGTTTGGTCAATGTGCCGCAACGCTTCATGAGGCCTCCTCTACCCATCACTATGAAAATGTAAAGAGCCACTACAGGCTTCCTGTGGGACAAAGAAAAAAACAAAAAAACAAGTAAGAAGATAAACTCAACCAGCGCTGCCAAGCAGCTGACAAAACCACAATTCTCCAGGAGACCCAGAAAACACAAAATAAAGACAAAGGCCTCCGGGGAGACCTTCGATAAACAAAAGGCTGGAGACACAACAAACTCTCCAGCACCACTGCTATACACTAGCAACGGGAACGCACAACAAATACACACACACACACATTTCTGAGCTAGTGTTTGTTTAAACACTTCACAACAGGGAGAACCTCTCACTACCTCTGATGGTGAGAATATGAGTCAGCACAGAGCAATGGAGACTCAGGGTATATGAAGCCTCCCCACACCTGGGCTTAATCAACGCCAATCAGTGCCCCACACACACTTGATTGCAATGAGTTGATTCACTCACCATTTCCCTGAGCAAAAAGATTGACATCACAACACATCTTTCTGCATTTGCACTAAGCCATGGGTGTCAAAGTGATCCAGTAAAGGGCCGAGTTGCTGCAGGTTTTCATTCCAACCAATCAAAAACACACCTGGTCCAACAAATCAACTGTGTGAAGACAGTTCAGGTGATTGAATGAGTCGAGTCAGGTGTGTTCTTGATTGGTTGGAATGAAAACCTGCAGCCACACGGCCCTTTACTGGATCAGTTTGACACCCCTGCACTAAGCTGTTCAAAGAAAATGTGTTAATGCGCGCACATGTATAGATGAAATGAAGGTGACTGATGCCTCACAGTATGTTAAATGAACAATAGGCTATATTTACGTTCAGGATATTTTGCGACACCGCCCTGCATGCACATTGGTAACAACTATGGTATGTTTCCATGAAATTTGAGCATTGTCCCCCACAAGATTAATTGTAATCACTTTGACCAAAATTTTAGTTCGTCCAATACTTTATTACCAAATACCTGCAAAAACTAAAAAAACTCAGCCTCAGCTGTACTTTGTGTTTAGTGTTAAATAGCTAAACTAAGATGGTGGTGAGCATGAGAAACAACATTATACCTTCACCTACAGGTGAAGAGGGCAACAAATTAACATGATATTAACATGAAACCCCAGTTGATTACCTGCGTTAAGACAGATATTTTTGTTTTAAAAGTTTCCTGAAATTGAATTTTTATGTATGGAAATGAGGCTTTATCTGTTTGAATTTGCACTAATTTGCAAACATTTCCAGAGCAGAAATGTGATATTTGAGTAAAGCCTAGTTCAAAAGCCATGTTTCATTCTGTAAAGAAAATACTGGCAACAGCTTTTAAAACTATGTCTTTAGAAGTCAAATTCTGTATGAATCAGGCTGAATTATACATGAACAAACCCCCGTTTTTAAGACAATTATTTTTGTGTTTAAAGTTTTTGTGAAATTTTATGTTTAAATATGCATGCATATGGGCATTATCTAAGGGCGCACTCACACTGTCCATCCGTACCGTGCCCAAGCACGTTTCACGGCTAAAGTCTAGTTCGTTTGACCACTGTGAGTGCAACCGTACCGCGCCCTAATACTTACTTGAAATGAATGTGAGGGCGCTCTCACACTGTCCATCTGTACCGTGCCCCGTGCTTTAGGGTACTTATCCCCCCTCCCTCTCCCCCCACGGCCCAGGCCCGTTTGTACTCACACTGCCTGGTCCTCGGCGAATGCTTCTTGTCTGTCCATACGTCATCACGCCGTAACACGTCACACGCATTGATTGACGTCATCACGATGCGTGGCTTTGTTTCCAGATCTTTCCGTAGACCTCAGAGTTTTTGGGCGTCTTGTCGACTGTTTTTGAATCTTTTCATCGACCAAATCTGCAGTAAACACTCCACCTCCGCATCACACCAACGTGAACCTTTCACCGCCATTGTTTTAAATGTCCGCGCATGGTCCCTCCTTCTTTTTTCTATGTCCAAACAGGCGCACATAAAATGACATCAGAACCGGCGTAGGCTTCGTGCTCCGACACGTGCGCATGCTTGTGCTCGTACATGTGCAAACGTGCTTTACAAAAGCCCACCTCTCCAAAACGGACCGTGGCGGGCAAGCGTACCACCCCTAGGTAAATTCTTTTCACAAAGAATTGATACAGCAATAAAGTTCATTGAGTTGTTGGGATTGGTTCACAATATTGCTGAGGCAGTTCCTGGTTCAAGCTTTAGAATGTCAATCACTCCCAGACAGGCTCTCCTTTGTCACGAGTTGAATCCTCCTCTTATTTTGCCAACCTGATCTCATCTAACAAAACCATTAACAAAGTCGTCTCTCCTGGACCTCCACATGTGCCTGGTTTTATAACAATGACTACAATAACCTGCTTGAATGTTGTGTGGACAAAGTCAGTGACATCAGAGCAAATTTCCCCCTAAAAGCAAACCGCAATACCTTTGGTATACCCGACTGCACAATCTTGAACTCCTTTTACTCTGTTTCTTTGCAGGAGAACTCTAAATTGATGTATAAAATTAGGCCTACTTTTGCCCCCCTTGATAGTATTCCCTCATCCTTGCTTTTAAATGTTTTTAATTCTATTGGCTCCACTATCGTAGCCATGATCAATATCTCCCTCTCAACTGGCTCCGTCCCTAGCCTTTTAAAATACGCAATAGTTCAGCCCCTGCTGAAAAAGCTTTAGACCCCACCCTCCCAATAAATGATATCCAAACTGCCTTTTTTGTCCAAACTGCTTGAAAAAGTCATTGCCGCAGAACTAATAACTGTATTGGAAACACATTACATATATGACGCTCTGCTGTTGGGTTTCCGAAAACAACATTCAACACTAGTGTTAACTTTTAGAGCGTCGCATGGTCAAACCCCCCAATTTATTACTGACCTTCCTCCTCCCTAACACAACTAATCGGGCTCTTCGTACATCCGATCAAAAGCTACTCACAGTCCCTCAAACACGTTATAAAACCCGACGTGACCCTGCCTTTCAGGCTGTTGCAACCGTTTTATGGAACACCATCCCTTTATCCCTATGGTATCATCAGAAAGAAGCAATATTTTAAACATCAAAACATGAGTGCAGACACTTTATCCAAGCAAAGATTGCTGTGTGGTACAAATCTGGGGTTTTGGACTGGCCTTTTCTATGCGTGTTACCTTCCTTTATGTCTCAACGTTTTACTACAAACGACAACTATAATAGATGGAGTAAGTGAAGCAAAGTGTAGCTTCATCTCATGAGACAGCAGCATGAGACAAAACATTACTGTGTGTGTGTGTGTGTGTGTGTTTGTGTAGAGAAGCCTCAGATGAACTTCTAGCCTCATTCTAAGAGCTTGTGACAGCTAAGAGGCAAGAGTTCAAAAGAGACAGGGAGTAAAGCAGTTATGTAATGAGTCATACAACAATAAAAGACAGATGAGGAGGTGTCAAGAGAAAAACCTTTCATTATATAATGTGATCATAATGGGGGACAATGGCAATGACACTATGAAATGACTAAATCTCTTTTGGGATTTTGTGTTCTTGAACAAATTAGGATAAAACCATCGCGGGCAGCAAAGCACTTGAATCATTGGAAGTGGAAAGAATACATTTTATTTTCCTTCCATTGTCAAGGGAGGGTGCTACCACCTCCCAAGCTTGACTGGCTTTATAAAAGCGAAGCTGAAAGAGTGTGATGTGAGTGTCCCTGGATTCCCGTAACATTTTTATAAAGTTACAGTTTCTTCACTAAATGTGTGATTTGGAGAGGCCGGCTTTGAGAACATCCAGGTCCAGAGCGATAGATAGATTCATATCAACCTAGCAACTATTTAATAGGCAGAGAAATCAATAAATGACCTCATGAAACAGTAAATATTATGTTAGATATTAGGGCCAAAATGATTCTTCAAGTTACTCAAGTAACTTAACTTAAGCTTCATTTGAACAGTGCAACAGGCTTACGCTGTGGACACTTCTGAGCTCACAGATCGCAAAACTGAGGAAGAGAGAAAATAACGAGGGGTGAAGAGATAAGACGGGCCAGAAAAAACAACATAAAGCGTCCAAAGTTTAGGATCGTTTCAAGCTAAAACTAAACAAAAACTCTGTACAGCGTGTCTACTGTAAAACCAAACTAGCTTACCACGATAGCACGAAGTCAGGGCTTAAGCATTTTGGCAATATCCAGTCTACACATCCACCGAGCGCACAGGACACAAGGTAACAATGTTAGAAGTTAGAGAGACACTTTGCTGCTCACTTTCAACATTCGACTTTCCTGTAAGCAGTTTAAGAGATAAAAAAGTTCATTTTTCAAAGATTTAAAATAATTTAATCATCACTATATGCAGCCCTATATGAAACCTGAAATCAGTAAACATCTGAAGGAATGACAGTGGAATAATCAGAATCCATAAAATAATATTATTTGTTGCTAAGTTTTCACAAGCAAGCCATTTCAGATCTTAAAACTCTGTATTCATTTCATTTGCTTTCCTCTTGTCCACGATATGTCTCCTTTGGAAGATCAAGTGAAATCAGTAAGAGATGACAGTTTGTACAGCATTATAAAAACATGTTCCAAGATCACAGGAGTTAAATGTAGGGACCTGACCAGTTTTTGTGACCAACAAACTTGTGTATTATTGTGTGTATTGTGTTTTTCTACTGTGCCAGTATCTCATCTCATCTCATCTTCAACCGCTTATCCGGGGTCGGGTCGTGGGGGCACCAGCTTTAGCAGGGGACCCCAAACTTCCCTTTCCCGGGCCACATTAACCAGCTCTAACTGGGGGATCCTGAGGCGTTCCCGGGCCAGTGTGGAGATATAATCTCTCCACCTGGTCCTGGGTCTTCCCTGAGGCCTCCTCCCAGCTGGACGTGCCTGGAACACCTCCCTAGGGAGTTCCTTACTAGATTATCCTGAACCACCTCAACTGGCTCCTTTCAACGCAAAGGAGCAGCGGCTCTACTCCGAGTTCCTCACGGATGCTGAACTTCTCACCCTCTCTCTAAGGGAGACTCCAGCCACCCTCCTGAGAAAACCCATTTCGGCCGCTTGTACCCGCGACCTCGTTCTCTGGTCATGACCCAGCTTTCATGACCATAGGTGAGGGTAGGAACCAAGATTGACCGGTAGATCGAGAGCTTATTCTTCCTCAGCTCTCTTTTCGTCACAACGGTGCGGTAGAGCGACTGCAGCTCCGCCCCCGCTGCTCCGATTCTCCGGCCAAACTCACGCTCCATCGTCCCCTCACTCGTGAACATGATCCCGAGGCACTTGAACTCCTTCACTTGGGGTAAGGACTCATTCCCTAATTAATTTGCCCCTGGTGGGATTATAAAGTTGTCTGAGTCTGAGTCTGAGTCTGAGTTTACCTCCATCATTCGGTTTTGTAAGCATTTTTCAGTATCCAGAACTTCCTGTGTGTTAATTTACTATGACACAGACGTATCAATTATTCAAATGTGTTTGACATTTACAGTGTTTTTTAAAAGCGTGGCTAATTATCTGCATGTAATGAATTATTGATGGGATTTGCCAAAATTGTCAGAGGCAAAAGTTGCTTGAAAGTCATTTTGACATATTTTTTGTGTGTTTTAGGTATCGTTTTATTCTTTGCTGCTGCGGCCTAATCTCCCCACTGAGGTCATTAAAGTTTCATCTAATGTTATTGCTGGAGCTGAAGACACACACAACCGTGAGTGGGGCCGATGACAGCTATTCAAAAGCATTTTATAATTGAAAAAAATCAACGGGTATTCAGAAAATATGAGTAGACAATTACATGAAATTGCATATCTGAGTGTGCACCCCTGCTGCTGGAAGGCACTTTGGTCAAAGGCTGATTTTCTCCGTATTGCAGACATGATGTTTGGACACAGCAGCAGTCATAACTCTGCAACATTATGCGTTGAACGTGCTGGAGCGTTTCCTCAGGTGTTTGGGAGAATCAGGTTTGGTAAGTGGATCTCACACCTCACTGCTCAGAGCTCTTTCCAGAGGTGGGTGTAGGTCGGCCTGGGTGTACAGTAGTTATAATCGAATCACTAACACACACACGCGCACACACACACACACACACACACACACACACACACACACGTCCCTTTCCACACACTCTGTGGTTACCCTGGAGACACACACGCTTTATAGATCCGACACTGTCTGACCGAAATATTTAAAATTCATTGTGAGGATTGGAAGTAACAGCAACAACCAGTTAAGGCTGTTTTGGTGAAAAAAAAATAGAAGCTATTGGGCAGCTAGCAGCAAGCCACCAGCAGGTCTTCACCTGAGATGAAACAACTCTAACAATGAACTACTTGAAGAGGTCCACTGGTGATGTGTCCTTCCGTGTCGAGGCTTCGAAGCGTGCGTCGAGTAATCCAGGAAGATTTGTGTGGAGCGTGTATCGAGGCTTGTATCGATAGCGTATGTGATGACGTCTGAAGCCTGGTTTGGCGCACCATTCGAAATATAAGGTGCATCGAAACGCAACAGAGTGGCCCTGTTATGTCCCATTTTGTGGATTTGGGACTTTGTTGCACGTTTGTTTGCCAAGTATTCAAGCTTATTCGTTTCTTGTGATGGAACCTGCAAGGAAGAGGAGCTTTCACCTGTTTGGGAACATTTTGAGCTGATGTCTCATAATGAAGGTATGCACATATTAATAACTAGTGTAATGTGAATAAATGTGACAACACAGCATATCCCTTCTAATTTATTTCTTCTAACTTCTGGTATTTTAAATGGTGAGGTGTCTGTTGTGTTTCAAAGAACTGGGATAAAACAATAACACCTCATCTATGCTGAGGCATCACAGAGCCCTGCATGAGAACAAGGAGGCCAACCAATGTGGACCAAGCTCAGGTAAGCCATTTTAGAATGCAATGATAAGACAGCTTACAATCGTAAAATGACATGGCACGCTTGTATGAAACAACATACATTTACATTTTACTTTAAATGTGGGATTAATGACATCTGTAATAGAATTCTGCCTTTTTTAGTCATCAGGAGGGAAGAATGATGTGGATGAGGCTTTGGTCAATATGGTGATTGAGTATTTCCATCCCTTCACTGTCACACAAGGCAGGTTCGTATGTGAGCACATAAAACAGTTTTCCCCCATTTTTCCATATTTGCACTCCCAAGAGTGCAAATATGGAACTCTTCTTTCCTTTAGGCTTTGAAAGCTATGGTGGAGGACAGATACAAGGAATCCAAGGAGAAAGCCAAAGTCCTTGTCTGATGTTAGTTCAACACCAGATATGTGGACATCTATCAACACTGATGCCTATCTTGCTGTGACATGCCATGTTATAGATGCGAGCAACTCTTTGCATTCGGTTGTTTTAGGGGTGTTGCATTTCCCCGAGGCACATACTGCTGCAACCTTGGCTCAAGTAAAAGCAGCACTTATGTCAGAGTGGGGTATTACAAGCAAAGTCACTTGCCTTGTGACTGATGGCGCAACAAACATGGGTGCTTGTGCCAGGGAGCTTCAGTCGCGTCACACAAATTGTGTGGTGCATACTCTCAAATTGCTTGTTAAAAAGGCTCTTCATCAAAGCACTGTGTTCGGGCATCCGGGCAAAAGCTAGCAAGACAGTGGGCTATTTCAAGAGCAGCACCACTGCTGATGTGAGTTCCCTTACTTCATCGCAGCATTCAAAATGACACTGTTTTGTTTAAGTTGCTGCTGCAGCGACACTTAAATCAATCACTCTTTGTTGCCTAATGTTATAGGAGAGGCTGACACCTGTGTCAGCCTGCAGGAGCAAATAGACCGGCCGGCAATGAAGCTCATTCAAGAGGTGCATACACACTGGAACAGCACATATCATATGCTTCAACGTATGCATGGACCTGTAGGAGCAGCTTTGGCAGGCCTAAGCACTGACATTGCTCCACTATTATCCAAACAGTATGAAATAACGGCAGGGTGTCTTAAATCGCTGTCCCCATTTAATGATGATGCCAGAGTCAAGTTGTCACAGGGGAGAAGGGAGTGACAGGATCGAAAGTTATCCCTCTGTTATCAATGCTTCACCACGCACAGGAGGAAGAGGTAATGGCAAGTGTCCAAACTCCAGAAACCACAGCAGTGGCTGAGAGTCTGAGGAGACGATTAAAGGAGAAGCTGTACACTTTCCAATACATGAGCATCATGTCGCTGACGACGCAGCTCGATCCAAGGTTCATAAAGATTGGCATCTTCAGACCCAACAAAGCAGCAAATGCTGAAAAGAGGCTCACTTCAGAATGTGCTGCTCATCCTCCTTCACATCATCATCATCATCCTCACGACCGCACATATCCAAATTTTCTTAGCCTGTGGCTCAAGGTAATTAATACATTCTAATTGTGTTATTGTAGGCCTATGAAGTCCCTTACAGACTGTTTGTCTATCCTAGTTTGCAAACTGTGGCATCGATTGGACACCACAGTCATGCGGACGAGGATCCAAAATGTCACTGCGGACACAACCATGGAGGTCCCAACATACCTGGGAGAGCCAAACATTGGAAGACTGGAGAACCCCCTGGACTACCAGGAGAGACACAAGAATGTTTACCCCAGCTCGTACAAACTTACTCTTGTGCTCTCTGTACCCCAGCTTTATCTGTGCCCTGTGAAAGGGTATTTTCCAAAGCAGGCAAAATCCTCCCAAAAAATAAAAAGCCTCAAGCCCAGCACAGTGGAAAAGTTGTTGTTTTTTGAATAAAAATTGAATAAAACTTTGTCCCTAGGGACACAAGCACATTCAATCGCAACCCTCTCTCCAATTTATTTCAACTTTCCCCAATGTCCCTGCCATCATTCAATCAAAAAACAGACACATTATAATGAGTTACCCACATTGTGTTTATTGGCATTATCACTCAAGCGTCATTCAAAGCTTCACGCACTAAAGCCATGGAGTCACAATCACTGCCTGTTTTACCTTAATTGTCCACCTGATGGCACAGTAGAGCAAATGAAGCACTGTGGAGCTTCGGCCCATGAGTCAACCAATTGGATGGAAAGCTTTAATGTTTTATGAGGCTTCATCCTGCCATCACTAGCGTCTACCCCTTGACTAAAAACAGGAAGCTCCTCCTACAGACAAACCACATTTAACAAATTAAGACAATAAAATCACATTTCTATGTAAAAACACAAGACTATTTCCTGAAGCGAGGAAAATCCGATCGCCATTTGACTCTGATCAACATGGTACAACCTGAGTTCCCTCTAAAGTCCATTGGAAGCTGTCACTTCCGGTTTTGCAGTTTGAACCCGTGACCAGCAGGTAACATAGGTGGGAGCCCATTAACAAACATTTTGTGAATGAAAGTCAAATGTGGCCAATAAATGATTTGAATGTAGTAGGAAAGTATTA
The DNA here is from genome assembly GCF_963691815.1 of Echiichthys vipera. NCBI lineage: Eukaryota > Metazoa > Chordata > Actinopteri > Perciformes > Trachinidae > Echiichthys > Echiichthys vipera. Next base: position 6,178,444 of record NC_139840.1, on the reverse strand, counting down.
ATGAATTTAGTTATTTCAATGAATAATGAGAGTATGTTAACTGAGATGACCAGGAAGTACCAGTGTGCTTAAGGCATGGGGGTGGAAGCTGTAGCATTGACAAAGACCTTGCGACCCTTTTGCATATCTAACATGTCTAAAAGTTTAAAAGACCAGACCAAGTTTTAGCTATTTACTTACATACTAAAATACTTAATACAGCTAACCATTCTGAAAAACTTACTTGTATTTTTGCTACTTTAAAACGGTGTGAGTTATGTAATCCATCGCAATGCACAATGAAATTCTGCTTCAGCTTCTTAAAATGCACTTTCCTCTTTTATTTCCGTTTAACTTGCTTTAAAAAGTAATCTCATTCCTCACTGTGTGTCTTATATTTGACCCAGCTCTTCAGCAAAGCTCTAGTATGTTAACAGTGAGCGGAGAGAACGTTTGCAGACCTCTGTAGCTTACTTCTCATCTCTGTTCCCAACCTGGGGTTCCAATCCCTGCTAGGGGTTGCCAAAGCTACCCGGGAGGTCGCAAGTAGGGGTGTACTGATGCATCTACTACATCACTTAACTGCCATTTGTTATATTAACGACATCTGGAACTCATACGTTATATTAACGCACCCAAATCACAGGTGTTATATCACCCCCCCTTTTTCACTGGACACTTTAACTTGCACCACCTGCACTGGTCATACAAACACACTCCCTTATATTTCATGTATATAATTCAATGCTATATGTTTAGTTTGCTTGTGTTCATGTTTATATTTATATAGGCACTGTCAAATCAAGTCAAATTCCTTGCAATGAAAATTGCCTGGCAATAAACCTGATTCTGATTCTGATTCTGAATGTATCGATTTATATTCCTACGACCCAACTTTATTGATAGGTGCTCGGCAAGTTGTCCTTAACTGGGGGACGAATCGAAATAAAAAATCGATCTGCAATGAAAATAATCTATTGTATCGATAGAAACAATTTGCACGTTGTATTTAATCACGACAGACTTTATATTTATGTATTTCAACACTTTTAATAGTAAATAAATATGAGATTTACTCTCCGTCAGTGCCTCTCGACGGTGCTGTTCGTATGACATCATCAGCATGCTCTAGCAACAACAAGCCCGTAGTGACAACAGAACAAGTAAAACTCATCTGTGATGGAGGATTCACAGGAAAATACTTAAAATACTTAAAATTCATCCAAATCACTCTGTTTGGATTAATATCCATGAAAGATGTCAGTCACTGAGTCAGGGGTTGTAACTTAACGGGGCCCTTAAAGAAAAAGGTTGGAAAACACTGCTCTAGAAGTTACATTAGCAAATAGCAAGAATCTCCAACTGAACTGTCGGCACTCCGGTTGCATTGTGGGTAATGTAACTCAAGCAAGTTTCAAGAGTATGATAGCTGATATGAAGAGGAAATTGCTCAGACAGTGACTGGAAAGTTAAAGGAAAATGTCATGTTTGCACGAGTTGTAGTTAACAAATATAAAACTTGAAAACATACAGAGATTGTCCTTTAAAATACTTGAATTTTCTCATGCTTTTTTGTGATTGGTGATGAAGGGAAAGCAATAAAAGATGATGAGAAAGTTTGATGTATTCCTCATTTGTATGTACAGTACATGTGTGTAATTGAAATATCCTATCCTACAGATTGTCATGCATATGCTTCTCGACTTAGATCAGCGGGAAGCCCTGTAAACACAACTCTGGTTTATTTTTTTAATCAGCTGTGTGTTTGTGTGTGTGTGTGTGTGTGTGTGTGTGTGTGTGTGTGTGTGTGTGTGTGTGTGTGTGTGTGTGTGTGTGTGTGTGTGTGTGTGTGTGTGTGTGTGTGTGTGTGTGTGTGTGTGTGTGTGTGTGTGTGTGTGTGTGTGTGTTTGAAAGGTCTGGAAATAATTAAGATAAGGGCTTGAGGGGACGTGAAGGGGGAGGGAGGAGGAGGCTGAGAGACATGCATCTCCCGGCTATATTTAGCTGAGTGAGGTATTCAGAGGCAGGGCAATTCCCTGTGTTACTGCAGAGCACCCCCCGCCCCCCCCGACCCCACCTCCCACTGTACCTGAGATTCTTTGATACATTTTTCACAAAGCTCAATGTACAAAACATTGACCATCAGTGAGCAGCAGTGTTCACACCCACCTTCATTCTGCAGTGCTATGTTTGTCTTATTCTTGCAATTAGCAATAGGTGGTGATAACAGTACTAACCATAGCAGTACAAGACTAGTCGTATCCGTATTGATAGTAGTGCTGACTGTTGTAGTAACAACAGTAAAAGGATTACAGTAGAAGTACAAATGTTGGTAGTTAACAATACGCATATAAAAATGTGCCAAATACTGTAATTAATAGTATGATAGTAGGAGTAAAAACAGCAGTAGCAGTAATGACAGTAGTAAAAGCAGTTGTATTCAGTAGTGTTGACAGTTGTAATAACAATAGCAGTAGAAGAAGCACTAGTAGCAATAGCATTAACTATGTATCAGTAGTACCCATAACCATAACAGTAGTAGAAGAGTAGTAGTAGCACAGTACAGTAGTATGACCAGTATTACAGTGCTAGTAGTAATGATAGTAATTAGGAGGAGTCAAAGTCCAACAAAATGGCGGCTCCCAGAGGAGAGTACGATTGGATCAAGTTGAGAGAACGGGCCCCGAAGGAGATGCTACGTATACGTTTCAGTATCCTGAAAATGGTCCTACCACAGTTAAGGGGATAATCGGATAACTGAAGTTCCCCACCTAGACATGAGAGGGGGTTGAATGGGAAAATGACGGGAGTAACTCGACCTCCGGTACAGTAGGTGGTGCTCCGCCAACATTGGCTTTTTTTTCAGTTCACTGTTGTCAAAATCACAAGCAGGGGGGAAATGGGCGACTTCTGGGCAGAATTACGACAGAAACAGGTCTACTTGGTAGTGATGTTACTCGCCGTGGCGAAGGTAAAGCTTGTGTTGTTGGTTTTTTCACGGTGTTTTTGGCACCGTTGCTTCCTGGTTTATTCTATTTCAAGGTCAAAAGCCACTGCCGCAGAGTGGGGAGGGGGAGTTATAACCCATGGAGCATACGCATACGCAAAACCCAATAATACTCTGGTTAAGCTGTTTACATGCACGAATAATCGGGGTAGTATAATCAGAGTTATCTAGTATGTTAAGTGGGGTATGAGAGGGTAGGGTGTTCTCATGATGTTTGAGAAACCGGAGTATTCCCTTAACCCAAATATAATCGGGATTTAAACTGCATGTAAACGCACTGACTGAGTAGCTCGGGGGGAAGCGCTGAACCGTCCAAAAAACGTCTTTTTTTAACCACTAATATTGCTCAAACTTGCACCAGACCGCAGTAGCACGATTGCAGTCCCTACAGATGAAACAAAGCACCAACAGCATAGTTAGTGAACCCGGACTTTATTAAAAAAGACTGTTTTACAATGCTACAAGCCTTAGCAGCCGGCTACGTCCATATTGAGAGGCAGTCAGTATTGAACTGAACTCCAGTGCAACCAACTTGTATGGACTGCCTCTCAATTGCCTCTCATCTCAACTGTTATCATGCTTTTGTATTATTAAAAACCATAATATTGAACAGTGCCAGTGGTGTTGTCAGCCCTGTGAGTCTGTTTCCCACCTTCGAAAAGCCTGAAGTTGCCCCTGTAAAATGTTAAGTTTATCCCATGGGAATTACCCACAGTGAATAAAAAGTTTAGTTGCTGAATTCCCTCCACGTTGTTTGCTGCAGGCATCTTACACTAACTCTTGAGCGTTACACTAACACTCCTTCTTTTTGATAGCGTTCTACATGCTGATGTGTTTTGAATTTAACTGCAGGTATTGTAATGCAGCACCGCCATTAAATATTGTGCTCGGCAATGCAGGTCTGTGTCTGTTTTGGGGAGAGGATTAACATGGAGACGGTGCGCCCCGAGGCATCGTAACCAGTACATCGTAAAGACAGAAGACTCCACCTCAGCAGCATTTAAACGGAGAGAGAGGCAGAATTAAAGAAACAGAAAGATGAAGGTGGAGATGGAGGGAAAAGAGAGAGGGCATGGGAACGACAGGTTGTTGTTACAGTTGGGACTGAGAGAATCAGAGGAAGTTTTAGAGGTGAACTGCAGCTCCAGGCTTGGATCCATATTAGTCTGTGAGTGTTTTCCAGGCAGACTATAGTTTCCATTTCAGCAGGTATGAAAATCAATATGAATGAACGTAAAATCTATCTTTTATCGCTGACATACAGGCATTACTGTTCTGTGCACTTAAGGCTTCAAATCACACAGTGCTTAAAGTGAATTCCTGTTCAACGAAAACTTTAGGCATGAAGATTACCAACAAAATTAGAGTATTCACATTTTTCTGACATTTTTTTTCACAAACACAAACAGAAATCTCTCAGTCTGTTTAATGTTAAAGGATTAAAATGTGCAGAACCACTGGGACACCCCTTTAACTCTGAATTTCTACTATTTTACAGATTTTTCACTGTAGACTTTTTGGTGCAAGTCTAATTTATTTATTTATTATTTATTATTTATTATTTATTATTTATTATTTATTATTTATTATTTATTATTTATTATTTATTATTTATTATTTATTATTTATTATTTATTATTATTAATTTCATTCACCCATTTTACTCACCCATTTTACTCATTTGTATAATAACATAATATAATAATCAGAATATTATAATTTAAATTCCTCTTTTTAATGAACAGTGTTTAACATGCTTAAATAATAATATAATAAAATATATAATATATTGACTGACTAAGTATTCCACTTTAAATGAATCATTTTAATGTGTTGCAGTAAAAGTCACTTACAAGCTCATCTGATGTTACCTGATGTAATTCCAAAAAGTCATCTTTAATTGTGTTAAATAACAAAAGGTGCTTTTAAGCGTCATTAGCATAGGGACGGATGTAAGATGAGGATGTTTGTTTGTGTGAACAACAAACAAATTAATTACGGGAAAGGAGGTGAAAAAAGAGAAGTAAAAGGTTTGCTGCCGCACACTCACCTGGGAGCTGCAGGAAACTGGGAACGGTTCACATCAAGACATTAGCCAACAGCCTGGGGAATACAGCACAGGAAGTATGAAACCCAACCCCTTCCTGACCAACTCTCCGTGTGTGTGTGTGTGTGTGTGTGTGTGTGTGTGTGTGTGTGTGTGTGTGTGCGCGAGAGAGAGATCATATGATATCAAGTTTCTACGATTGTGTGTGCATTTATATGACATATACTGTATAACCATACTCTGCTGATAAAGATGGTTCTTGTCCACGCCCCCTAATTAATAAAATGGAAGAACTTTACTATTTTTCAACATGGATTTCATATGATCACATTCATCTTATCCTGTCATTGTGACCTGAAAAAGTTCCACAGATATACAACATGTTATATGACCGTGTTGGGTTTAAGTTTTTGCCCTTTAGTGCAAATCAAATATCGCCTCAAGGAACAGATCTGAACTGAACTGAAGTCATGAGGTTTTCACCTTACAGCGGTGTGCATGTGTGAGAGCTGCAGGTATGACATGCCTGTAGGAAAGAAAAACACAGACATGTGGCTTTAATGTGAAGCAGGGACCTCCATGCAGCCTGGAGACCTTGAAAACACACCTCAGGATGGAAAGCAGTGTGGCACACACACACATTCCTCCAGCCAGATATCTCAAGTATGCGCTGCGGTTTGACTTTAGCTCTTACCTGCGAGGGGCTGAGAAATACAGCCAGAAGCGTGCAGGTTTCATAATGATTTCAACGTGGTTTCACTCTCCTCTGTTTGTGCATATCAGACCTGGGTTCAAGCGTTGTACCTTTTAGGGGGATGATGAAAGGGACAGAGATTTAGACGGAAAGGATTCTTTTGTAGTTGCTATTTGACGTATTAGTTGTTTATCTTCTGAGGAAACGCTCGGATACGTGTTAGAGACTGGTGAGAAATGATCGTCTTCCCCCCCCAGAGAAACAATGCTGTGATTTTAGATACAACAGGGGCTGAGAGGATGTCTGTGCCATGAAACATACATGATAGGATTACAATAGGAAGTTTGAGTGGAAAGACATTTTGATGAGGTGAAGAGATGAAGTGATCATGTTTAATTTAACTTCAGTCGGTCAGGTGAGCTCGAGACTGTTCTGAGCCAGAGGCGGGACACATTTCTAAAACAAAAATCAAGCTTTTACGCTCTAGAAATATCATTATCATGGTATGCAGTTTCCACTACAAACACAACCTAATTCATACCTAATTGGATTGGAGTTTCCCAATTTTAGTGCAGACAAATACGTATAAGTGGGAATAAGTTTGGTTAGAAGAAAGAAGTGTCCTTTTTATCCACTCTCACTTTGAGAGACTGTTAAGATGCCATTACAATAAGGTCACTGTGACCGCAGGTGAGGGTGGATTAGCCTATTGCTCATATAAGATTAACAACCTGCACTTAGCTTTTACAGCATGCACTCAATCTTACCTCTTAAATCTCTTTTTTTTTTTTATTGAGAAAGTCTTCAAAACACTTTCAGTCCAACTAAAAATTACATTTTTTTGTGTGATGTAATTTTTGCTCGATACATTTGATGTCCTCTGTAACCGTGGACACAAAACAGCCACAAAGCATGAAAACCCTGTTAGCTATGTGCACATGCCTGTTTCTTCCACAGAATTTGTACAAATTTGAGCATTGTTTTACCAGCTGCGACAGTGATGCTGGTATTGGTTTCCCCTTATGAGTGTGTGTGTATTTGTGTGGCATCATGGCAAAATGTGGTCGTGGAGACACCTACTGTAGCGGGAACTACCACCGAGGCGGTTTTGAGTATTTGTGTATCTGTCTACAGTCAGATTTTGTCATGATGATAGAGTCACAACTGTGCAAGATGCACTCACGAAACGTTACAACTGAGATCAAAAGGTCCAGGTCTTAGCACTGGCACATACCTGTCCTGCACTTGCACCTAGCTAGCACTCGGCTAGCGAACAAATGTGAAATGCTGAAAAGTCTGCCTGCACAAGGCACCCTTGAGCGTTGGTATGAAATGCGCCAGGCTTTCAACTTGGTTTCGAGGGTGCAAGTTGCGATGAGTAAGGGTTGGAATCACAGGCATGATTGTAAAATCCAACAAGAAAATGTCTCAAACAGAAAGTTTAGATGCTGTGTGGTGTTAACAACAAAAATGTGGTGTCCCTTAGCTTGTGAGCTAGTTACAGCAGACACTTAGCAAAGCATTTTTATTTTATCTGGAAACATCCTTGCCGCCCAGCAGCTTTGTGCACTAGTAGATATTAGCTTAGTTAGCTTATTTTAACATAGTTTGAAAACTAAACAAGTGTTGAAGTACATACTTTTACTTGGGTTTTGTGCAATTTTGTGCAATTGTGCTTTATTTTAGCATCACCACTTTATGTTATACATCAGGAAGGAATATTGTACATTTTACTCATACATAAACTATCTTGACTATTTGATCCAATACATACTTTCCAGATTGAGGTTTTATACAAAACATATGATTTTATGAGTTCATAAGAGAGCATGAAATACGATGCTATAGACTAGACAACCCAAAAGCATATGAATTGTCTAGAATGATAACATAATAGGAAATTAATCACAAAGACAGATTCTGCTTCATACTTTTACTTTGGATACATGCTGATAAAACCTACAGGATAGTATAAGGAAGTCTCGTTTTTAAAACTCCCACTTTTTTAGCTTCTATCTGAATCTCTGTAGTATGGAGTTTAGTTTCACTTCAGTGTTCCTGTTTGTACTTTCAGATATCAGCCGTATTTGGCTGCTTAATGATCGTGTTCAGACGTATTGGAGCGGCACAGCTCGACTGCTTGCATCCATTGACGTCATGACTCAACGTGACTACCTCCCCCAGTATGGAAAAACACTATTTTACTTAAGTGTTTGTTCAGGTTGGTGATACATGTCAGTATTTTGCAGCAGTAGAGACCAGTAGAGACCTTGGCAGGGCCAAGAACATGACAGTCTGGTTTCCACATCCACCTGGCCTGGTTGTTATACAGTAAACCTGTCCATTATTTGCACACATACAATTCTGCAGTGGCGCTCCATGAATGTAGCATGCAATGTTGGCAGGATATTTGTAATGCAGCTCTAGAAAATAAGACACGGTGTTCTCAAACCTCTACAGTATCGTCTACCTGACAGGAGGAGAGAAAGTGTTCATGAAGTCACCTCCGGTTGCATTCTCAACCCTTAACAGTGGAATATTTTCTTCTTCTGGGAAACTACCAAATCAAGTGAACGCAGAAACACACATATGTTGAAGTCATCCTCTGACCTAACATAGGTGTAAAGTTTCCTGCTGTTAGGGCACACACACACACACACACACGCACACACACACACACACACACACACACACACCGTGAAGATTTCTCCCTGTCCAGCTGGAGATTATTAGTGTTTCTCCAGCCCACAGGAACTCAGCCATCATTTCACTCTGACAGGTACATGGAAGGATCTCACCGGTTCTCTGCTCTGCTGTTCTGTTCAGACAACAGCTCTGTAATTCTTTATAGCGTCCTGGCATTCACTGTGATCATCTGGGCGATCAGCTGAAGGGAAACAGCTTGCCTCATGGAGTCGGTTTCACCGAGATAAGATGGAGTCCAACTGAGAGACACAGATGTTTTTTTTTAACTTGTATTCATCGCAGCAGTTTGCTGACAGTCTACCTGCGTCACAATCATACATAAACCAGCAAAGCATAATCCTCTGCTGTCCAGTCACTGAAGCATTTAGGGGTTAGAACATTACTTTTCCACACGTTCCTCAATCATGACGACTGATTCAGTGGAAGACGTCATAAATTAAAGACTAAAGACATGACCTGTCTGATTGGAACTCTTTCACATGTGACACGAAATGCAACATCTGTGGGGAACGCTACATCTTTGGACAAGAGACTGAATCAACACCAAGAGACAGCAGCACTTGTCTGTGAACATCAGCAGGAAGTGGTCAAAGTTATGGACAAGGTGTCTGGGAAAATCAAGGACATCACTTCCGAAAGAACACATTTGAACAGAAACATGAGGAACTGAGGTGCAATAATCCAATAGCCATTAGAAAAATACCACTGTTTTTCTGTGGAGAGAACCCAGGGCCAAAATCCCTGCAAAACCATTGATATTATTATTAATTTTATTTTTATTATTATTGTTATATTGAAGCTACACGGTGGTGTAGTGGTCAGCACTGTCGCCTCACAGCGTTCGCATCCCAACTGGGGCCTGTCTGTGTGGAGTTTGCATGTTCTCCCCGTGTCTGCGTGGGTTTTCTCCGGGTTCTCCGGTTTCCTCCCACAATCCAAAAACATGCACGTGTTCGGTTATTTGATTACTCTAAAATCGCCCGTAGGTGTGAATGGTTGTCTGTCTCTGTTCGTCTCTATGTGCACTGTGATAGACTGGCGTCCTGTCCAGGGTGTACCCCGCCTCACGCCCGATGTCAGCTGGGATCGGCTCCAGCCCCCCCGCGACCCCGACAGGGACAAGCGGTTGAAGATGAATGGGAATGAGATAGTATTATTATATGAGTTTCAGCTGAACTTTGCATTTTGTGGTAATAAGCAAATGTTACTATGTTCTAAGACGGAGAACATGTTGAACATTATACCTGCTTAACATGTGCATTGTCCTTCTGAGCATGTGATGTTAGCATTTAGCTCAAAGCACAGTTGCCCCAAGTACAGCCTCACAGAATCGCTGTAGTCTCTTAGACTTCTGTCACATACGTACTCCTCCTGAGGGTGAACAGTGAACTTCCATGCTAAAATTAGTCTTATTATAGTACTTTTTTAACACACTATGATGACACTTTGATTTGAGTCAGAATCTAGTCAGTAGTCTCAAAAATGTGGACTTGATTTGGACTTGACTGATGTGAGACTTGACTAAATAAAGCCAAAACATTTAAGTCTGAACAATCCCAGAACAATAAAACAATAAATAAAGAAACGCTATGGCAAAACATTGTTGTTGATATATTGTGAGCTTTCACAGTCAGCATTAAAGATATAATAATATAATTTTTATCTGTTAAGGTTCTATCTATGACAGAGTGAATTAAATGGTGATTGATCATATGACCCATGAAAGCACTTCTACTTTCTAATTCCAACCCCTAAATGAAAATATGCGGACCATGTTAGTGACGTTAATGACAGCGATTGGTCTGCTAGTAGAACTCGTCAATGCCGGTTATGCTGCATTCACTTGTAATCGGAAATGGGGAACTTCAAACTCCAAGTAAAATTGGAACGTGTGTGTGTGTGTGTGTGTGTGTGTGTGTGTGTGTATGGATTAAAGAGGGTAACATATAGGGCACGATCCTGAAGTATAGAGGTGAATGTGTCAATAAAGTTTACAAAACAGCAAAAAAAATAAATAATAAGGTCAACACACATAGTGACCGTGAACCTGACAAGATGGAGGGCTCTGAAAGAACAGGCTAAAAGAGGAAAGAGAGAGGAACAAGGTACCCCGAGTCTTACAGATTATGACTTTAAGAATGAAAGAAATGAAAGGCTTTTCATCACTCATTCATTCATTCATCTTCAACCGCTTATCCCAGGGTCGGGGTCGCGGGGGTGCTGGAGCCGATCCCAGCTGACATCGGGCGTGAGGCGGGGTACACCCTGGACGGGACGCCAGTCTATCACAGGGCACATAGAGACGAACAGAGACAAATTAGCTAATGCAGACTTGACTTGGGCTTCAAGGCTTTAGAAATAGTTCTGGCTTACTACAACTGTGATCTTATTTCTGTAATTTTAGACATTATTATCTTCTGACTGCAAGCAAAATATAGCTTTCCTTGCTGCAAATGTTCTATTATTTAAGACCTTCATGTAAAGGATTCAGATTTACAACAATGCAGACCGATGCAAAATGTTAACTGACGTGTTTTCACTGTTATTGTTGTATACCAATTAAGTTTGTCACCCTCATTATACAGTATCATTTCATGCCAGCAAAGCACCAACTGAACTGAACTGAGCTGAATTAGATTAAATTTAATTTAGCTGAGCTGCATAAAGAGAGGGAGGAAGATACGTGTTCACATGCGTGTATGCGTGCCAAATAATGCTCCAAATGTGCACTAGTGCTCAGCGCACCACATTAAGAAACTTCCAGCATCCTTACTAACATCTGACACCACAGATGGCTGGATGAAACAGCTGGTAGGCACAGCGCTCTCTCTCTCTCTCTCTCTCTCTCTCTCTCTCTCTCTACACACACACACACACACACTCCACACTCAGCACAACATACCTCTTCGGTAGGTCACGGCTGTCTCTTTGTATTAATTTGCCTGTAAATGCCAGTGTAGCATGCTGATGCTGAGGCAGAAGGAGAAGAATTAGAATAGGGCAGTGAGTGAAGTGGGTTGCTCACCTCATTACAGTATGCTAATGACAAACCAAACCATTTACACGAGTTACCTCATTAATGGGCAAAATGGGACTCTCCAACCTCAAGTTGCTTCAACTCCTGCGAGCCGTCGAGCTTGATCACTTGTTCCTGGGAGGCAGGTGACCTTTTCTCCACTTTTGTGTTCGTGTGAATTAAAATGTGTTCAGCTGACCAACAACCAGAAGCTCAGAGGCAGAAGAGATCATAAATGTCTGCAGGACAACTAACTTAGAAGGTGTAGGAGTGTTGGGTTTCATCCCTGAGTGAGGTCTATTATATTGCAGCTATTTCCAGGGCTGGCTGCACTTTATGTATTATATTACAAACGTATAGCCTAGCTTTGAATTTTATTTCGGCATCCAGTGCTAATGATCGGTTAACTCGCCATGTGGCTCTTTCACCCTCCCTGAAACAACCCAAGAATCTTGGATCATTAGTGACCAGTCACTCGAGTCAGTGGAGTCCTCCCAAAGTTTCCGTTATTAAATGAGAAATTGCATCAAATACAAATATCTTGAAATGTTTACAACACAGCAACAACATAGGGCTCTATTTATGCTGCCAACTGTTATAAACTTGCAGCAACAACTTCATTCTTATCATCAAACGTCAATGGGAGACTGAATGAGCAAAAGTCAGTCTGAAATTGCGGCTCAGGAATCAGGATCAGTCTATGAATGATGCGAGAGGCGATGAATCGGCTGATTGACAGACAGTCTGAGTGCGTCTCAGGCTTCACGGATGACACCGTCTTCATAATCAAACACAAGGATGAGCAGTGATTTGTGGCTCCCCTCAGTTAAACACTTCCGAAAGGTTAGCTCCTCTTAAATTCTGTCAGATTATAACAGTATGTACTCTACCAAGACCCTTCTTGTCAGATTAATGTCAAACGAGTGATTAATTAAACGTTAAATTAGCTCAGCAGTTTAAAAGATGCTGAATATTAAAAATGTTTCTGGTAAAAATGATCTCCTAGTGAGGCCATCTGCCTAGACTACGCACGTTTTACCACACGGTGTGGATGCTCAAAGGAAAAAGGCCCTACAAATGTGCAAAATAAAATTTATATTTTTTTGTTTTCAATCAGTCACGCACCCCCCTTCAAGGTTAGAGGAATATTGTAGGAATAGAAGAAGAAGAATTCCTTTATTAGTCCCGCAAATAGGGAAATTCAATTTTCACTCTATTATTAATCATTTTACACACACACAGGCCCGAAATACACACACATGCACAGACAGGACCTATATACATGCAACTAATGGAGAGACGTTAGAGCGAGGGGGCTGCCAGTGACCGGCGCCCTGAGCAGTTGGGGGTTCGGTGCCTTGCTCAACAGCACCGAAGGCAGTGCCCAGGAGATGAACTGGCACCTCTCCAGCCACCAGTCCACGCTCCATACATGGTCCACACAGGGACTTGAATCAGTGACCCTCCTGTTCCTAGCCCAGTCACCTATGGACTGAGCTACTACCGCTCCATTCAAGTCCAATTGTCAAAAGAGTGAAAGTCGAGTGTTTGGTGCAATTCTTTGCGGCCCACATTCACATAACGACCCACACAAATATTGCTTCTGATCATTCAAGCATTCAAGTCAGAAAATCTTTCATCTGTGACCCCGAATCTACTCAGACTTGTGTGTGAAAAATTCCTTTCCTGCAAATACAACATTGGAAAAAAAACACATTTACTAAATGAAAACAGAAAATAATAAAAGCATGCCTCATAACGCTGAATTCACCAAACTGTGGAATTGCAAAAGCCTGGATTCCATTTTTAAAAATGATAATCTGAGCCATTAAAAATTGTCACCTTTCTTGTATATTTTGTCTCTTTTTAATCCACCTTGAGTTTCTTTAGATGACAACAGCCGTGATTTGCCCATTTCATTAAAAATGCCAGTGTGAGATGAGCCCCTTTAAAAGCCCCCACAGTGCAATTATCTGCAAATTAAATATGCTGTCATGCTATTATCACAACCATTTCCTTCTGCCTCGCTGGATCTCCATTCATAATTTAATCCTTTCTGCACTTAGCCCATAGGTGTTGCCAGCACTCCTGACAAGGTGGGCAGAGAGGAGCAGGCAGGAGACGTCCTGCAGGCACTTAGATTATTGTGTCAATTATCGGGTAAAGTGGTTGTTCTTGTAGTGTTGTTTACATGTGGGTCAGGACTGGAGCAGGAGAAGAGCTGCTGGGTGCATTTTTTACGAGACAGAACCACAGGAGAGAGGAAGAAAGGGATATGGGTGCACGTTGCGTGTTTTACTCTAAATGGCATTTGTGTGAGCTTGTGCTTTTTGAATACTATTGTAAGTAGTGTGTTTATTTGATTTAAAACACTGTATATTTTTACTGTACTGTAGCTGGTGAATGGAATCAGCTACAATGTCCAAATTCCCTCGCTTTTACTGCATTTAGTTTCTCGTCAGGATCTCAGAAATCTCTCTTAACATCAGAGAGAAAAACAGATTAAAAGACGGAAAGTGGTGCAGACGTATCACTTTACACCTGATTACAGAAAAGGGCACACGAGAATTTACCATATGTGAAATCCATTTCACGTGCATAGAAGCACATGACGTTGAACTTTTTTTTTTAACATATGAACCATAAAACCTAACACGTTAAAAAACACGTACCACATAATAAGCCACATATAAAAGTAAAGCCATGTGAGTGTCTGCATGGGAGAAGGTGTTAGAATACAACTTCTGTACTGTATATACGAATACATTCATTTACAGTGCATTACATGCAAATACAGTATGAACCCATGCACATCTGCGCTCAGTGGAAGGGTGTTTCATTCGTCTGAAAAGTGTTGGTACAGTAAAGTCTAAAGAATCAAGTCCTGAACCTTTGCTTTAGTTTATATGAAATCTGATGAATCATGAGTCCTTTGTTACAGGTGGATTGCTGGATTTTGTACTTGTGAAGAAAATCATGAACATTTTCAATGCCTTTTACGTCCAAAGCTGCATATGAAACACACAAATGGTCAGCTCTCATCCCTTTTGTCTGTCTAAAGCACAGACAGTTCATGTCGGTGGATTGAGGAGATTTGAGGTGCTCTGCCCGCAGGATCTCCATGAATCATGATGCATAAGCCTCACTGTCTGTGTCCATGATAAGAACCCATTTGAGAGCACTTAACTAACACAGAGCCGCTCATCCAAGCTCCTAATGCCAGAAACAATGCTATCCACTGAAGTGTCATCGTTTCAGCTTTGAATTTGTCTGTTTGAAACTCAAAAAAAAACCATCACCACATGTTCAAGGGTTGATTAAAAATACAACCCAGTGTGTTTCTGCAAACCATAAAGTGAATCGTTCATGTTTCTGAACCGCTGTAACCCGTTCTGATTCCTGCTCCACAAGCTTCAGTTTTAACCAGTTTTGTGTTGTTTGTTGGTTATTGTTTGTTTTGTTGAGCGTATTAAAATAAACAAAAACAACAAAACAACAGGATACACAGGAAGTAAGAAACCTATAGTACTAGGTACTAAGTGGAGAAGGGGTAGGAGTTAATAAGCCAATGCTTCTTCCAGCTCCTTTTCAAACATACAAAGGGTTTTTAATGACTCGTGCTTCAAGTGTCATTTATTTTTTTCATATGTTTGAAATAAAGCATTCATTCATTCATTCATTCATTCATTCATTCATTCATTCATTCATTCAAACACATAGTTAACATTGTTAATTCCAACAAAATCCGTATAGCCATTAAAGCTACATGGTTAGGTTTAGGAAGAGATTGTGGGTTGGGTTAAAATAAGTATGTCTGTTATGTCATTAAAGCCCCTTTCACACATGCACTGCACATTTGAAATTGTCTAGACATAAATCATCAAGGCTGTATGTGTGGACGCAAATATAAAATTCTGTCGGACCAGAGTTTACCCTGCCAGAAAATTTGACAGACCATTTACTCTCCAAGTGGGCTCATGTGTTCATACGCCGCTTATTCTCCGATGCATCCATGGAGATTGAATGGGGTGTCTAGATTGCATTCATATCATAGGTCTGCAGACAGCGAAGGAAAGCAATCATCCGATGGTAAAGACACCGAGGAAAGGGAGGGGCGACAAGATGTCAGTACTGAACTTCTGTCAGTAAAGGGCTGATGCCAAAATACTCATACAACTAAAAAGAACAGCTCCACTGATTACCGGCTCAGTCGGCACAGTGCAATCCCACCCCCACTTGACTAAACCTAATAGAGTAGTTCCAGTAAGTACTGCATGTGTGAAAGAGAAACTCCAGACTTTCTCTGGACCTGATTCTCCTGACACTGTCTGGGGTTCATTTGTGAAAATATGAAGTTTCACTTTCACATTGCGGTCCCTAGGATGAATGTGTTCATTCATTCATTCATTCATCTTCAACCGCTTTATCCCGGAGTCGGGGTCGCGGGGGGTGCTGGAGCCGATCCCAGCTGACATTGGGCGTGAGGCGGGGTACACCCTGGACAGGACGCCAGTCTATCACAGGGCACATAGAGACGAACAGAGACAGACAACCATTCACACCTACGGGTGATTTTAGAGTCGCCAATTAACCTAACACATGCATGTCTTTGGATTGTGGGAGGAAACCGGAGAACCCGGAGAAAACCCACGCATACACGGGGAGGACATGCAAACTCCACACAGAAAGGTCCAGGCCGGGATGCAAACCTGGAACCTTCTTGCTGTGAGGAGACAGTGCTAACCTCTACACCACCGTGTGGCCTAGGATGAATGTGCGTTAGACCCAATCATCCACCACCCCGACCTCCTCCCTAAACAGAGTTCGAGGCTTCTTATGATTTCCCTGCACGGAGCATTTGCCGTCAGTTGAAAGCCTGATGCATGTTACACAGCCAAAAACGTTTCATCCTTATCTTTTGAATTCAGTAAAGTCGGCGGCAGTAGCTCAGTCCATAGGTGACTTGGCTGGGAACCGGAGGGTTGCTGGCTCGAGTCCCTGTGTGGACCATGAATGGAGAGTGGACTGGTGGCTGGAGAGGTGCCAGTTCATCTTCTGGGCACTGCTGAGGTGCTGTTGAGCAAGGCACCGAACCCCCAACTGCTCAGGGCGCCGGTCACTGGCAGCCCCCTCGCTCTAACATCTCTCCATTAGTTGCATGTATATAGGTCCTGTCTGTGTGTGTGTGTATCTCGGGCCTGTGTGTGTAACATGAAAAAAAAAAATAATAGAGTGAAAATTGAATTTCCCCATTGCGGGACAAATAAAGGAATTCTTCTTCATCATATTGAAAAGATCTTCTTTACTATGAGAAAATTAGGACTTGCTTCTTTTACACTGATAACCTTTTTCCTCCAAAATTCGTACGCAACCCATACACAGGTATCTTAGATGCGTGTAAACCAGCTACAATTAGACGATATCTTCCTTTCCCACTGCCAATAGACAAGAATTTGTTGTTGCAGATTCGACTTCACAAACTGGAGCTGATAAATAACCACAACTAATGCAGTCATTTGTTCATGGAATGAATGCCGATAGTGACCTTTCCCACTGAAGACTAAAAGCCAGATGTTGGTGTTAGTGTTTTTGGTCCAGTGGGAAATGGGCTTGATTGATGCCAGGAACATCTCCACAAACGAAAAACCTCAAGTCTGTTTTATATATGATAAAAGTGAACAGATATTTATGATTGACATATTTTATAACCTGGCTCCTCTGTAGTTTTCCAGACTGGTTCCAGACTGGCTTTCAGTAATCATGCACAACACTGCGGTAAAATGACATCAAACAGTGCAGATAGTACATTTCCACTGTTACCAACTTTGAATAGAACCTGGCATATTAAAGTGTCACTCTGAAGCTGAGCAGAGGAGGTTGAGGATGGCAGATTGAAAGAAAAAAAGGTTTGAATATTACATTTGGCTTTTATCACTTCGTACTAGATCCCTGTCTGACGTGTGAGATATGAAGCCTCTTTCAGTGGCTGTCAAGTGTCAGGGTGAATTTTTGGGAGGAGAAGAGGAAACACTGAGGCGGTTTGATCTCCACAAAGTGCAATTAGTGTCAAAATGGTGAGATGGTTCCTGCTGATATGAGGATGATGACAGGCTGAGGGGAGATACCCGTATGGTGATGAATGGTGCTCAGTGAATTGAAATACAGCCATTTAAGCGTGTTTGTGTGTATGTACATGTACCTATCAAGGACTAATGGGTAGAGATAATGGAAATGACCTGATTCTGTAGTGACAGATAACAGAGGACAGAGGTAAGTAGTCAAGTACCAATATTCCTATTTTCCGTGCTCGCATGATTTGTGCTTTTCTCTTAGTCAGTATATGATTCCTCGTGGCCTCTTTTAGCCCCATAAGCATTATGGCTTTATTGATGATGTCAGCCTGTTAGTTCAACACTTTGGTCCAGACTGAAATATGTCAACAACAATTGGATGGATTGTCATGAAATTTGATCCAGATCGTCATTGTTTTCCCAGCTAGTATGTGTATGTATGCACGCAAGATGAGATAGACATGTGTATCTAAAGCATAGAATCACAGCAAAAACCAGGAAAGACAATAAATACACTCTGTCACCTTAGCTGTGCTTGTTTCGACTATTCCGTTGTATTAACTGTCTTAACATATACGTTATATTCACATTACTATAAATATTATTATAGTTACTGTTACTCTGGAAGTGTGTCTGTCTGTCTCTCTCTGTCCATCTGTGTGTCTTTTCTCTCTCTCTCTCTCCTTCTCTTCCTCTCTCCGGTGCAGACAGATGTGCGTCCTCCACAGAGCTGGGTCTGTCTGACATTCCTGTCTGTTATAGGGAAGGTTTTCGTTGCCACCGTACTCTACGGGGGAATTGTTCGGGTCTCTGTAAATCATAAATAAGTCATTGAGTGTGGTCTTTACCTACTCTGTGAAGTGTCCTGAGATAACTTTTGTTATGATGAGGCACTATAAATAAAATTGAATTGAATTGAATTGAAGCTGCATGAGGCAAATGGTGGTCACACCAGATACTGACTGGTTCTGAGTCCCCAGACCCCCAATAAAGCAAAAAAATGTACTGTACATTTCAGGGTGGCCTTTTATTCTGGACAGACACACCTGTGCACTAATCATGCTGTCAGATCAGCATCTGGATGTGGCACACCTGTGAGGTGGGATTGATTATCTCAGCAAAGCAGAAGTGCTCACTATCACACATGTAGACAGATTTGTGAACAATGTTTGAGAGAAATGGTAATATTGTGTATCTGGTATGAATTTTAGATCTTTAAGTCCATCTCATGAAAAATGGGAGCAAAAACAAAAAGTGTTGCGTTTATATATTTTTGTTGAGTGTATTTTCATCCGTCAATCGTAAAAACTCTAAAGTAGAGCTAGTGCATTAACAGTACAGGTGTTTACGCAGCATTTACATGGCGGTGCACTGCAATAACCAGCTTTATCATTATTTATTTGCCAAAATTGATTTGACAACCGTATAATCCACGCACAAAGGTGAGCGAATGATGCATTTTAATGTGGCTTTAAAGATGACCTTTTTAAATGATCGCATGACATTCATTCATCTCGCACCATGTGAGTCTATTTGGTCCGAATCATTCATACGGTAATAATTCTATTAACTGCTCAGCGCATTAATAATGATATGAGGTTTTTCTTCCCTTTCTTTGAACTCCTTTTTTTAAATTTCCCCTCCAGTTATTAGTGAAAGCATGACAAGCAGCAAGTCTGGCTATCATTTTGAATAATGTCAACTGGGATGAGTCACGGCGACGTCTCAGCGATGACTTACCTCAGACACACTGCACTTCTCCCTATCCCGTCGTACACTGAGGCTGAGGCAGGGTGAGGTCATCATTAATGGGATGTAAAACTACATGGAAGAGTTAGGAACAGTATCGTATTATCTTGCTGAATCCCGCAATAAAGAATAGGTATAGGACTTGAGATCTGTAGTATAGAAACACATAAACACACATGCCCCATATCAGGTGTTTGTGAAATGGCAAATGAAGTACTAAAGTCTGTGTATCATTCATCAGCGCTAAAGCTGGCACAGCTATAAGGGTTGTGGAGCCATAACTCCTTCACAGTACATAAACCTCCATTCATATGCATAGAAATTTCATCGGTGTGTGTACATTTTGCTATAGCAGGCGGTTAAATTCAATGCAATTTGCATGCCCATGTGCAACGAATATCTCATCCTCCCACGCATATGCACACTGAGTTAACACTCAAAGCTAGCACATACAGTACTACTGTGGTGAGTCTGCAGCAGTGAGTGGGATTAAAAGGCTGGCGCAGGTGTGTGTGTGTGTGTGTGTGTGTGTGTGTGTACATCCATGGATATATCAAACAATGCGCTCCAACCGGATGAAAAGAATACAATGCTCCACCTGGAATGATGTTTGTGCGTCGCACAGCCACACGCCATGTCATCCTGCGGGAATGACAGCAGGGCTCAGGTCTCAGTTCGGTAGGTCGGTTGTTTGGTATATATCAGAAGCCATCAAAAATGGTGTTATGTTCTGATATTGACCTGTTAATGGCGGTGAAGGACAAGTTGTGTTCAGACAGATAACAGACCTGTGTAGAAAAAACACACAGGTCAATGGCTCATTATTTTAATGAGGCCACTGAGTTGATCAGCATGGGTTCTGACGTAGAGGCCAAAAAAACACCCAAAAAACAAACAAGGGTCATTCAGGGTAAAGAAGTGAATTTAAGTGCACGCTAGGGTAGAATAGTTTCTAACGTGAGTGTAATTCTACTTTATGGTGAAAGATAAAAACGGTTGCAGCTACGTAAACCTTTAGAGTCGGAAAATCCTGTCTCGTAGTACATGAGAAAAATATAAACTGCTGTGTTGGCATCTGGTAAACTTCACACTCATGGCTCGTATTTCACCGGTACCTCAAACAACACCAACAACACTTTTTTTTTTTTTTAAATGCTCTGAACATTTCATTCATCTCCCCCCATTTTCCTCCTTTTCTAAGCTTTTTTTTCTTATGGAATACTTGATAGAGTTACCTGTCAATACCTAAAGCCAGAGAAGGGGACATCTAAGGTAAATAAGGTAAAACAGTTAGGAAGGAACCACTGCACTAGAGGACATAGAGTTTCCTAGAGTAAAGCTCAAAGTGAATACTGTGATAATAAGGTCAGCAGGGTCTGTAAGCAGGAGGGTTTTGTTCCATATGGAGTTGGGAGGGCTTAGTCATGTGACTTCCATGTGTCCGGAGCTGCAGTGCTGCAACAAATGAGGTCAGCCTCCAGGTATGGGCTCTAACAGCAGGCAGCGCCTCAGGATGAACACTGCTTTACACACACACACACACACACACACAGGCATGCAATAACAAAAACACTATCACACACATCTATGCATATATAAAGGCTTGCACTTTGGCACACACACATACAAACACAGTGTATTTGGTCCCAGTGGAGATGAAGAGATGCAGAATGACAACAGTCGCTCCTGTTTGCTGCATGTGACTCATTACGCTGACGGATAAAGACTCACCATTATCACTGTTGGGAGTGAGCAAACAGGCCCGGTTATCACTGCACACATCACCTGAACTGGACATGGGTCTATTGATCACCGGTGTGATGTGAGGAGGCTGATGGTCACTGCACAGGAAATGAATGTTGTGCAAGAGGGAGAAGAAGAAGTGTGTATGTGTGTGTGTGGGTGTGTGTGTGTGTTACTGCAGCATTCAGGGTGAGGTGTGGATTCATTTGGAGGGTGCACAGTTTGTGTGTTTGAGCTGTGTGCTGGAGTCGATTTTTATCCTTAAAGCAGTAATGCATTGTTGATCCCTACGGGGCAGATAAACATTAGAACAAGCTGACAGATATACAGCTACCAATGTCGCCGGTTTATAGTTTTAAGTTTTTATTGCAGACATGAAGCCACCCTAGCATGTTAAGTCAAACGCTCCCTATCCCCTATTCCTTTCAAACATATCTGTCTTTTTGGCTGTATAGCTGCTAAATGCTAGACTGTGTTCATCATCTTGTTGCTAAATGTGTTGGTCAGCTGTGCAGGTAGCTGGGTTTGTAATGCTTTCACACCTTGTCATCAGAATATGGACAGGAAAACCCTCTTAATTTGTTCCCCTTGTGCTCGTACCTGATGAATGGCAATTATATAGCAATTTTAAAATAAATTTACACATGTTTAGGCCCTCAAAACTACGATTTAAGAGGAGGAATAATAATAATAATAATCATAATAATCATAATAATAATAATAATCATAATAATGATAATAATCATAATAATAATAATAATCATAATAATGATAATAATCATAATAATAATCATTTCTCGCAGACTTTGTGTGTGCTCTGGCCCTAAATATATCATGCAAAACTCTTTTTATCTGCAGTACCTTCTAACCCACAAACTGTGTAATGAGACAACCCAGTCAGTTTTTTTCTGGGCTACCTCAGTAAACATGAGATTCAACAAGCCGTTCAAGTTTGGCTCCTCTTGCTATGTCTCATGCAGGATCATGAGAATATACTGTCCCCTCTCTGAGTACCTCCACCCACGGCTTGAGAACTATCTTTGCAAAGGTGAACCATTTTTTTCTTGCAAGCCATCAGAGCATCCGGGCTTTTGAGGAGGGTGCTTGAACAGACAGACACCAAAGAGCGTTTTAGTGTGAGTGTGAGTGAGAATACGGGTGTATTGAGACAGACAGTATGAGAAACATACTTATGAACATTAAAGTATGTAAACATGTTCGAGTAGAAACCCTTGAATCTGAAAAAATGAGCACATTTCCCCTGTAGTGTATTAAATACTAGGCTGTGGTTTTTAACAACTAATTCAAAATTATAAGTAGTTAGTAAGAGAAATTGCAAGAGAATACTTCCCTTTTTAACTCACTAAATTGAATGAATTGGAGCAAATATTACATTTTATATACGTTGTAGATATTAGGTGCTGGCAATTGTGGCCTTGTAGCAATTTCACCACTAGTGCGTTGACACTTAGTAGTACACGTAGTACTGTAGTACACAGTAAGGAATACTGAAGTCAAACATTCCTGACATGTTTGACCCAAATTACAATATGTATAATGATGACATGATATGCATTATCTGAGGTTTTTAGCTATATGGCTGTAAAATGGATTAGAATGGCTGAGACTGAACCATGTGTGGGCTGTAAAACGTCATTTCTGCACTATGAACGACTGTCTTGCATTACGTCAATCAATTCAATGTTTAATTACTGGTTAATGTGGTTTAACTGAGCCTTTGTAGTTAGTTGGATCATGTGAGACGGATAAAATATCAAATGGTTGAACATCATTCTAATGTGGTCCAAACAAACAATTTTTGTCCACTTGTTAATGCTGATGTGAATGTTAAAACACTGAGGAGTCAATCTCATCTCTTTACCTAGTACCTGCTTTTCTCTGATGTTTAGTCTGTTATCATAGAGACAAGCAGAATAACACAGACACACACACACACACACACACACACACACACACACACACACACACACACACACACACACACACACACACACACACACACACACACACACACCTGGGATAGTGTTCAGCCGACCCCTGGTTTACCTGTCTACAAGGTAAACAAAACAAAACACCCCTCCAGACTTTGTCCTGTCAAACACAGCCCTTATCTCAGGTAACAGGACAAAATGAAAATCTGACGCTCAGATTGAACCGTCTCAATCAATGAGTAATCAATAAATCGGTAGTTTGCACGATGGGAAATCTGAGGTTGTTTTTACGGCACTCGACAGACTCATGAGTCACCTTTAAGAATAATTATAGCCACATGTAAAGACATTTACATAGGTTCAAACTGAACTGGTGCTTCAAAGAGAACCCTTTCATTAACCCTCTCATAAAGTAAACATTTCCCAGCAGATCATTTCCTTTATTCCAGGTTCATGCCCCCTTTTCTTTATTCTTGCAGCTTCACAGCATAGCATTAATGAAGAGAGTGCCACAGAGAGAGGGTGAATTATCCGCCTCTCTCCTCCTGCCTTATAAACCCAATGTGAGGACTCGCATTATCAACTCCCCAGCCACTCATTCAGACAGGTGATTTGTGCCTGCATTACTCATCCTGACACAAAATTACACTATTCATCTGGTGGCCGAGGAGCCCCTCTATAGTGCTGAACTCAAGAACAGTAGAGCTGAAGTGAATTGAATTGTTCAGAGGAAATGTTACATGTTTCGGCAGATTAACATATCAGACACAGAGCTATACTTTACCTTTGTACCTCACTCTTCATTCAAAAGCGTCACACTAACCCGCCATCTGACAAACATTAAAAGCAAAACACGGAGGAGGGAACTAACAGGCGTTCAGCAAGAGAGGAAAACCAGAGTTACAAAAAACATCAAAACATGCACGTGTGTCCCAAATTGACCTTAGGTGGGCTGGACCAATAAGATTACTCAAAATCCTATCTGTCATAGAGTTTTTCAACAGGCTGATGATGCCTTAAGCCTGTCGCTTGTCGGGGCACACGATTTCTGCAGCCTCCAGCATGTCTTCACAAACTACAGCTTTGATGCTACTTCCTTAGCATTGAGGTAGCTAGCTTTCATAGCTGTGCCACTACGCTCTCAGCTGTGACCCAAAGCAGACTATTGTTTCCTCAAACCTGGCAACAATTCATTTATGTTCTCTGTTGAATGTCCCGAGGAACTTAACATCATGGGAACTGGTCAGTTTTTCTTGGAAAACCAGACACTGTCCACTTTTATCCTTTTTTGACAAAGACATTTTCCACCAGCAGCTCTTGCATGAACAGTAGCCTATGCTTGCCAGTGCCTGTATGGGAGCACATAAGGTCTTTAATAGCGTATCTAGCATTGGGCCTGATACTCTGATTAGGAGATCGCAACTCCCTGTGGACAAATAGGAAGAGCAGTATCTGCATTATATTGGAAAATTAGAATGAATTACCTCTCTGCAATTTTCACACTTTGCAAAGTCATGGAGTTGGCTGGATTTGGACCCATTGGTGGCCTGTGTTTGACACCCCTGATCCAGACTGAAATATCTCAGAGAGGGGGAGACATGCAGCTAACGGCCGCAGGTCGGAGTCAAACGTGCAGCCAATGCCTTAAGGACCTTCAGCCTCTTAACATGGGGCGACTGCTCTATCCCCTGAACCACCGGCCACCCCGATTTCTACGAAAATTTGTACAGCCATTGGATGTCCCCTGAGGATGAATCCTACCGACTTTGGTGATTCTACTGACTCGTCCTCTAGCACCACCATCAGGTCAAATTTGAACGTGTTCAGTATTTCAATTGATGACCAACAGATGCCAACAAAGTCAACGGCCTTCAGACTCAGCAGAAGTTTGCGTTTTGTGCTAATTACCAAATGGCAACATACTTACACGCTAAACTGAGATGGTGAACACAGTATACATACTCACATGACAGTAAAACTGTTGCAGCTGGAGTCTATCTATCTATCTATCTATCTATCTATCTATCTATCTATCTATCTATCTATCTATCTATCTATCTATCTATCTATCTATCTATCTATCTATCTATCTATCTATCTATCTATCTTTCTTTCTATCTTTCTATCTATCTGTCTGTCTATCTATCTATCTATTTATCTATCTATCTATCTATCTATCTATCTATCTATCTATCTATCTATCTATCTATCTATCTATCTATCTATCTATCTATCTATCTATCTATCTATCTATCTATCTATCTATCTATCTATCTATCTATCTATCTATCTATCTATCTATCTATCTATCTATCTATCTATCTATCTGTCTATAAATAAATGGTTACAGTGAGGTGCTAACGCTAACAGGTTGAGGGGTTAAATTCCTTGTACATCTCAGCCCGATCCATAGCTCCAGTCTTTTAAGCTAGAACCCCTACCTGACGCATGACAAAGGAAACTGCTGAGGGAGGAATAAAGAGGCATTTAGCCCGGGGGTTCGCCTCTTCTTCAAAGAACAATACTCATAGTTTGCTGGCTGGCTACTCACCGAGAAAAGGATTTTCCAACTGAAATATAAATGCATTTACAAAAGAGAGAAAATCCCAGAGGCCCTCTGAGCCCAGTACTCATGTCAATACTAAATTAGCATTGAATAATGGCCTCCATTTCCTCTTTCACTTCATAGGCAGCAGGACAGCAGTCCCCTAGAGAGATGTGATGTAGCGGTGCAAGACTCCCCAGACAGGAGAGGACTCTCCAGCCCATCATCTATCCTGCCAGTGGGAGACTGAATTAAAGCATTACTGATGTGGTGATGGTGGTGGGGTTGGTTGTAGTTTGGAGGACTCGTGCAAACTGATGGGCAGATAATCTTCCTACCAAAATAATGTGTGTGGCTGCTCAGGGAAGAGACTTTGGCTGCATTTTTCAATACAACCTTCCAGACAGATATACTTCTTTATCATTCCTGCAACCAACTAACTTCTAACTAAATGATTAGGATCACTTTATATAGGAATTGAGTATTGAAATAATGACTTTGTTGCATGGATTTTATAGTTTTCTGGGATAGCTGTAGGATAGTGTGATTGCATGCAGCTTTAACTCAACAGATTCAACTTTCAAGATACGATTGTATGTAACATGGACATGAGTGTACACTGTACCTCTTACACTTTGTCTCACTGCTGACTCATTAATACACAGTCACCTACACAACGCATGTTGTACACAGAACCTCATTTTATATTCTGGTCAAGATAAGCAAGCATCCAAATATTTTCATAAGGAATTATAGAGAGATATGTTTGTAGTGACCTGAAAGGCATCAACATTTTTCCATTTAATGCTTCAGTTATAGCAAGTTCGGCTTTCAATATGTAAATCAATTTAAACATAAATAATCCTTAAAGCAAGCATTTACAGAATAAGTGACCTTGCCTTGTTATACAGAAAAATAGTTTCACTTAACATTCAGAAGCAGAGAACTTTAGTGAAATAGCCAAGTGAAAAGTGGAGCACTGCAGCAGCACCTCAACAGTGAGTGTAAGGATTTAAGTACAAAGTTGAGGTACTTTGTTCAGTACATTTAATGATAAGTTGCACTTCCAATACATTTTGGAGGCTTTCCCCTGCATTCATTATATGACTGATTTGATTCAAATTCTTAATACAAAATAGAATTATTGTAGATTAAGATACCCAACATTATATAAAGTAAAGTAAAGTTGAGTAAAAATAGCCCCACCTTTACCAGCTGCAGCATTAAAGTGACTGATGATTCTGGGCCATTGTACATTTAACTTTAGTATCTTGATTATATTTTGATGCCAATAAAAATACTTTTGGTTATGTAAAATGTTTTCCACACAAGGCTTTTACTTGAATCTAGGTGTTTCTACTATACAATGTGTTTTTTCTTCTTTTACTCAAGCAAAAGAATGGACTACTTTTGCTCCATGTGTTTTCCTCCTGTATAAAACCTCCAAAATCCAATCCTACTCACTTGTTTTGTCACTGTTGAGTCAGGCAGCTGACAACAATGAGCAACTATAATCTCAAGTTTTCTATCCCCTGTTGTTGAGCCTCTGCAGCTTATACTCATCCCCCATTCTCAACACGGTGTCAGGACATCACAAGGAGTCCTGGTGGCTGTGAGAGGCTCCCAGCAGCACCTGCGTCTGAACTGGAAACTTGATCATCAACAGGTACAAGAATAGCTTGACGGGACCGTTCAAGGCCACTCCCCTGACCTGCTGTGAACTGCTATTGAACTTCTGTCCCTGCTGAGGACAAAACCCTGCTCACTGTCAGTGTGGGGGCTCTGGTTTTCTTGACTCGCTGCCCAAAAGCTCTTGACATTTCCATAACTTCTTGCTTTCCTTAAGAGGCGCAACATGTTGCACTGTAGCATCAATAAACACATTCATTTAGAGATACAGTATGGTTATGGTAAACAAACAAGGCCACCACTGGGGCGGCAGTAGCTCAGTCCATAGGTGACTTGGCTGAGAACCGGAGGGTCGCTGATTTGAGTCCCTGTGTGGACCATGAATGGAGCGTCGACTGGTGGCTGGAGAGGTGCCAGTTCATCTCCTGGGCACTGCCGAGGTGCTGTTGAGCAAGGCACCGAACCGCCAACTGCTTGGGGCGCCGGTCACTGGCAGCCCCCTCGCTCTAACATCTCTCCATTAATTGCATGTATATAAGTCCTGTCAGTGCTTGTGTGTATTTCGGGCCTGTGTGTGTGTGTAACATGATTAATAATAGAGTGAAAATTGAATTTCCCCATTGCGGGACGAATAAAGGAATTCTTCTTCTTTCACTGAGAAGCCCAGCCTCCATGATGTATTTTACATCGCAAGGGATTATATTTAGCAGAAAATAATTTTTTCTGCTTGTGTCACAATGTCGATCTGATTCTTGTGCAACATCTTCTGCTCTCTGCCTTTTCTCTATACCAACAGCCAGATCCTGCCACTCCCTCATGCCCTGCAGTAACCCTTGTGGTCCCGCCGTTCCCCATCACCTGCACACCTGGTCCCATTTTACCATCAGCTTTGCAGCATGTTGTTTTGCTACTTAATGTTCCAGCCTCCAGCTCTCTTTGCTCTTTTACTTTTTGGACTTGTGCCCCTTTGCCTGAATCCCAGCTGGATGTGTTTGCCCTCTCATAGTCCGCCTGACCTCCGCTTGTTTCAGACCCCGAGTGAGACCAAACTTTTAACTTTACCTGGTTATACCGAGCCGGTACAGATTAGGTCAGGCTCAAGTGATTCCAGTAGTTGTTTTCTAGATTATCTTGCAACAAAGACTGAGTTACTTCTCTATCATTATGTGTTTTTGCTTTATTTGCATAACATAACATACAAAAAATTAAATACACACACGCACATACAGTATGTATAAATGTATGTATATGTAAATAATATGAAGTCTAACCTACTCTGAAAAGGGGCATTCTGCATCATGACTCATTACACTTTCGGTACTTTACAGTTGTACTCCGTAAGATTTGAGATACGTAGTTTCTAGCGGCCTCTTTGGTGGTAAGATGTAATCGCAGGTGAACCTCTGGGACTTCATCTCCCAGAGTTCCATTCCTCAGCATCTTCAAAGCCGTCCATCTTCACACGCTCGCGGCTGCTATGCCTCTTGATTATTTGCCCTTCTTCACTTTGATTAGTTTCTTGTTTCTTTTTCTTTAGACTGGAAGTTGAACGGTCTTCTTTCTCTCCCTGTCGATCCTCCATTGTGAGTCAGCAGTAATGAAATGGACCTGCGCCGGTCCGACACAGTGGCAAATACAGGTGCTCTCATTAGTGGGTCAAATGATGAGTCACCATTGTTTTAACTCAGTCTTTGATACTGAAAAGACAATTAACTTCAGATTATAACTTTACATATATGTTTTTAGTAAAACTTCAGAGCACGTGCAACATTTTAATGCAAAACTTTTCCTTTTTGTGGAGCGTTTTTACACTGCATAGTGTTAAACAAAAGAACTGGCACCCACACATCACACAAATGCTCACACATCAATGCATTACCTATAATAAAAAGCCTACAAATATGGTGTAACACTCGCAGGGGCTGATTTCATCCATAAGGCTGGATTCTACAAGGAGGCTAAATTCAGCACATTTAATAGGCAACACCTTCATTTAAAGTGTTTTTTTACAGTGTATAATTGTTCATTTCTACATCTACACCTGTGGAGAAGCACCTCACAGATAAACTATGGGCTAGTTTTCCTTTTTTTCATCAGTCAAGAGGAACAGACACAACGAGAGTCCCAGGACGACCCTGACACGGCGGTAGGACCACCGTTTGGAAACAACACGCCCATGTGCGGCCGGTAGGAGGGGCCATGTGCTGAGGTGATCCAGAAGGTGTTGCCGTAAAAGCGGCCAGTGTGTCGCAAACCAGGTGTTTTTGCGGGGGGAAGGTGATGTCGTAAAGCGGACAGGGGGAGGGAGGGGTGAGGAGGGGTGAGGAAGAGGAGGGGGGGGCAGGAGGAGGAGGAGGGAGGAGGTGACTCGCGAGCGGCTGCGCTTCAGACTCAGCGAGAGGATCATGGCGGATGGCCCCAGGTGTAAGCGCAGAAAACAGGCGAACCCGAAGAGGAGCAGCGGTAAGTCCCAACTCCTCCGTAACCTCCGCCGGGCCGGCAGGGCGGTCCGCCGGCGAGCTTTTCACTCTGTAAACCTCTTCTGGATACTTTTTTGGGAGTGAGTTGGACCACGTTTCGGGAGTTTTGGGTCCATATCCCAGTGTGGTGGTGTACCGTTATACCTGGCTGGCTTCTCTCTCCGCCTAGCGGTGCATGGGGCCGCCTGACAGAGTGAACCGTTATCCGTCAGCTAGAATAACCCGAGGAGCGCTCGGTAGTTGTGTGCATTATGACTTTCCTGCACTTTTCCTCCCTTTGTTTCTGTACTTTTCGGCCACTTTCGCACCCATAGCAACACTTGGCGGCACGCTGCGGGGCTTTCACATAACAACGTGGCCCGTTGAGCGCAGTTTGGAGGCTAGTTTAGTGGATGATTTTTTTTTTTTTTTTTTTAGGGCGAGGTTGTCGCGGGGTTAGTTTCGTGCTAACTCGCTGCTCACTCAGCCCCCGGACGGTGCGGTTCTCCGTCCCGTTCAAGAGACTTCAACTTTATGGGGTTGTTTCGGTGGCCGGACGGGAAACCGTGCTGTTGCGTTCAATGCACGGGTTTTTTTTTTGCGTGAGCTTTGGTGCGGTCCGCTGCTGCTGCTCCGGTGATGGCACAGAGAAGGGATGTTTATCTGATCTCCACTTCACCCCTCCCTGCCACAACTGCAGCACCACATGTTCGCTTAGTTGAGGTAAGAGTGGAGATTTTGTTTTGTTTAAATCATCCTGAAGTAGATCTGACAAATGTATCCCCGTGCTTGCGTTTCCTCATGGCCTGCATCAGTTTATATTGATCGATCCAGCCATTTTTGTTGTTTCGGGGTGAGTTTTTTTTGTTGTTGATCGTCCTGCACATTGCTCCCGTTGCACATGTCGACTGTTGCTTTTTGCACCTGTTAATTCGTGTTTGTGAACCGTGAGCAAAGCTGACCATAAGTGTTGCTTTTGGCTGCATGTTGTGCATTAAAAGGCATTTTTTACAAGTTTCTAACGGGTTTCAGCTCATTATGTGGATTTATAGCACGTGTTTTGTTATATATGAAATTATATTTATCTGATCTTACTTTCTGGCATTTCTGCTGTGACGCGTTTAATCCTCCATCGTCACCCACACCGAGTTTACCTCTATGATATCATTATAAAAAGGATCTCCGTGGGTTTGAGCACCCTTTCTCACCACAAGAGTATTTTTGAGTCCACTTGTGATGAAGTAAAGGATATAAAAATAGAGTGTAGGTGTAGGCTGTAATAACTTTAAATTTAGACAGCCCCTTAGAGCCAGAGCCCCTCATTGGACGATGCCTCACCTGTACTCCCCCCCTCTCACGTCGCATCAGCCAATAAAAAAAGTAAACCCATATATTTATATATTTTTAGACACCGTTATGAGGCGTTATGTGTGTGAGCCGAGGGGCTGGAAAGCACCTTTTTTTTTCTCCCGCTGACGACACGACGGTGACTGTGTGCGTCCGTACAGGAGCCATCATCCTCATCATCATCACCATCATCATCATGTTTACCTGAACGCGGATAACGGGGCTGACAAACGGCCTAGAAATAAACAGAAATAACACCTGCGGCTCTCGACCGTTAACGGAACAGGATCTGCTCGCCGTTTCCTAAAGGCTCTGTGTCTCGTCAGGAGCCAGGAAAACCGCTCCAAATGTCAACTTGCGCAGGTAGAGATGCTTTTTTTTTGGTTGTTGTAGTTTTGCCCGTGCCATGCCAGCTTCGCACGGATGCTCGCCTCCCTTCATTCTCGCGGGATTTATGTCATTGGCACGCATTTGTGACCCACTTGTGCATGTTCGCTCTGCCCTTTATGTCTGATTTTGTGTGCGGATCGGGCGCCTTATTCGGTCGAGTGCGCCCTGTGCAGCTCCGTGTGAGTCTGCACGGAAAAAAAGAGCGGCGCATGAGGCGGTTATTCCTCTATTATTCCCCGCCGTGCGCGTTAACAGTGCTAATAGGGCTCCTCGTCCAACCTCTCATCTCCATCTATTGTGTTGCGGTGATTCGTTATACATTTTGCAGAGCGGCGTGCGGAAGGGAATGGCGGTCAGTACCATTACTGCAGTGAAGGCGGGGTTGCTGCTTTTTTTTTTTTTCTGGACCGGAGACAGCCAGGTACGCAAGGTGATGCAACACCTATAAAGGTGTATTTTAACCGATTTCCCCGGGATACCCTTGCAGTATGCGGCTCAAGTAATGGATGGGAATATTCCCGAGCGTCCCGTTCCGTTTGATTCCCAAACACACAGCGTTAAATGAGATTATGATGTGAAAGGAGCGCGTCCGCGTACGTGTAACGGGGCGCACAACCAAGATGGCAAAAGGTGGTGTAATTCAGTGCGCACAGCTTTTTCATCTGCGTCAAGTGAAGCTCATCCTCAGCCTCTCCTGTCCGTGTCACTGCCCACCTGCCTCAGTTCAGACGGGTCTTTTCCCTTAGTTCATCCCCATGGCACAGACTGCTCCTGATCAGCCCCGTCACTCCTTTGAATCTCAAAAGAGCTGATGTGCCAAACGTTAGCCTGCTAATATGCCATGACCTCCAGTCAGTCGGCACCATGATGGGGCAAACAGCAGCTGGCACGATCAGCTATACTGCCACAACAGCCACTGACTTAGTGTTTTATGAATCTGGGTCATTAGAAAGTGAGTAGAGGGGCTGTGGATGGGCCTTTTCTGATCATTGTTATTCATCAGGTGACTGAAGATCTACTTTTCACTTTTCACTGGCTTTGAAGGCTTTTAGTGGTCATGGGCATCTTACATTTATCTTGTTTACCAATGAATCTAATATTTTCTCAATAAATGTATTTATTACTTTGGACATTAAATGTTATATAAGAACGAAAGACGTTATAAGTTCCCAGTCCAGCAATTCTAAGCCACATACTGTAGATTCAGTTGACATTTTCTTTTTAAAGTTAAGCAGCAAATCGTCACATTTTCCAAATCTGGAACCAGAGAGTGATTCGCTTTTTTTTATTTTAACGGTGTATAATTATCAAGATAGCTAATTGATTTCCTACATTAATTGACTAATCAATTCAATTTCTCCTTAACATCTCACATGTTCTAGGGACCCATCTCCTTTCCTCACCTGAGAGTTTTGCTGTCTTAAAATAAGATAAGACCTTTTTGTAACTGTACCGCTGTGCAAGACAACAATACAACACAATTGTAATGGCACCCCCTGGTAATAACAACAATATAACATTTTAAAAGGAAAAAAATAAGTAAAAACTAAATAAAAGTAAAATATGAGCAGTGATCAACAATAGCAGCATAAAAGTGTAGTAATAGACAAAAATGGCATATGGACACATTCTTTATCATTATGGATTACGCTGTGAGAATATTATAAAGCAAACATTACACAGACTTGTACAGTTATCCCCATATCACAGCACATTATCCACTGTAATCTATATAAGGGAGAGTGACAGCTGTAGTGTACACTGTTAATAACAGTTTAGCATCTTAAGTGATATGTGTAAAGGACATACTCTGGGTCCAGAATACAGTGTCAAAGTTAGCATTACATTTGATTTTGTGGTTTTAGTGACACATCACATAACTGTGTTTAAGCAAACCAGAACCGTTAATAAAACCGTTAGCAGATCGTTATCAGATGGATTAGATAACCAGCCATCCTTGCAGGTCAGAGGCAGAAAATAAATCTACCTCCAGTTCATGTAATCTGAGACCAGCATTGGCTGTGCTCTTTGCTGTGGTATGAAGGCTGACAACTTCCAACTTCCAAAATCCATCTTTTAATGCCCTTTAAACCTTGTGTTTTGGAGTCATTTCCTGTAGTTATGATGTCATTCAGGGCGGCAGTAGCTCAGTCCATAAGTGACTCGGCCGGGAACCAGAGGGTCACTGGTTTGAGTCCCTGTGTGGACCATGAATGGAGCGCAGACTTGTGGCTGGAGAGGCCACCAGTCCAGAGCCAGTTTATCTCCTGGGCACTGCCGAGATGCTGTCGAGCAAGGCACTGAACCCCCAACTGCTCGGTGCGCTGATCCATTGGCAGCCCCCTCGCTCTGACTCCATTAATTGCATGTATATCGGTCCTGCATGTGTGTATTTCGGGCCTGCGTGAATGTTTCCCTTGCGGGATAAGTAAAAGTAATTCTTCTTCTTTCTTCATTCACGATGAGCCACGCTGCAGTTGAGAGTAGACTGATATTCAGCTGTCTGTGCTGTTTTTGTGTGCCACCCAAGTTCCAATAGCATCGTTCGCCCCAATATAGTAAACATCTACCCCTAACCTGCCTGGTGTTAATGCTAGCTGACAGTCAGTAGGCCTTGCTCTACTTTTCTTTACAGAGAGGATTTCCCACCAGACAGCAACTGTAAACATGCTGCTATAAAAGCCAGTAATGAGTGTCATCCAGCAATAGGCCGACAGAGACCCTCAACAGCCTTCACTATTCTCTTACTGTACTTGTTTATGCCTAAATTATACACGTACCTCACCTACGACTGTACATTAGAGCATGCACAGTATATAAAACAGTTATTTCTTTTGTTTTAAAATACTTATATATGGACATCTTTGTAAAAGCAGAGGAGAAAAATTGTGAAGTTGTTCTGTGTATTTTAGCTTAATGTTTTCAGTTTGACCGCATGTCGGTCGCCTGCAGTTCCTCCCTAAATGGCAGGTGTTGGCCCTCCATGCACAACGCCTGTTGCTGCTGCCACTTTGGTCACGGCTTCGTCATCCAACGCCTTTCCTCTTGCTGCAAAGTGCTCCATGTTTGTGTGTGTGTATGACTGCGCTCTCAGCTGGGCTGTAATCTAACACAGCAATTTAGGGACTACAGGAATGCAGCCTGGTGTTAACATACCTTGACAGGATAAACACAGCGGCCTACTCCCAGGCTTGGGCCGCTCATACGTACGAGCCTGCCAGGGCCAGGGCCGTCTGTCCGCCTGTCCTGTGGAGTTTTTTTTCGGAGGAATAAGGAAAGGGTTAGGTGTTACAGGTGCTCTGTGGCTTTTTCTTGAAAACAAATTATGTTTACCATCAGTCTCACTAAATTGTGCGTTGAAATATGTCGAATGCATTTCCTTCCTCATGAAATATTCGCAAAGCTGATTCATAAAGTATTTTAAACACAGTTTTATTTCCATCCATATTTACTATCTAGCTTCTTCTCTTTCTTTGCTGGTGCTTTGCTGCATATCTTGTTGCATGTTACCACCACCTGTAGATCAGTGGAACAGTGTGAAACCAATGTCAGGAATGTGTATCATGTCGCCCGCGTGTGTGCATAGATCCACTCATAGAAAAAGCTCCATAGCACAAAAACGGGTATTAGAGGCCAAACACTCTACAGGGAACCTTTACGTTTCCCTGTTTTGCCACCAGTTACGGGTTTGAGGGAAGCTGTGCTCAAAATGTTTGAAGTATATGGAGCATTTTCACTGGCAGTGACATTGGTACAGACAAGTGAAGTGTTTATAAGAGCTTTCAATGACTCCGCTCACGGACTGCTCTTTTATTGAACTCATATCAGGTCAGGGAAACAAACATTTGTTGATATGAAAGTGGCTTGAATGACTGTTTTAAAGGAATCCTCTTGTGTCTTTGATCGGCTTGCTGTTATTTGATGTGTTAAGATGAGCAGCATTTTCTCCGTGTCTGGTATTTATGCAGCTCCTCCTCTGTTGATGCTAAAGCTGTAATGCTCTATTAATGCCTTACATGTTGTACAAGCAAGCTTTGCATCAAGAGAGTATAAAAAGTGGCCCTTCAACTGAGCTTATAGATCCTTACACATTGTGGCTTAACAATCAAGGATATAAAGGGTTGAATATGAATGCCGCAGCTTATTTTATAGCCCTTTTAGGTCTTTTGTCTTTGTTTGAATGAACCGTTTTCTTAAGGTCACCCTAACATGCTCCAGTTGCAGCTACAGCTGCCAGAGCAGAGGAGTCATGTGAGTGTCCTGCCTCTGAGGTTTATTCAGCAGTGTAGCAGGCCTCACCATAGACTGGGTCCACCTTGGTGATAACAAGTCATCAGTGTTACGATCCAACATGCTATCATGTTAGGCCAATTACAAAAATCTATTTTTATGCAAAAGACCAATCTTTTTTTAGTTTTTTATACTTATGTTCTATATTTTTTAGTGGGAAGTGAATATTTATGTACACTGTGAACCTTTGTTGTTTATTAAAAAGATGGCAGTGTCCAGGTGCTATTAGTGGTCAACAGTAGCTGTTAATTGATCCATGACCATCGGTCAAACATATTACTTTCTCCTTGGGGCTGTGTGTGTGTGTGTGTGTGTGTGTGTGTCTGTGCGTGCACGTGTTTGTGTGCGTGTGTGCGTGTGTGTGTGTGTGTGTGTGTTGTTTCCATTGCACAAATGGGCCTAGGGAATGACAAAGCACTACAGGATGTCTTTAGCAAGTCAGCATTAACCCCTCCCATTGCCTTTTATGGTCCAGAGGGGGGAGGTGCGTCAGGGCTACTGATGCTGCTGCTGTGACTAATTGACTAGTGTGTGTGTGTGTGTGTGTGTGTGAGTGTGT
The DNA here is from genome assembly GCF_963691815.1 of Echiichthys vipera. NCBI lineage: Eukaryota > Metazoa > Chordata > Actinopteri > Perciformes > Trachinidae > Echiichthys > Echiichthys vipera. Next base: position 6,142,261 of record NC_139840.1, on the reverse strand, counting down.
GTGTGAGTGAGAGAGAGAGTGTGTGTGTTGTTGTGTCAAGGTGGGAAACTGCTACTTTCCTCCAGGCTTTGCATAACAACAGAGGCCTGTTTGTTTGGATTTACATGCATTAACATGGTGCTTGTTGGGGAAAATCAGCAGTTCCCACTGATGCTGTTGCGTTTCAATTAGATGACGTCGGCCGATAAAGGCACCTTGGTAGATCAGGCATGGAAAGTTGAGGCAGATAACTCAATATTGCCTAATAAAGGTATGCACATCATCTTTAAACAGGTTTAAACAATAAACAACGCTGTGGCTGATACACTGTCTGACAGGTTAAATGAAATAAATTAGCCATGTACTTTACAGCCACCTTCAGCATTATTCAGCTAAGCACACATAACTATGGGTAACAAAAGTGAAAATTGAACATGGAAGTCATACTTAAACAACTGTGGCCTTAATGAGTTGATATTAGGGGTGTGATTTATTGACATTGAAAATTTATATCTCTAAATTTTGGGGGGATTTAGCCCATAATGATAATTGACAATATGTTGCATCCTTAAAAAGTGTGTTTGTAAAAGCATCCAAGGCCTATTGTACTAGCTCGCTCTTGTTAATAATACATTAGATGTTATTTGATAATATTGACAAAAAAAACTTCAAGAAAAAAGGGTTTTAATTATTAACTTGAAACTGAGTCATTCAAGTAAGTACAATAGAAAAACATTGAAATCACCAGTTCAAGTATTGAGATCAAGCAGTGCAAGTATACATAAACCAATTTAAAGTGGCTTATAGGACTTACTTGATGAAATATCGCAGGCGCCCCCTAATAATGCTGCCAAAGTTTGCAGAGTGTGTTTTCTCGTCGGTACCTTAGCTGGCCGGTTGTGGTCGACCGCTGCCTGACGAATATTCTTCATATTCTTTGCGGAAGTTACTTCGCAGATGGTGAAAAGTTCGTTGTCGAGCTGTCTTTTGAGCAACATCAGTGTTTGCGAAGCCAAACCACCTCCATGCAAGTGAGTCTGATCCACGATTAGCTGTTAAATCTAACAATGTCGATTCCGGATGGTAGAGTTTGGGTTCTTTCTTTAGGCGCTGTTTGTTCACTTATTTTTGACTTCAGCCATACGTGCAGCTATGTTAGCATGGTTTGTTGTTGTTGTGAAGCGTGAACACGGCATGATAACTTTTCCAGGCCAGACCCAAAGAATATCGCCCAAATATTTTGGCTGGAAACAGTTCATCTGGCAACTCCAGCAGTAGTCGTCCTACCAGGCTTGATCATGCCGTGGAGGCGTGTTTTGATTGTTTTTTGCAAAAAAAGGGACATACTCCATATTGTGATTTCACACGTCGTTAAAACAACAATTAAGATGATATGGTAGACACTATACCGCACACCCCTTGTTTATATGATCTATTTAAAAAAATGGGATATATTAACAAGGGTTTTCACATCACTATACATCAGCTATGTGTTTAGGAAAGTTGCTGAGATAAGCTTTGCCAAATAAAAGAGTCACAATAACTTCAGTACCTAAACTATATGTTCAGAAAATAGCCTAAATCAAAAGATATTGGCCAGCACGGACGGGGCTGTCATACAGGTGTGATTTGGCCCTGCTACTCATGAACACTCATGAGAACTATTTTTAGTTGAGGTGGAAGGGAAATGATGCACTGCGAAACTGAGAGCCACCAATTGAGTCGTTCAGGCTGCACTGCACCGATGAGTCGAAATGAATGTGAAACGTGGCTTGTGAAAGTCCAAACTATTAGTCGTCTGTATCAGCAGTGTTGACAACACAGGTTCTTCGAAGACCCCCCCCTTCACAGAGACACCCTCCCTCCACAGAGAGGTCAGAGGTCAATGGAGCAGCCCTGGAGCTGTGAAAGCTCATGAGCCACATGTGCTGAGAGAAGCATTGTGACAGTGAACAGCATGAAGATGCTCAGCAGAGTCTCAGTGATTGCCATAGATGGTAGATGGGTGAATATAACACAAAAGTGATGTATCACAGTACAAGGAAACGATTACTATTATAAATAGCTTTTGTTTGCATCAGATCATTACAAAATGATGTGTACATTTTAGATAGTAAACAATAGTGAAGCTAACTGTGTCTTTACTGCGGCGACATCACTTTCAAAATATCAGTCCCTACTTTTGTACACGTTCATCATTATTCACCCCAGGCCTCAAGTGCCATTCCACCACATCTAAAACCATTCAGAGCTTGACAAGACCTTAATTGTGTTGTGTTCAGGGCTAGAATTGTAGTGAAAACTTTAAGGCAGGTGGAACTTGAGGAAAAAGCAAGATGGCATTATTATCCAATACTTGCTCTTTGTCTCGTCTTTATAAATGGTTCTTGTTACACATGATCCGAGATCTGGGTGATGTGAGGAAAAAAAAAGCTGCCCATTGTTGCTATAAATCAATAAAACACAGTTAGAAGTTAGAGCTGCTGTGCCTAAAGAATGTAACCGGTGAAATATATGTGCCGTGCTAAGAATGAAGAGCTCAGAAGAGAGGTAGAACAGATTCACTTTTGTATAGTCTGTCATTTTGAATCAAAAGAATATCTTGGTAAAGCCAAATCCTCCTCTGAACTTACAATACTGTTTAAAGTTGATGCCGTGAAGACAGTTTGCTCACTGCCACCTACGCTTAAAACAAAGCCAAATGTGGAACCAGAACTGAAATTTACCTCCAGCGCCACTGGTGCATGAAATTTCAGAAGAGCTGCCAAACTCATATTAGTACTTTCCTTAAAGGTGGCCTTGCCCATTTCCACAAGTAACCTGCTTTGCTGTTGCCTTTCATCTTTCTCATTCAGCCACCTGAATATTCATGTATTCAAGATGCTCCCTGAGCAGCTAACAGCTAAAACTTTAATCTACACTGTGTGGTGCTAACCAGTGTTGAGCTGTGAAAGACAGCCTGTGGTGAAGGGACCCAGTTTATTCTGCTGCTGCTGCTGCTGCTGCTGCTGACCAGGATCCCTCCTCACACCGTGCACGTGTGCGCGTGCGTGTTAAAACATCCAAATTTGAGCGGATACGAGCACTTGCATTAGTTTTTAATGAGTTTATATGTCTGTGTGATCGTGTGGGTGATGTGTGCATGCAGGCAGGCCAGTGTGTGTCAAAAGAAAGAGTTCCATTCAAAGTCCTGTGTGTATGGGAGAGGGGGAGCACTCTTTCACACTCAGCCGGTGGGAAACTCCTCTGCCTCTCCTTTGGTGGTGGTACAATTTGCATATCCTTCCATCCTCCATTCTCATTTTTTCTCCTGCCGCCTGAGAAGCAGAACAGAGGCCGTCGGCTCCTAGGGCTCAGAGGAAATCAGAGGAAACGCAGCCCGGAGCTCCTGCCTGCCTCCAAGCACTAAACTGAGCCACAGCCACGGATGCTGTACAGTAGAGACTTAAGTCGAGCCGTAATCCCGTGCATGTTGATCATTGAAGTGGAGTGCTGTTTGCCTGTGATAGGGTACATGCTTTTATTTGCTTCCATTAAAATTGGGACACATCTCAAAGGTAAACTAAAAAGAGACAGGTGTAGGAAAACTCAAATGAAAACAAATGAGGCGCTGAATGAGTTGAGAGAAAGAGTGAAATACTGAAATGGATAAAAAACAAAACATTACAGCTTTCAGTCAAAGTGAAAAGCCCAACTTAACATGATCTTAGTAAAAGCCATGTGTGTCATTAAGTCACAGAATCAAACAGAGCTTCAACGACCCTATTTACTGTATTATTTATTGTTATATTGTATTTATTGTCATAAACAAGATGAATATCCTAAACATTTTCTGGTTCCATTTTCTCATTTGAGAATACTTTCTGCTTTTTCTCTGGCTTCTCAGATGAGTATACAGAATACTTTTGGACTGTTGGAGATCTGAAGATGTCATTTCAGTCTTGAGGAAATCAAAACTGACATTTTTTCAGACAATTTATAGACTTTTAGATTGATTATGAAAGTAATGGAGAGCTTCCCTTGAATAGAATGCTTTTGAAACAAGTTAAATCTACTATTTGAACGGACAGATTAATTTATATATCTTATACTGGTGATTAACATTGTAGAGGGATGTTAAGTAAATCCACAACCAAATAGACAGAGGAATGATAGCACTTATGAAAACCGAGGTTATCAGACTCAACGCTACTGAAGATTCCTTTACTCTGTGCTTTCTTACCAGGAGAAAAGGTTTTTAATCTAAGCGCTGCGTGCTTTGCAAAGTCCTACAGTATATAGTAATGGAAAATGTTTCTTTAGGCATGTACCATGGCATATCCCTTTTAGAGCTTAGCATGCTCAAATGCCTCTTCACAGGAACCAGATTATTTTCATTGGAACATTATGTATTAAAATAACTGAAAGAACCACAGCGGGTTATTTATTCTGATTTCACAGTTTATTACTCCAACAAACCAAAGCTATACAAAACCACGATCCTCACCAAAGAATTTGTGAGAGGTTCCAAATTATTTATGATTTGATAAAGCTGAAAAAAAAAACTACAGTAGGAGCAAGGGAGGCAACCTCCCAGCAGCCCCAGTGGTCTCAGTAGATATAAATCATGAGCGGTGGACAGGTGGGTGAGGTGGGTTAGGTGGGGCCTGGGCTTACTAAAGGCCCCCCAGAGACCTCTGTGGTACAGCAGCAGGACAGGTGGGAGTTGAATAGAGAATTAGATAAGAAGCCCAGTAAAGTGATTACCTCTCCTCTTTCACACTGAAGCCCGTCTCAGATTATGGTGTGTTTCAAATGAGAAGAGTCACTCGGAAATAACTCAATTTGATGAAATGAATTTGGAGCACAATATTAAAGTGGACAGAACTGAAAATATGTTACATGTTGCAAGTAAGGAGGCGTAATCACCTCAGTGTTCAAAACTAGTTGGCTAGAAAGCTGTACTTGCATACTTGAAATCACCCACGTCCTCTCTCTGGGCCGTTGTTGCAAGTCCGTTCCATGTTTCTCACTTTTTATCATATTCAATCAGATTAAATCATCACTTTTGGATTGTTGGTTGAATAAAACGAGCATTTTGAAGACGTCAACTTGGGCTCTGGGAAATTAGATGCACCTTTTTTTTTTTACAATTGAATAAAACCATTAGTTGCACGGTCTGGCTCCTGATTCCTCTTGAGCAGTGCTGCTATTGGGATATAAACATCAATCAGTTTTAGGGATTCAAATTTGAAGCTATTGTTTTGATCGATAGTGGGCTACCTTAACAATCAATTATTTATTAATCATTAATCATTTATGAAATACGTTGGACATCTTCCATCGGAAAACTGTGCTAACCACTGATATGACTTATTTACGATTCAAATTAAAGTAGTCTAACGTTACATTAGCAGGAAAAAGATCGATTAACGAGTAAACACCAAGTTACTTGAATGATAAACTTAATAACATAAAATAACGTCTTCATTTAATACCGGAGCTTCCGTCTGCAGACGTTAGCACTGTAGCTAACGTTATCACTGTAGCTAACGTTATCACTGTAGCTAACGTTATCACTGTAGCTAACGTTAGCCCAGCTGCTCAGATGGATGGCGGATGGATGAATGGTGTCGCTCACTGTCAGTGAGTGGTGTCAGTCACTTTTGTGTTGATTCAGTTGGAAGCGTGTGTAATTCATGTCCTGACTGACACTCCAGTCAGACACTCAGCTCTTAACCTGCGTTAACTCAGCAGCGGCGTCTGTTTAAAATGCTAGTTCAGCATTAGCACGAGCTTCAGATAGCTAAACCGCACCACCACCATACACCAACAAGTTGAGGAGTGTCTCAGTGAGCAGAGAGAGGCACGCTACACATTTTCTGACATGTCCCTTGTCTTCTGCATTATAATGAATATATTTGTAATCGGTTAAATTATTAACACCAATTAATCATTGACATCTTTATTCAGTATGCTCACTTATTAATACATGTTTCCTCTATTCGTGGACCTGTCGGCTCACGATGATCTAACTGTAAATGGTGCTACACTACACTGCGGTTCTGTTTCCGATCTGTTGACAGGTTTCTCTTGATTTATTGTGATGCAGTCTCTCTGTTTACCTCTCCCACCATGCAGGACTGATGCTGAGTGAACACACTGAAATGGAACAGAGGATTTGATTAGAAGCTGAGGAGCAATGTGGATTCTCTCTTTGGGTCTCTCCTCCATCTTGTGTCCTGTGGGCTCGATGTGGAGTGCATGGGGCCAGAGGGATGGTACATGAGGCTTGTAAAAAGGGGCCCGGTGGTGGAAGACACCTTGCTTGCAAACAAAATATGCAGGTCTATTCAGATCCCTTAATAAACTGTCAGTGTAGATTTAGATTTGCCCTTTTTAAACCACAACAGTACATTCACGGTCGAGTGAAAGAGAGGAGGAGAGCAGGAGAGGCTGAAAGAAAGGGAGTGTTATTGAATTACAGGTGATGGCTGCTAATTGGGCCCTCCAGAGTTGGTGTGTGTGTGCGTGTGTCTGTCTGGCTCAAGGGATGCAGGGTTGATGAAGCTGTTCGGGTAAAGTGCGGGGTCCCAGTGCGCTCCCTGAGTGCTGTGCTTTAGCGGCGATGCTGTCCCTGCAGAGAAGCGCTAATGGAGGCCACCCAGCCCTGATGAATTACACCCAGACTGGATGGATGGAAGAACGACGGAGCCGAGGGTGGTGCCTCTGTAATTGAGGCGGCTGCTGGGGGAGAAGAGCGCTCGGTTTTTGATGAGCTGTAGGCACGAAGCAACACATTTGCAACAGAGCTGTGACTATAGCTGCATTACCACCTCCCCATGGCTCTTAGTAGGGTGTCGGCAGACCCTGAAAGTCATATCTGAACACACGTTATCCTGCTATCACTGAATCATCTGACACAACAGTGACTCGAGCCTTTAGCCCGTCCGTGAAATCGTAAAAATGTGATGTTTAACATGAGATCTCTGTGTTGGGTTTTATCTTGACTGCCGTCGCACTTTGTAGTTGTTTGGGATAATTACAAGAAAAACTAGTAGCTAGTAAGTAAGAGTTGAATTTATTATATGATATATGATAATAATAAGTAATTTATCAAGAAAAAGAACAATATATTCCATGGTTCCAGCTTATCAAAGGCAAATTGAATATACTTTGATTTAGTTTGTCAGACGAAAAAAAATAATTAAAGACAAAATCTTGGGTTTTCAGAACTTCTCAGACCTATTTTTCACAATAAATGGTTTATAATCTTTTTGTGGAGTCCTGACTGAGTTGATGGGACTCTTTTATACACTGTAGAACTCTATCTAGTATTTCCCAGGGAACGGATTTGGCACTGATGTCCCACAGGATTGTAATTCAATTAATAGTCAGGGCTGAATTTTGTCAATCAGATTTGGCTATTGAATAAGAACACTGGACTATCCGTCATGGTAAGTGTGGCTTGTTAGACAGCTTTACGATGATGCCTGGAACAACGTCTCCTCACTCCCCCATGAACTGACTTAGTGCTAGTATACACACATGACAGTTTTTCTTTTATTTCATATAGACTATAAAGCAGTGCTTTATTGAAGTGCCAGATTTTTGTAGAGGGTTCGGCAGGACGTTCAGGGTGGCAGCCAGTAAACAAACCAAGTAAATTTACCAAGGCAGTCTGACCGGGCAAAGCCTGTCTTCCTTCCGGCAGCTACCTCCGTCTCACTCAGACTCCCCCGGGCCCAGGTCCACCTGCACTGGGGAACAGCGTTAAAGTGAAAACACTGCTCGACATTAAGACTCTCAGTCGACTGAAGGGTCTTTTTGCATTTCAGGGGGCAGCCCTATTGATATTCAGTTACAATGTGTGTTTTCTGGAGGTTTCTCTTTAGGTAATGGAACCAGCACCCCAAGGTTTTGGGTTTCATTTACGTATATACTTTAGAGCTGAAACTTTTTAGCCATTACTTGATTAACAAACAGCAAATCCAGCTTCTTAATTTACTGCTTTTCTGTTTTTTATGTAGAAGTGCATTGAAGCAATTTGACGTCACCTTTGGCTTTAGGACACTGACAGGCATTTTTACTATTTTCACACATTTTATGGACTACACAATTAGCAGATGATTGAGCAAAAAATGGCAAACATAATAAGTTGCAGCTGTAGTCCGTTGTTGTTATTCTTTGTTCTGCTGAGCGTTTAGGATCTCGGCTGTCACTGGGATGCCACCGTGCTTATCCACTGGGGTAGATTTTTGTTGATCAGAGCAGTTTTAGCATCGGTGTTGCTGCAGCGTACTTGTTGAGGTGTCAGCTGTTCAGTCTACAAGAGATGTGCACAAAGGCAGACTCTCACCATTTTGCTTCTGTGTTTAAGCTGCTGCCCCTTGGTTGGGATTTTGGCTCCCTCTGCCTTCGCTAGGGGAAACCTGTGGGGTAAAGGCTAACACACATTTATCTGTGTCTTCTGTGCATGTGTACTGAATGTGAAAACAACTAAACAGTCGCTTGTTTACTTTCAAGGAGGTGTGTCTGTTATGGCAGGAGGTGAGTGACGGGGTCTGCGGTGCGTCCTTACAGGGGTTGCTCTGTGATAGTGCTGCAGCACTGGTGGTTGGGGTCATTGTGTGGCCATGTTGTGACCTTACTGATTGCTACATTTTTTATTTGTGTTTATTTCATTTTCAGCAAAAAGCTGATGTTTTTAATGTTGCATTATCCCGACAGTGATGTCTCTTTTCTTGTTGCACCAGTGCTCAGTGAGAATAGGGGAAACTCTTTACACCTGCCTATCAACTGTCATCTTCACTTTGCACAAACATCAGATGTCAAACCACAAAACAAGCCGTGTTACAGTTTACCTTGACAACTTATCCACATTATGGGAACGTAACAGCTTTCAGAGCCAGGGAAGTGTTGTAAGAGGTTCATCTAGGTAACCGCATTGTATTGTTTTTGACACAGCCTACCTTTCTACCTTTCTTTTTGGCATTAGACCAATTTTGACCCTGGTCTTAAAATGGTGGGTTCAGCCGTGTCACTCCAAATTAGCTGTTGACTTTTGGAAACCATCCACCCGTGTAGTCGATGGACCTAAGAAGTTTTTAATTTCCTGCCTTCATTAAGTCCGGCTGAGCTGCAGTTTTCCTTTTTGGGTTATCGGAATAAGAGAAATTGGCACAGGTGCAGCTCAGAGGCTGCAGCTTTTTCATCTTGACTGGGTTTCATCAACGCTGTTTGTTTTCCCCTGTGGTCTCATGCAGCAGGCACGTTAATGTGAGCTCCAAATACATTAACGCTCCAGATACTTTGAGTTAATCTCACCAACCTGTAGTAAGCTTGTGTGGACTGAAGATGCTCACCAGTCGCTTTGCCCCTAACAGTCAGATGGTGTAACGGTCTAGTGGTCGTAGGATCAAAGTAAATTCACCTGTTTATTTGAATTATGGATCATTACAAATGATTATGCTTTAAAAGTGGCAAGTATTAAGATTGGGCTGTTGTTAAAAAAGTTCAAACGTTTGATATTAAGCCAAATACCCAACTGGACCGGTATACTGTATTTATGTGTCACACTTGACTCAGCAGCCGCTCCCAAGTGGACCATAATGAGACTGAGAGAGCTGATAAATGCGCGACTCTAGGTGGCGGTAATGCATCTCTAAGCCATTTCTTTTTACTAGCAGTGTTTACTTTTTCAGCGAGCCTCTCTCTTTAAGCTGCAAATCCAAACTGTTGCCATTATTGGCTGCACAGTTTCAGTGTTCTTTGGAGACACACTCATATATCGTCTTGTCACCCCAAAAGACACGTGAACTTTCTAGTAAACAAACACAACGTGCGGCGTTACCCCCTCCCACCACTACTGAAATGTGATCATAGTTCATAGAGCCCGTCAGACACTAGCGGCTCCGTTATTCCGTTTAAAAACAGTCATATTGCTTATTACCAGTGTTGGGCAAGCCAACTTGAAAAGTGTAGTCAGCTAAGCTACCAGTTCCTCTACATTAAATGAAGCTTGACTACACTTAAGCTAATTTTACCTCCCACAGAAATGTAGCAAGCTAACCGACAGCAACATGGCAAAAGTAGTTTACTACATCGAAGCTATTCTTTCATACATCCATACTGTGTATGGCCGTGGTGTCACTGATCCTCAGCACTTTCAGCCCACAGCAGAAAGCTCCGCTGCACTTTCTGCAGCTTCAGAAATGCTAGGAGAAACGAAGCTTGTGTGGACTTGACTGCACTACTCGACCAATAAAAGAACTAAGCTACGGAGAAACTATTTGATTGAGAAAACAGCAACACTACTGAGAAATGGAGTTAAACTATCAACGCCGCTGTAACGCCTTACTGCCCAACACTGCTTATTACTAATGCTATACAAGTTGGATTTTATTTCTTAATTTAGCTGGGTCTATTGACAGAAATAGACTATAATATTCATAACCATGTTTTCATTAGTGTTTAATCACCTTAAACTAAGAATCCTTGTGCTCTTGATAAAATAGAATTAACCCTTCATATCTACATAGAGAGTCCTCCGTATGTTGATATTTCAGCTTGGTCAGACTTTTGGATAATGAAAATAATCATTAGTTGGAGCCCTAATTTGGGTAAAGTGTGACTGAGGGCGCACTCACACTGTCCTTCCGCACCGCGCCCCGGGCTTTAGGGTACACGTGCGCACGCTCGTGCTCGTACATGTGCAAACGCGCTCTACAAAAGCCCACCTCTTTCATACAGGCCGTGGACGGCCAGCTGGCCGCAGTTATGCGCGGAGCGGGTGCACTCACACTGGTCAAACGAACTAGGCTTGACCCGAAAAACCTGTTTTGGCCCGGTGCGGAAGGACAGTGTGAGTGCGCACTGAGAGATCTAAACAGGTTCTTATTAAACTAACTAATCCAAAATAGGATAGGTATGTGGAAATATGTTTATGAGATGTGACCTAGAATTTACTTCCCTTGATGCCTTAAGTTTTATGTTTTTTTCTTGGAAAAACTGTTTACGCTCCTGCCAGTGTCTTTGCTTTCCCATGTGAAGACGTGTCCACTTTATGTATGCATATTGCCCTCATCAAATCTGTCTAGCAACACAGCACTTAAATACAGCAGAACACAAACAGAAACAAGCAAAGTCGAGGATTTGATGCTATTGTACGTGTGTTTGTGTGTTAGTGTCTGTGGACGGGTGCGGTTGTGTGTGTACTCTTCCCAGCGTAGCAGGTGTGCCTAGGCTTCAGCCCCATTACAAGTCTCATAAATACCACCTGACACTGTTACAGCAGGCAGGCTTCGATATAAAACTCTCCTCCCATGGCGTGAGCACGCAGCCTTTCAGCACAATTATATTATAGCACACTTCAGGGTAGGAAAGCTACACCCCTGCGCAGTACCTCTTAACAGACCAGGGTGATCTCAGCACATGCTTTGTCTCAAGCTATGTCTCACGGCTTCAAACTAGAGTTGATCTTGCTTCTGTATTTTAAAGCATTTTGTGACAAACCTGTTTTCATAAAAGCACATCATGAATTGATTTGACTCGACTCTGCCTTAGTTGGCTCTTAGTTGTTTTTAAAAGTGGATCCTTCAAAGCTTAAATGTCCAACATGTTTATTTGAGACTTTAACCTTGGCCAAAAAACACTCCGTCTCACTCAAATACACACTTTTAGATGCATTTCAAATTGAACGGTGCTCAATGGAAAAGTGAAGGCACATTGGGTAAAATTGAGGCTTGAAAGTGTTGGAATTGTAAGTGTTCATTCTGTTCAGATACACCTGAGCAGGGTTTTTCTGTTTAGCCCCCGTGCTGTCTCGCCTGGATGACATTTCAGTCGACCGGCGATCTGAGCGTGCTTGACATTTTGCTAAACTGTGTTCGGAAAGGTTCCTGCCTGTCCCTGTTTTCCTTCCCCTCCTCCCTGCATTGTGTGACTAGGTAAACAGGCACACACACACACACGAACACACACACACAGACACACACACACACACACACACACACACATACACACACACACACACACACACACACACACACACACACACACACACACACACACACACACACAAACACATGCGTATATCCTCTCAGACTACCTTTACATCTGGGGAGTTTGCTTTGTACGCCTGCAGCTTTAGGATTAGACCTTTGTCTTTATTGTCTCCAACGTACAGAGCAGCCTTGAGTTGTTTATTTTTGATGTTTTCCCTAAACTCACCTGTAAAGAAAAAGTAGGTTAGCATCTTATTATGCTCTCACAACAGGCCATTATTTTTACTCAGACTGTAAATGGAAGTTTTCTGTTGCTAATTGTGTCTTGTGCCCAGACATTAGGAGTTGTGCAAATGCACCAAATAGTACTGTTTGATCTGTTTGCATGTAAATTGAAAGACTGAAGATCATCTGAGACCCTTGTTTCTGGGATAATACTGTGAAGACCAAATCTTTTGAATATATACTAAACACTCTGCTGTCGTGCAGTGAGGTAAAGTTCTTTGAAAGGATAACGCCTGTAGCTGTGCCTCCTCCAATCACCCCAGAGGTTCAGTTGAACTTTTAATCCAACGGTCGAAAGCATATGGAGATCGTCCCCTTGCTCTGGTTCTGTGCCACTCAGACATGAAGCCTTCCCTCTGCACTGCCAGCTCTGTGGGACCTTCATCATCTACCAGCTTGACGCTCCCCTCGCTGAAAGCAGTTCAAAGCGAGCTAGCTAGGCGTCAGACATCCAGACAGCAGCGGCATGGTCTTCATTTAGGGAGGACAGAACCACCATGCCAGCCGAGGCTGGGTGCCAGGGAGCTGCCCCGCCGAGCTTGCCACAGATGCTGCCAACTCCTGACATACAGTAGATGGCCACTACTCCTCTGGCATTGCCAAAAATATGCAGCTCTGATTAAGTCATATGATGTTAGATGGTGGGATGCTGTGAAGTAGCCTGCTGGACTTTGAGATGGAGTTAGTGGAGATAGGAGGCGGAGGCTGCCGCTCTGTCCGTTCTCCATCTGTGTTTTGATTATGAAATGAGGCTGCTGACTGGATACACAGACACATTAAAAGGCTGAGTTTGTGATACTCATTTTTTGTAGTATTTGGATTTCAAATTTCAGAAGTACAGTAATTTTGTTTATGATGCTTTCCATGTAAAAGATTCCTATTTAAAAGTTGAATTTAGGTCTCTCTGTATGTTGTAGTCAAGTCTGATTTGGTTCCTTAATTGTGGATGACTTAAGTACAATGACCCTATTTCGGTGAACAACCAAAACTGCTAGTACTTAAGACAGAGAAACCAGTCAGTCAGAGCATCTTTAACGCATTTCTGAATAGGGAAAAAGTCTGGGTATAACTGTGAGATTGATTTTAACAAATTGTTGAGATTTGGAAAGTGGGCATGACTTAGGATGGAGTCCATCTACACCCACCCCATCTGAGTTGTAGAAGAGAGAAATTATTAAATCAACTGAATCAAACACTTTAGGAAATGTTTTGTTTGCCAATATCTAAACACACATTGTACTACCTGCCACCAATGAGCCAACAAGTGTGGTTGGTTTGACAGGATCACAGGTGTTAATCCCCATTGATCCTGGTAAAGAGCTGAATCTTTTTTTATTATTATTTTCTATTTATTTTATATATGCGAGGAGATATTAGAATAGTTAACGCACGGACAGAATAAATATATTTTCTTGTTTGTTTTAATTCTCCCTGCCCTTAAGGAACCTGTATGATGTGTTTTAGGGGGTAAACTGGCATTAAGTTTCTATCGAAGCTCATGTCTCTGTGAGAATAGTGATTGTGTACTTTATTTTCAAAGCAGCTCGACTGATGTTACCTCACAGCTGACCTCAGTTCGCCCAGGATAAGGTCAGCAGTGTTGTCCAAGAGCATTTTTGACATGACAACAATAGCCTGCATGTGCTCCTGCACGTTCCCCCTGAAGCTCAGGGCAGCTCCACGAGGCTTTTCTGGTCTGGTGTTAAGCTAACTGCTTAGTTTAGCCTTGTCTAGCCTAGTGAAGCATAGCACAGGCACAGAAACTGCTAACGGCAATACACACTTCCCCCACAGGCTAGCTTGTGTTGCAGAGGCAGCTATATCTTGCAGAGACACAACTAAACACAGATGTCATGTTCTGCACATCACAATGTTTGGCTTTTACTGATGCTAAGCAGCTCTTTGTAACCAGTGCAAGTCTACAATTCTCCAACCTGTTTCCCAAGGAGAGAATGTGTATGATATGAATACTGAACGGCTGAGAATAGGAGGAAAATGTAGGGGAGCTGGTCGTGAGCATGAGATCATGACCACAGCAGTGCAGCGGTACCTGCTGGGGCATAAATCAGGCACACAGAGATTATTATTGATAAAATGGACATGTTTTTTTCCTCTGTTGATGATCACTGAGGAGAGGAGAGATTGATTCTGCAGGCAGAACATGAAAGCAGCTTCATGCTAAAATGAGGAAGCCTGTTAGGAAAAAAGACTGTTGGCTCAAAAGTAAAACCAACAATTGAATAGTTACTGCTACTTCATGATCTTCATGGAAAACGTGCATTTGTATGTTAGAAATCAGTGTTCTTGTAGTCTCCGCGGGGAATGAATAGGTGGCAAATACTGTAGCTTATTGATGCGGCGTATGATTAGCTGAATGCTTCCCCATTTCCTGATTACCTATAGCATTTCCTCTGTTTGGGACCAGTGGAAGAGAAGACAAGGCCTAATGGATATTAAAGTAGTCCTCGTCCAAATTGAAAACACATCATGAACTAAAGCGTGTCTGGAAAATCGGAGTGCACGATTGAAACACAAGATGTTCTGGAGCTTACAGCCCTGTTCAGATCTGGCATTAACATGCGTCTAGAATGATCCAAGCACAAGTTGACAGCTGTAAGTACAGGTGTGAATACACCCAAGAGTAGGACGCATTAAGATCCAATCGCTCAGACCACATGTGACCACATTCTTTATGCAGTGTGTACGTCTCCTGGGCCACATTGTAGGACCGTCTACTAATTGTAAGCAGAACTAAATGCTCATTCACAGGCTTTGTCCACAATACACTGAGCTACAAATATGTAGCTCATTGTATTTTGACTGTCTATGTATTCTTAAAAATCAGTAAAGTATTTTGTGAGTTCTGTGTCAGTCGCACGGAAATGGACAGAGATGAATTCTTATACTGAGCTAAATGCTTGTGTGGATGGGGACCATTATTGTTTTGAAACGCTGTTTAAGAATGAAAACGTAGTAGTGTCGATGTAGCCTGAGTCATCTACACGTCACGTCAGGCGTGATTTGAGCAGCCCTGAAGCTCCATCTCTCCCATGAAATTTTATGATAATCATTATATTAGAAATGGGGTTTAAGGCTGCAGCAGTCAGGGTGAAGCTCTGAGAGTAGTCGTGTTATGTGTGATTAAAGACTTAATAGGTGAACCTGAATGACATTTCTAGTGCGATAACCCAAACAGTCTTGAAAGGAAAGGTCATTGGAGAAAATATTAACACGCAGAGTAGAAACCAAGCAGAAGTCAAGTACCGCCAGTGTATTGTTTTTACTTTCAGTGCAGAGTCCGACTGTCCCCGTGGCTTTCCAGATAGCTCCTCTTTAGCATCCTTTTTTTTATGCTGGTCTGATCCAGAGGTTTCACTCTAAGCACCCACCAGTGAGGCTTGATTGAGAGGATATTAACCTTATGGCACCTAAGATCAACCCAACCCCCACTCGCAGTGTAGAGTGACAGGAAAGATGGAAGACAGAGAAAAGGGGGTTGTGTTAAAGGTCAAAAAGCAAGGCTGCACCCACAGCACACGGAGAGTACATGGCACATGCTGAAGTCCACTGAGCAGCACGGATGGACCCTTACAGTCACCCGGTTTTGTGATATTGTCCAATCTAATACGTGATTGATGTCCGTTAGAAATTCTACCTCTTGCGCATGGAGGTTTCAGTTTACTTTCATAGCAGATGCAGTAAACAATTTTAGGAGTATTTGTTTTTGGCATTTTTGCATGAAAATTTGACTCTTCACCAAGAACACTTTGCAGATTAATTTAATTAACTTGACTAATCCTTTCATCTCTACTGAAAACATGTTGCTGCTCCATTTCTAATGGTCAACAGTGTCTGACAATACAGACAATCCAGTCATCTGTCATGTTTCAGCACCATCATTATCTGAATCACAATCGCATAAGTGACTAACTCTAACAAGGGGCATGGTAATTTGCTTGGGAGAGGTGTATTCACAGATGACATGGTGCATACTGACCGGCTTCGTCCAAAGATAACAGATGCAGGGAGCGCTGAATGACACGTGGTGGATGGTAGAAAACAGTCATTTAAAATCCACCTCCAATGGTTGACACCTGAAAACCAATGCATGCTGTTTGTCACAGAGCAGATCTGCCTCTCCCGTGAGATTCTGCTCAAACCGTACAAAAGTGCAGTAAAAGTATTACATTCGTTTAATTAAAACTGTTGAGAGTCTGATGTCATATAACCAACATCTAATTACATGGTTGTTGTGGTTCATTGTACTTTCTCTCGTCTTCTTTTCATACAACCACAAGTCATTGTCTCAGATTCCTTTTTTTTTAGTCCAAGGAACGCTTTCCTCAGCACACAAGTTCAGCTGCTACAGCCCACTTCACATTCATACACATGGACACATTCTGACCTGGAAACCGTCCAGTTTAATCACAGGCTTCTGTTTTTTCCAAGACAGTTAAAATAGCATGCACATCCGAAAAGATAAGCACGGGGCGCTGGACAAATCAGTTGGGTTTGTTCTGATTTTGTCCACTCACAAGAACTTGAAAAGGTGGACGTGTATTACCCACTGAAAGGAAGGCATGAACAAGTTTAACATTTCTTAAAAACACAGAAGACATGGGAGTGCTGTCAAAAATAATACAATGTATCATCTGTGCATTGGTGTGCAGGAAACTCCTGCTTTTTTCCACTGCTTTCCTCTTCATCGATGAACTGCTCTCCAAATATTCTTGAATGTTTATTATGAAATGTAACTGGGAGAGAAAGAAGAATCAGTGAAAGATGATTGCCTGCTGACAGGGTTGTGTCTAGATGCCCAAGATAACCCGGGATTTTCAGAAGTATTGCAAGGTAATTGAGGTTAGGCATGGACCTTGAGTAGTTAAGGTTAGATGGATAAGTTTTATGCATTGACCTTGACTAGTTAAAGTTAATCGTCTGTTAAGTTCCTACCAATCAAAGAGTGGGTTAAAACAATGGTGATTGATCATATGACCCATGGATTTAAGCATTGAGCAGGGTAACATATAGGGGACAGACTGATGTAGCTAGATGAATGTGTGTCAATAAAGTTTACAAAAGAGCCCCCCCCAAAAAAAAGTCAACACACATAGCAAATCGTGATTGTGATAAAATGGATGGCTGTGAAAGAACAGGCTCACCTGCAATTACACCTTACCGCCAAAGAGGCCTTTAGAAACAAGGCATCTCAAATCTTTGGGATTATGACTGTTAGTTTAGATGGTTAGGGTAAGGCATTGAACTTGAATGGTTATGGTTAGATACAGTAGGTCGTTGGGAATCGCACGTTTTTGCAAATCTAGGGTTACTTTCTAGACCCGACCTGGTGACAGCCCAGTGATCCCCTGACAGACTTAGATATTGGAGGTGACTCACCGCTCTGTGGCTGGGACAGGTACTGCAGGAGTAGAACTCACACACCCCACAACATTGGGAAAAGCACCTTGCTGTGAAACTACTGGGTCAAATACTAATGCTTAGCAGTGATGACCTAGATTTGCTCCCACCCATAGCTGTCAATCCAGCAGAAACGCAGAGCATGCTGAGGGGCTGCAAAACCAAACAATGAATCCCCAGAACCTCTGATGCTTTATAAAAGTGTCATCCGCCGCCTGTCTGCTTGTTTGTTGTTTGTTTTGTTGATCACAAGGCGCACGGTGTAGCGCCTGTGTACAGCGGGGAAAAGTGCTGCGTAGGCGCATTTCTCTGGAATCAGTGGCTGTATAATAAGCTGGTTGCAGGACTTCCTGTTCCAGATGTGCACCAGGTCTGACAGATGTGAGAAACTCTGGAGCTGCGTGTTTTAATGGTGACATATCAAGCATTTAGCTAACGTGCATATCCTGAATGATTTGGGTTAAGTTCAAAGAGAAGAATAACTCCGTATTCATGAATCAACAACAATAGAAAAGGAGCTGAAATCAGCTTGTTGGGAACGTGGAACAGACTTACAGTAAATGGATTGTTCTCCATGTTATTAGAGACGAGACCATTTTTACTGTCTACCTAAAGTACGCCGGTCTGAGAGGGATTGACTAAGAATGTGTATTTAAAGCCAGGTGTTATATCTAAAGAGCTGAGATGATTAGTTGCTCCTTTATCATTTGGCAAGCAACATTACCAAAGATTTTCCAGCTTTTAGAGTTTTATTTTGCTTTGCTTTTCTTTGTCTTATATGACTTTAAACTAAATATCTTTGGGTTTTGTACCGGTGCCAGCCAGGTGCTATTTGCATATGTTTGTTTTGGTAGTAGTTAGCCAATGTGAAAATGAAGCAATGTTTAGCCTAAGTTTTGCAATTGAAATGCTGCTCGGGTAATGTAGTGTAGTGTAAATTGTAGATATTCCTCTGCTGCTGTATAAACTGATTTATATTAAGATGAATGGATACAGAAGCAGCTGCAGTTGTTCCCATTGTTGCATTTCAACCAGAAGATAGCTGCCCTGCTTTCTTTTCTCCTCCGGTGTTTGTCATGCGTTAAAGGCAAGCCCCCACCACAGCGACTTCCTGGTTTACCCAGTAAGGAAGTGCCAAAAACTGCATTTCTCCAAGTGTCCATCAGGAGTAGTTTGCACAATGGAGCAGTTTCTCATTGACCCCCATGTTAAACAGGCCGATTTTCACAGCATAATTAAACCTATTTAGGACTTGTTTACAAAAAATCCCCCATTCTCGTCTGTATGTTTAAGTCATTTCTCCATGACAACACTTAGGAGGGTAAATATTTTTGTAACAGGCAAGTATTTATTTTATTGGAAGTTAAAGTTTTATGAATAATTGCCTCTGGCCGTCACTTTGCCCCGGAGGCTAGTTGTCAGGATTAGCATCAATAGCATGCTAACTCCGTCATCTCGACCTCGACTGTGGTCATTCGTGTGGTGGTGTTTCTATAAGTGACAAGATGGTTTGCTCTTCGATCAACTGAACAAACAGATGGTTTAGGAACACAACGTGTTAATGTTAGCTCTGTTATGCTAATTAAATAGCCACACTTGCACCATGGCTTGCAGCACAGCCTGCTATCTATGAGACATACACTAGATGCTAATCTGGAGCAGCAGGATGATTTTGGCCATAAGGGTTAGTGTTTTACAGTCTATGAGCATGGAACTGTGTTGAATATCAGTTTAAATCATAGATCAGAAATGCTGGCTGCCTGCATTCGACTCGCCGAGCCGGTGTTTTTTTTTTCTGCCCAAACTTTATTTCGTTTCATAACCTGTGTAGTTTCCGCTAGAGACACGTGATTCCTACTTCTGTTTATCTAGTAACGTGTTCTGTTAGCCTAGCTCCCAGGCGGTGGAGCTAATGTGGCTAATTCTGTAACTGTCACCCAAACGGACGTATCTCCCTCCCCCCAACGTCACATCAATGCCCTTTTTTGGTAAGAGGAAATGAGGAGGAGTCACAGTTTGACAAGATGGCAGCCCCCAGAGACAAATATGATTGGATCAAGTAGAGAGAACGGGCCCCGGCCGAGAGGCTACGTCTATTTTTTTATACAGTGAACGGTTAAAGGCCATGTACTCAGAGGTTCACCTCCCCCCTCAGTGACCCCTCCTCCTGCTCCCCTCATGAGGTGGCCTCTCCATGCTTAGTCCCTGCTCGTTCCCAGTCAGTGGGCACCAGTGGCCGGGTAGTGACCTTTCCGACCTCTTCAGCGCTGATTGGCGCAGCGTGGCTCTTGGCTTCGCTGCACTCTCTCCTGTCTGCCCTCTGGTCTTACACTGAAACATGGATGATCAGTGGGGGGTGGCAGAGGCTGTTGTTAACAGTCAGCTTGGTGGTCACCAGCTGCACTTCATGCTCATCTATTGTCAACAAAATATATTTCTGTGTGTAGAAATTGCACTCGATTCTAAGTAACTTTTTATCGTGGGTCATTTCCACTTGTCAAAACACTCATTAACTTGCCTACCAGTTTATTGTCATTAGGTCCAATGCATTAAGAATAATCAGACTGGTGAAATAATGAGCACTGCTAGCCACTGCACCAGTGAGAAACAAATGTTAACTTCCTGCCATAATAAAACCTAATGCAAAATGTTACTTTAAACAGTGGATGATGTGCGATGTATGCAGATTACTATTATTAAAAAAACACAAAAAGGCCCAAAAAGTGTGGTTTTGGACCAAGACACTGAATATGAGAAGAGACACTGGAATCAGTCTCAATCGCTTTAGGACATTTTGGCTGACACAGCTTCTATAAGAAATACACATATTTATATTCCTCTGTGTCCTGCTGTCACAAAACCTTGGGGGAGTGGAAAGAACTGACCTCATTACCTTAAAAGAAAGTCCTGTGGGTGCATCAAGCAGAAGAGAAAACAGCAGGTAGGACCTCATGGATTGACTATTAGTATTGGCACAACATATGCAAGTAGAAACAACAAACACAATTTCTGATTCAGTACAGAAAACTAGTAAACTAGTGGGCTAATGCTATCAGAAAAGGGCTTTTCTCCGCACGGTCTCAATGGTCCAAGCAGAATCAAACTAATGTTGGACAGCAGCACGGTGCAGTGTGGTCTTGCTCCAAGGCTGTGAGGACTCTGTATTGCCCTGACCTTCTCCTGCTCCGGGTGCCGGTTCTCACTTTATTCGAAGCATAATTAGCCTTTGCTCCTGAACATTGTTTTCAGTAAACACGTGGAAGGGGATCTCCAGTCTGGAGACTTGTTTCACTGTGGGACAGCTGCAGGTGAAATGCACACTGTTAACATGGCCATGTGGATTCAGGATGCATATGTAAAACTGCGCCTGGGTGTACATCCTTGATTCTGTCTGTGTGGCGGCCGTGCTTATGATGTGGATTTAAGAGACAGCCCTCTGGGTGAGTCAGGCTTTTCAGTAAAGTCAGGCTGAGTGGAGTGGAGAGACTCTCCAGGGAACAGAAGGCGAAAGAGCAAGTGGCTGCAATCGAAGTGTTGGAATGTTGTCACATTGGATTGTGCACTGATTTTGCATCAATATGGCTCTGGTAGTCAGAAAAAATAACATTATTATACATTACAGTACACATACTAAGTTTTACATTGCCAACCAATTCTAGAAAATAACACAGAGAAAAGAGAGAAAGAATAAATAAAAACAAAATAAACAGCTAAATAAACATCATGTTTGGAATTAGTCTATTGCTGAACATTTACATATATAAAAATAAAATAACTGTATGGCACCATGTCTAAATCACACAGCATGACACCCTTATGTTGTATTTTAAGTGCACTTTTCTTATTGTATTGTGTTGTTTATTGACCTGTACAGCACTTTGGTCGACCGTTGGTTGTTTTAAATGTGCATTATAAATAAAGGGTGAGTGAAGTTTAGAATTAGCATGTTAACTTGTCATGTGAATTAATTAATGGATCATCTTCTTCAGTTATGCCCGTGGTTTTGCTGCAGTCTCCGAGCAAAACACAGTATATTAGTATATACAATGATGTGATGGGAAATTGCCAGAACCACAGATGTCTCTCCAAAAAAGTTCAGCAGCACAGGCAAATGTGTGCAGTAAGCATAAATCATGGGCTGCAAGCCAAAAACCTGTATGGTCCATTCATTATCAATAAGGTATATACTCTGTTATGGCTTCAAACAGGCAGGTTGTGTCTAAATGTGTCCAAATTAAAATAGTTACCGTGCTGCATTAGACAGTGAGGAGGAGAAACCTGAGCCCACAGGCTGAAGAGAGTAATACAGTTAGAGCAAGAAGCAGGGAACAGGGAAATGAGTGCTGAGCAGCTTTCTTAAAGGAACCTGTTTACGGTGGGTCGTGATGTGCATGCACTGCACTCTATTTGTTCCCATAATGAAATCAAAGAGTCACATGCAGGTGATGTGCGGATAATGTATAGCCTGTCATGAGCCAAAGCACTGCGCACACACACACACACAAACACACACACAAACACACACACAGACACACACACACACACACACACACACACACACACACACACACACACACACACACACACACACACACACACACACACACACACACACACACACACACACACACTCTCACACACACACACACAGAATAAATGCTCTAAGTCTTGAATCTTGTGTCTGCCAAAGTGAAAACCTACATAAAATTGGAATGACTAAAATAAAGAGAAGAAAGGAAAAGTGCTATAATGGCACTTTCTCTTGGCGCGCACACACACACACACACACACACACACACACACACACACACACACACACACACACACACACACACACACACACACACACACACACACACTTCTCTCTCTCTCTGTCTCTCCCTCTCTCGCTCTCTCTCTCTCTCTCTCTCTCTCTGTCTCTCTGAGTAACAGCTGGGCTTCTTAGGTAAATTGAATCAGTCTCTCTCCAGTCAGTCTTGTGTGGCCCCTGGCATAAAACCCAAGCTATCAGATTGAGTTTTGCTCTCTTGCAGTCGGCCTCCTTCTTCTTCAGCCTGGTGTTCCAGGGATGGTCCGACTACTTGACTGCATCCAGCAGAGTTGAAAGCCTGGAAGGTCACTAACTGGCTTCTGGACCCACAGGGGACTCCTCTCTCCAATTCATCTCTGTCACCAGTGGTGCATGTAGTAGTCAGTCAGTCTCTCTGTGCCTGTGACAGTGGCTGTCATACTGTACAGTGAGTGTCTTCTGGGAGTTGAGCTTATGTAACCTCCCTAGTCTTTTATCCTCACAGGTCTGCTTTAGGGACTAGTGGAAAACGGGGTCAGTCCAGCTCTTCTTAATCACTAATACTTGGCCTGGCAGCCTTGTCACAACACACACACACACACACACACAGACACACACACACACACACACACACACACACACACACACACACACACACACACACACACACACACACACAAACACACACACACGTACTTCTTTGAGCCAATTTCTGCCTGACTTCAGTTCCTGCTCTCCAACCTGTCTGCCATCTAACCTATTGGACTCAGAAGACTATTAAAGAGATATTTTAGCAAAATCCAGCCTCTGGTTCTGCAGGTAGTTTGTCAAACAGCAGGGAAATGGGTCAGACAGGCAGGAAGATTACATGATTAGCCTGCTAGCTTCTAACTCTTCGGAAACTGATGTTACAACAGCAGAGAGCCCGTCAGTTACACTGTTTTCCCTAAATACTTTGAAAAAGTCTTGAGACTTAAATAAAGTACGAGTGGTGGGGAGACCAAGCCCCCACCACGGTGACTTCCTGGTTGATCCAATAAGGAAGTGCTAAAAATTGCAGTGCGCTGAGTGGCCACTAGGGGCAGGGATCATAATGGTGCAATTTCTCATTGACCCCCATGTTAAACAGGTCATTGTCAGAGCATAATTAAACCTATTTAAGGTCTGGTACAAAAAAAAACATTCTAGTCTGTATGTTTGGGGGGGGGACTGGTACTTTTTTTGTACCAGGCTAGTTTTTTATTTTGTTGTAGGTTAAAGTTTAGGAATAATTAGGGATGCAGCCTTTTGAGTGACAGCTACCCGCAGGCCTTCACTTCACACAGCCAGACGGACGTATCCCCCCCCCCCCCCCCCCCCCAACGTCACATCAGTGCCCTTTTTTGGAAAGAGGAAATGAGGAGGAGTCAAAGTCTGACAAGATGATGACTCCCGTAGGCGAGTAAGATTGGATCAAGTTGAGAGAACGGACCCTGACGGGTATGCTACATCCTTTTATTATACAGTCTATGATAATGCCCTATTATTAGGAACTAATATAGGACAGGGAGGCCAGAAGGGTCCGTTGCACAGGGATTATGGACACCTTGAAGGACATTATCACTTTACCATCCAAAAAAACATGGATCATTAATTTATATTTTTTGACCTGAGGGGGGTGAATTTTTTTGTACCAGGCTAGTTTTTTATATTATTAAAAATTAAAGTTTATGAATAATTAGGTGGGCGACCTCTTGAGTGACAGCTCGGAGGTTTAAGTCAGCCAGATGGACGTATCTCCCTCCACCCAACGTTACATCAATGCCCTTTTTTTGGTAAGGGGAAATGAGGCGGATTAATCAATAACAAAAAATAATAATTATTTGCAGTCCTAGCATTATTATAAATACATACATATACACCAATATTTACAGATATCCTGAAAGGTGTATGTTTTTTTTAAACATTTGTCA
This sequence comes from Echiichthys vipera, assembly GCF_963691815.1. Taxonomy (NCBI): domain Eukaryota; kingdom Metazoa; phylum Chordata; class Actinopteri; order Perciformes; family Trachinidae; genus Echiichthys; species Echiichthys vipera. Next base: position 6,117,854 of record NC_139840.1, on the reverse strand, counting down.
TGTTTTCTGCCACTATTTATCAAATTTCAACATTTTATGTCTTCCCCATGTTTTCTAGCTGCCCGTTGTCCTGAATAAATGATAATCAACTGTTCAAGTAACCATTGTCTTCATATGATAACATATGGGGACTCTGTAAGATAGACTCTACTCAACTTTCCCCAACTTTTGCTGTTTTGGAGCTGATTTCCTCTTGACTTGTTCCATATCAGCAAATGGAATATTTCATTTAACTATTAAGGAACTATTAAGGCCTTTATTCACTTTGTTTTGACATTTTCTGGACAAAAAAAGGTATCGATTAGTTAAAAAAATGAATCAATAACTCCCAACTAATAACAATTCATACGACAATAAAGGTTTACAGGTAATCTTGACAATGTGACGCTGTCTGCAGCCGTCTCATTCACTGCGACCGTGTCAGCCTTTGTCTGTAGCTTCACTCTGATCTGTGACTTAATTGACACAGGAGGTAAAACCCAGAGATGTCAGTGGACAAACAGTAGCTGTACACAATACATCATCCATGATAGATTACTATTTAAACCCCTTTAATCCAGGTGTAGAGCTGGTATGGATGGTCTTTTGACAGAGAAGATTAGTGTGTGTACAGTGTGTTTGTCCCGACGTCGCAGATTAATGTATTGTAGCATTAAATTAAAGGTACAGTATATGCGCTCCTTTGAGGCCGCTGCAGTGAAGAAAGGGGAAACGCCCTGCCAGAGTGGTTGAAGAGTGTGGACGAGTGTTAGAGAGCTAAAGAGTGTGTGTAGGTAGTAAGAGTGAGAGCGTGTGCATGTGTGTACGTGAGTGGGAGGGAGTTTATGAGTGAGTATGACGGTGCAGGTTAGGTGATTGAATGCCTGCCCGTTTCATCCTAACACAGCTCTCACGCACACACGCGCACACACACACACACACACACACACACACACACACGCACACGCACACGCACACACACACACACACACACACACACACACACACACACACACACACACACACACACACACACACACTCACACACACACACACACACACACACACACACACAGTGCGGGCTGTTAGGTACTCATGGTTTTGAAGTGAGTACTTCTGTTTCTCCTCCCATGCATTTAAAAGAACTGGACCGGCAGCTGGGAGTTTCCAGCAGCCGCCTGGTGCCGTTGGTGATGTTCTTCTCGTTTCCTATATGTGACTCAGAAGTAAGCGGGCGACAGCGAGAAAGGAATCGGTCCCTTAGGTCAGAAAACAGTGAGAGCCCTACAGCAGCAGCCCTGTGACTCTGTCTCTGTCATCATTTGTCTTGTCAATGTTTGTGTAACTAGGACCTGATGAAAAGTGACACAAATATCAAGACTTTTTGTTTTAGGTTTTGCTGCGGACACTAGCAGCAGTTGTCTCCACTTGATGCTGTGGACAGATTTTGGTCCATACCACCAAATTATTGAGGTTCTTCAGCCAGCTCCAATGATAATCAATGTTTATTTTCTTCAGAAGATCAGGATGCGTTTTATCGGGTGCATTTTTCTCTTTGTTTAGCTCGTTTGCTTGTTTCAGTGTAACTTTACAATCGAATTCTCACGAGTCTTGATGAAATGTGCAATTCACCACTGCACACAGAAGTAAATATCAAGTAGGATGTCTGCTCACATATCGGATACGTACAGTATGCATCTGATACTGACCAAAATGGGCCACAAAGGAACCAGTCTACATTAAGTGCCGTCTCTTAAACTCTGTGTGTTTGTTGTTGGTGAAATGAACACTTTTATTTAGGTTGTAACATGTATCCAAGTTTCCCTTTTATCCCTATCACCCATACAAAAGCTTAGCTGTGCAACACTGTTGTTTGGAGTGAACGCGGGTCAGTTCATGAACTGAGAGTGGAGGTTCAGAGGGGAAGACAGGAGGAGGGAAGGTGCTAAGATAAACAGGAAGTGACCACTCACCACTTTAACCCCCCACTTCCCCATATGTCACGTCCTGTATGTAAGAGTACTCAGGTTACATTTATCACCAAGAGAGGAGCACACGCTTCTCCTGTCACTGTACTAGTGGTGTGTGTGTGTGGTAGGAGAGAGAGAGAGAGAGAGAGAGAGAAGGATATGACGTGTTTTATTAGACTGTTAGCCTCTGATATGTTGATATGTAGGGCAAAGCTGTGTTTGTACTGTATGTCTGTATATATATGTGTGTGGGAGTATATTTCTAACAGCACCGTGTTAGCGTTGACCCAGTTGTTGTCAGAGAGAGTTAAATCCAGCTGATCCTACACTTGTCACACACAAACTGTTGATGGAGTGTGCGTGTGTGTGTGTGTGTGTGTGTGCGTGTGTGTTTTTTCAGGCAGGTAGCAATAAGTCATTGTGGCAGGTAAATGTCAAGGATGCATCTAGTCTGCAGCTTGCTTTTACTGACTTCCAGGCTCAGTGGGACTGCAAAATCCAACTTTGCTTTTCACTGCGGAGCTCCACTCCCAAAAGTACACTTTCTTGTAACAAACAAACACACCCATGGGGTCAGAGGTCGGGTTGTATGCCAGGGCTGTAGGTTAACTTCTTTTGCACATGGGTTAGAGTTATATACATCTGGTGTATGAATGTATCGTCACTGCGCTGCATTTTTTGAAACAGGTCGCTCGCCGTCTCACCGTCGCACCTTTAAAACACTGGAATTTGAATGTGGTGTTTTCAAGGTTTGAAAAGTGCTTGTATTTTGAATAAAGTGCTTGAAACTTGGGAATATAGGATGCCAAGTCTACGTACACATTTTGTTTTGCTTTGATTTGTCACATTAATACAGGACAGCATCAGTAGTGCAGTGTGCATCCTATCTGCTTACTAAACACAAATGGGCTCCATGGAGTTAAAAATGAAGTTCCTGTTTTCTTATTCTGTCGTATCGAGCCTTTAGCACTAGTATGCTCAAACAGAAACAGTTTTAAAACCTTTAAAAATGTTCCTTTCTGAAATCTGCAGATTCCTGAACAGACTTTCCCCATGGTCACATCCGTGTGTGTGTGTGTGTTGGGGGGGGGTCCTGTTGTCTTCAGTGCTGCTGATACATATCTGAGATATCTGTTGCTCTGGAAATGTGTTGTACTAAGAACACGCAAGAGCTAGTCAAACTGAAAGCAGAATGGGTAACAGAAACGGAAAAAACCAGGTGAACAGAAACAAATCAGGCTTAACGTTTACCTGTTTTCCACCATCTCAAATGGCCTTTTTTTTAGTTTTCTCTTTCCTTCAGAGATCTACTTCAGTATTGAACTCCATCTGGTATTATGTATTTGTACTGTAATCAGTTGACATTAAGAGGCAGATGTGCGGGGGTTTGCCCACCTGCCTTAACATAGTGCACCTACAGAGTGAAGCAGTGCTGTTGTCTCTGTGTTTTAAATGACTTGATGATGTTGCACTCCTTTCGCCGTGATCTTTTATTATCTTTAAGTGGCTTGTTTTGATTTAGTGAATAAAGTGCTTCCTGATTCTAATGAGTACTTTACCTAAGGCTGTATTCATTTAATTCAAAGCTGAATTACAAGTGCACATCGGTGGTTTTAATAAAATCCTCCATTCTGTCGGATCTGTGAAGCTTTCGATTAAAAAGGATAAGAGGAGAAATGATTCACTGATAATGAAGCCAGCTCACTCACGGCTGTTTAGAAGCGTCTTTAGGTTTCATTCACGTGTTTTCACTGAGAAATACCCACAATGTCATTTGGGCAAAATGAGCATTAATTGGAGTTGCATCTTCACACTAAGGAGAATTAATGAGACAGGAGGATATTTATTACAAAATGTGGCCTAGAGCAGCTTTAATCCATGCATCCTCAGCCATTAGAGTTCATATGACTCACTGATGAACTCCAGTCAGTTAGACAGAAGATGATGTAGCGCAGAGGTGCAGTCAGATCACTGTTTTTTCCAGGCAGCTATAACAGGACTGAGATCAGAGCTGGGAGTGTTATGTAATACTCCGGTGTACTGCCACCCCCCGTCGAGCATGACTCATTACACGCACACACACACACACACACACACACACACACACACACACAGCATGCCATGTATGCCATTATCCTGATGCATACGGTACTATCATCACTCTTAAAACCGACTGAGCGTACGAACTTTAATAGACATCAGGGATATTCACATTTTAATTTCGGATTCAAATATTTTCCATTCATTTTTTTTTTATTGTTGAAGCACTCCAGAGACAGACATTAACATTTTAGTCACACTTAAAATGAACCCCCCACCCCCCACTCTTACCACACTTGTAAATACACGCACACACACACACACACACACACACACACACACACACACACACACACACACACACACACACACACACACACACACACACACACACACACACACACACACACACACACACACACAAACACACACACACGCACACACACACACACACACACGCCAGCAGTGATGTCAGTGGTTTCTCAGGTGTGGTGTCGTCTTGTGAGTCACAGCCTCGTCAGCTACTTGCAGTAAACGGGAGCTTTGGGGGGAATTACTTCAGCCACGGTGTTGTACCACCTGTCACCTGTAAGTCACATTATGACGTCTGGGAAGTTTGAAAATGACGTGAGAGTCACTTTCGAGAGACGCCTGTATGCTGCTTTTGAGAGAAGCTTGTAAGAAAGTCTGCCAGAATAGATTTCCACAAGTGAGATATTTTTTTTGGAAACATTGACAAAATGATTGCTGGCACACACAAAAAAAAAAAAAATCACATTTTATGGTTACTATTAGAGTTATGAATCATCTTTAAAAGGAACCTTGTCATATAGGAACTCCCCACTCTATGTCTCTTTCTGCTGCATGTATGTGAATACTCTTAACTGAGTGTTTCAGTTAGAGTTCTTGCCTTATCAAATATTACATGAGTTTTAAACCAAGTCCCACAGTTTGATGGCAGAAACTGGTGTGGTTGACTGATAACACTTGAGTGCAGTGAGGATGATCTATTACACCAAGTGTTTCTCCTGGAATTACTGTCCAGGAGCTGTATTCTCAGCTAAATGTAATGAGTTTTGGTTAGAGGCGAATGGATGCCAGTGATGTTTAACTTTAATGCTGTGAAATAAGTATTTGCCCCAACTTTTTGTTTATAACCGGCAGCTATACGGATACTATCACTGCACGTGAACAATGTTAGCTGTTGATAAAGTTTGGTTAAACTGTTACAGCTGAAATATTTAACACACTGGTTGACGTGTGTATCGCAACTTTGGTTGGCATTTTTAAAATCATGAACAAAGGCCAGTTGGTAGGCAAAAGTTTAGGACAGTTGAGGGGAGCTGGTCGCATCTCTTGGATTCTATTCATCCATTCATTCATTGGTAAATGGTAAATGGACTTGTACTTATATAGCGCCTTTCTAGTCTTCTGACTACTCAAGACGCTTTCACAGTGTTTGTCACATTCACCCTTTCACACTGACATTCACACTGATGGCAGTGGACATCTACATACGTCTAATCTAATCATTTACACCACATTTACACAACCATGCGCAGCAAGGGGAGCAATTCGGGGTTCAGTGTCTTGCCCAAGGACAGTTAATCAAGTCCTCAACCAGGAGTCTATTCAACTCCAAAGTATGTAAACAATAAATGTATTAAGACCCCCGCTGTGACATTGCAGTGTGAATTTCAGGAAGCTTTTTTGTGTCCTCTCCAGAGTGAAACGAAACTATTAAAGTCAGTCGCTCATACTTGGCTCGCATGGCAGTGTGCTAAAAGGTCTACCTTGTCAAAGAGTATCCTTGATCTCAGCGGGACTAACCTAGATTCACAAAGATTCACTTACACGGAGAGACTTGAAATGGGTGGAGCAGGTAGTTGGTTTCTCAAATGAATCCTTCTGGTAACGTGCCAAGGCTGGTGGTTGTAAATAATAGATGAAATGCAGGGAATACTTTGCTGTTTTTCAGCTGTTGTGTTGTTCTATGATCAGATATTGTGTAAAACATTCATTCCACACGGATGAAAGGATATGGAAATTATGAGTTTTAAGCTTGAACACTCATGCAATTTATTGTTAATATGTGAGAATTGGTCCTTTTTAGTGGAGTGCACCTGCTTCAACTAGAGCCCACCTACTTGAAGGGGACATATTATTCCCATTGTCAGGTTCATACTTGGATATTTTGGGTTTCTTCTAGAACATGTTTACATCCTTTAATGTTCAAAACTACATTACTTTTTACATCTATTCTGCATGAATATATCTGTATTCACCCTTTCTGAACTGCTCCATTTAAGTGCCCGTCTCTTTAGGACCCCTCACTGAAAAAAAGCCCACTCTGACCTGATTGTTTAGTGTTTTGGGGTATTCCACATCTGCACTCTCTGTAGCTCTGCACAGTCATTGCAGCTGGGGAATAACTGTAGGGTACTTTCTACTGATATATATCTAGTATATTTGTGACATCACATCCTACAGAAGTCCTGACGTCTCCTTTAAAGGCACCGTTTCTGAATACGAGCTGTGTGCATTTCCCTGTGGATTGAGCGTTTGATACTTTCACAGTATTTATATAGCACCTCTACCTGCCTTATAATAGAAAGACAATGAAAGCTCACTTTTTTACAATATGGGACCTTTAATCAAGCAGGCTGCTTTGTGTAGAGAAGTACAATCAGGAGCTTATTTGTTAAAGAGCTGTTTCTTTGCCATATGATGTAGAATGCCTTTTTCTTTCTTCACGACAAATGTACAATAACAACATTGTGGTGTTAGCTAAGTTGTGAACACACACGTTGAAAGATCTGGTCATTCACTGACGCTAGAGCCAGCAGGTAAATAGCTCTGCTAAGAGGTTGGAAGCAAAGTGAAACAGCTAGCATGGCTACCTGCACCTCTGAAAGCTCACTAGTTGACACATCATATCTTGTTTGTTTATTGTTGTTGTCTTTTTACATCCAAGACGTCACTTTAGCGGCCCTAAAAATCTTTAAAACCAGAACTTGTCGCTTTTTACACCTTGTACTGTGGATGAAAAAATGAACCAAACATAACTTTAATTGTTAATTAGTAGTCCACCCTGCAACAACTTTCAAGTCTCAGAGTTTCTTCTCAGTGTAGGTTGTAGCCCTGTTGCAGAATGGTGAGAGATTGAGGGAGGGAGGGAGGGAGAGAGTGACAGAGAGAGACAGAGAGAGAGAGAGAGAGAGAGAGAGAGAGAGAGAGAGAGAGAGAGAGAGAGAGAGGGAGGTCTGATTGAGCACCTGGGCTGAACAGGAAGCAGCTGGAGAGTCCTGATTACTCTTTGTGGACACACACACACACACACTAACACACACACACACACACACACGCATACATGAACATACACATGGCAGATGCTCTGTCTCTTTCGGTGGGGGGAGGGAGGGAGGGAGGGAGTCCCTGGCCTCTGGCCTCTGGCTTACATTGCTGGCTGCAACAAGAGGGGCTTTCCTGTATGTGTGTGTGGAGATGGTGCATTTATAGCTCTGCAGTGTGTGTGTGCTTGTCCAGAGGTTGTCTGCTGTATTAAGGCAAGATGGGCATGGAAACTCGGTGCGGTGTGCCAGGGAAATAAGTGACCACGCCCCTCCTCTCCTGTCTGTGCGGATGACGCAGCCTCCATCTTACCTCATGATGTTGACTTTTAACAGACACCTCAGAATTATGACTCAGTCAGTGCTTCATAGTTAACAACTTCCAGCCCTGCAACGAGGGCTGTTTTGTACTGACGTAGCTGTTTTTTTAGCTGGAAGGAACTCAAAGGCAGTGGCGTGTACTGTGGCGTTTTAACAGCAATTAACAGCGACAGAAGGACAGCGCTGCTCTTCTGCTGTTAAATGTAGGTAAAGCAGAGACAGATCAAATGTGCTGGAAAAGTCACCTCAAACTTGGTTATCCTCTTCAGAAAAGCAAAGAGCGTTTACAACATGAAGCAATATGATTTATGGGAAACGTGGTCTTCATTATACAAACTTTAGTAAGGCTGAAACTCATTTTCATGCATTTGCTTGATTGATTCATCTGATGACAGATTGAGAGATACCTGTTCAAATGTCCCCCTTTTTAGATTGGTTGTATTCGATCAACAGTCCAAAACCTCGAAATGATCAGTTGATGGTCATAGATCACAAAGAAAAGTCAGCTAAATATTGGCCAAATAATTATTTCCAGTAAACTATTGGATTTAACTAAAAGTCGCCGCATCGCGAAACTTACCCACTGAGTGTCGAGGCCAGTTATCTCAAAACATGATTTTTCCAGTGAAGATTAGAGATCCACCGATCCAGTACGAGTGTTGTGATTGGTTCTGGACAGTCTCTCTCTCTCCTTTTTAGTCGTTGTTTTTGTCTCCCTCTGTCGGTGTTTTTCTGTATGTGCTTTCTTTCTGTTTTCTGGTTTGAGTTTGTTTTCCTGGCGGGTGATTCTTGTTGGCACTAATCACCTGCCACTCTGTTTATCAACCCGGTACTGAGCCTCACTCAGTGCCGGATCATACCCTCTACATACCCTGATGTCTCTCTGTGTACCTGTTCCTCTTGTGTCCATTCATCTCATCAGTTTGTATCTAGTTCTTTGTGTTTTTCCTTTGTGTGAGTGCACCTTTTGTAAATTAGTTTTATTAAATTTGTTAATACCGTCTCCTGAGTTCCGTGTCTGCATTTGGGTCCCCTCCTCCGTGTATTCTCCGTCGTCACACATGACAACGATACCGATACCTGGGCTGAGCGTATCGGCCAATATCCGATACCGATCCCAAACTTCTGTTGAATGAATGAACCGTATACTCTGCCATGTGAGTGAAGGCATCACGTTTGACGTAAACATTTAGCCTTGTTAAAAAAAATGTAACAAATAAACACAGATATAAATGTACTTCATATTATATTATTAACTAATAACAAAGTGTACATTAGCAGCAAAAAGGTATAAAGTAACTCTATTGCTGTGTATGATATTAGTAAAAGAGAAATGACGGGATCGGACGGATTCATCTGATATCCAGCCAATTAGTCAAGATCAGAGCCGATATCCGACCCGGGAATCGGATCGATGCATCTCTAGTGACGGTGTCACATTTAAATGTTAATATTATTGTTGTATCGGTTGGCCAATTGATTGTAAAGTGATCAAGGAAAAATGTGTTTATTTTATATTTTTGACGAACGGATCCTTTGAAGGCATCGCTCTGGATTCTGGGAAATTGTGATGGGCATCATTTTACTACATGGAGATTGTTGTAATTGAAAAAAGAAGAGAGAACTGAATTAGCAATGAAAGC